>NC_045429.1:200752162-201061329 GCF_902635505.1 Sarcophilus harrisii
AACTTTTGTTTAGTTCCAGTTTTTTCATCAGAAATAGATGGAATTCACCTTTTCATTGAATGTCCATCTTCTTCCCTAGGAAAAAAAATGCTTATTTTGGCTGGGTAAATTAGGGTTCGGCTTCATACTAAGTTCCTTAGCTTTTTGGAATATCAGATTCCAGGCTTTTCAATCATTTAATGTGGATACTGCTAGATCCTGAGTAATCCTTATTGTGGCTCCCGTAAACTTGAATTTTTTTTCTAGCAACTTATAATATTTTTCCTTGGTCTGATAGTTCTGGAATTTAGCCACTATATTTCTTGGAGTTTTGATTTTAGGGTCCCTATTAGTAAGTGACTGATGGATTCTTTCAATGTCTATTTTACCCTCTTTTTCTATTACATCTGGAAAGTTCTCTTTGATAATTTCCTGCAAAATAGTGTCTAAGCTCTTTTTTTCATCATTTTTTTCAGGAAATCCAATAATTCTCAGATTATCTCTTCTAGATGTATTGTCCAGGTCTGTTGTTTTCCCAAGAAAGTATTGGATATTTTTTCCATTGTTTCATTTTTTTTTTTTTTTTGATTTTGCTTGACTGATTCTTGGTGTCTCCTCGAGTCATTCAATTCTATTTGTTCAATTCTGATTTTTAATGAATTATTTTCTTCAGTCACTTTTTTATATCTTTTTTCTAATTGTCCAATTGAGTTTTTAAGTGAGTTGTCCTGTTCTATGGAATTTTTTTTTCCATTTCACCAATTTTATTTTTTAGAGAGCTATTTTTTTCTGTTTTCCTTGGAATTGTTTACCTTTTCCATCTTACTAATTATGTTTTTCAAGGATTTGATGTCTTTATCCACTTTATCTTTAAATGAATAGGATTACTTATCCAGACCTTCTTGCCAAGCTTCCCTTTCCTTTTCCCATTTTTCTTCTAGCTCTCTTGTGAGAGACTTTTTAATTTATTCTTTGAGAGTCTTGTGTGTTGAGGACCAGATCATATCCCCCTTTGGGGATTCATCTTGAGACAGTCTGTTTTTAGTCTCTTCAGGGTTTGAAGTCTGTTCTCTGTCAGTATAGAAGCTCTCTATTATTAGTGTGTGCTTTAATTTTTTGCTCATTTTGCCAAGGAAGAATCAAAGAAAATAAACTAACAAAAAAATGCAGTCTGCTTTTTTTGGGGGGTGTGGGGGTGGAAGAAGAGGGAGAGCTGGATGGTATTACCAAGCTTCCTCTACAGACTGCAGGGGGCAGCAGTGAGGCACTAGCAGGACAGCAATATCTTTGCTGGGTCTGGGCTCTGAGACTCTGAGAGTGTGCTGAGATACTCGGGGGGGAGTGGGGAGGGGGAGAGGGTGACCAGATCCCAAGAGACCTTAGTTTTTCGGAGTTATAGTCTTTACCTCCTATGCTCATAATTTCTCTGCTGATCTACTGGCTTGCTGCCAGGGCAAAGTATCTACACTGTGGTAAAGTTCTCCCTGAAGAAATGGCTGAGACCACACCCCACCTCCCTCCAGGTCTGCTCAGTGTGAGCTGTCTGCTGTGCTCTCCCTAGCTGCTGTGCTCTCACTGCCTGCCTGCTGTCTGCACCTGATCTAACCGTCCCTGCCCTCGAACAAAAACAGATCTTTTCTGATGAATTTCGAGGATATCTTCTGTTGGTAGCATTGTCGTGGGTTTTTTTCAGTGAAACCCTAATTTCTAGGCCTTGTCATGAAATAAAGTGTTATGAGAGCAAGCAGGAGCTTAAATAGATGTGTGTGTCCTCTCCACCATCTGGACCAGAAGTTCCCTTTGTTTTTCTAAATAATCTTTATTTTGTTTCAAATTCTTTCTTTCCCTCAACTCCCTCCTACCATTTGAGAAGATGACATTTATTACACTTATGATATTATACAAGAGCTTATCTGATTAGCCAAGTGATAAAGAAGAGAAAGAAAAGTAAATAAATAAGAAAAATATTTTTCAGTCTTCCCTTAGAATACAAAACTTCTATATCTGGATTTAGATAGCATTGTTTTTCATAGATCCTTTGGAATTGTTGCAGACCAGTATTATTATTAAAATAGCTCAATCTTTCAAACTTAATTATAATTAAACTATTCTGTTTTAGCATCTAAGGTTTTCCTAGCTCTATTCACTGGATTTTGTATTAATACTTCCAAGGTTTTTCTGAGACATCTCTTTCATGATTTCTTACAACATAATAGTATTGCATTAAAATCATAACCCATAGTTTATTTGCCCATTTCTAACTGATAAGTTTAGGACCTTACCAAGAACTTCACAAACTCACTGATGAATGTAGGAAAAAAAAAATATCTTACATTCTTGCAAGAATGGTGAATAGACATACCTTTGAAACTCCAAAGGCATAATTTCATTTCCTATACTGAAGCACAAATTCCTCCTTTGATTCCCTAATAATAGGATGTTACAGAAGTTACACAACATGAATATCCACCCCTCATTATATAGCCAATCCCTGTCCCCAAAGGAGCTTCCATTCTAGAAGGGTAAGAGAGGAGGGCTAAGGGCAGAGAAGAAAAGGTTCTTTTCAAATCTCAGGCCAGTACTCTTCATTATAAAAGGCAGTCTTTACTCCCAAGGGGCTTATATTCTATTGGAAGAAACTAACTTTCACCCTTGATTATCCTTTGATGTCCTTTTGGGTTTTGGTTTTGTAATTTAAGTTTCATTTCTTCAATTTAATTTTCATAACTGTAGAAAACAAATGCCCATACATTTCTCACATAGGCATCCCATTAGTTTATAATTTTTTGCCATAACAACAACAACAACAAAAAACTGCTAGAAATATTTTCATACATATGGTTCTTTTTCTTTCTTTTGTCTCTTTCTTTCTTTCTTTTTAAATCATTTTGAATATAAACTCTCTAGAAGAATTGCTGAGTCAAAAGACATGCACAAATGAACAATAAAAGCCTACAGTCTTAATTGGCCTCTCCTTTTGAAAGGCATGACAGGAAAGAGCTTCAAAACGAAATAAATGGCTAACAATACAGGAGGTGTTTTTTCTTCCAAGGCTAGAAGATATTTGAATGGTGATCCAAACAAGGAGATGGAGCTCCCTGTATGGTGGAAGTTTGAAAAGGTTTCTAGAGATGGACTGGAGAGGGAGCAATAGGACTAGATGGAATAAGAGCCTCTTGTTTTAGAATCTTTTCATTTCCAGGCTTCAAAGTTCTTCTTAGTAAGATAACACGGCAGAATACCTGAATTCTGACTCTTAAGAGAAACCCTGTGAAATAACAATGAATTCGCTCAGCTCATTTTTTTTTTCTTTTCTTTTTTGTGTTATTGCCTGAAGCAAAGGGTGAAAAAGTTAATCACTAAAGATTGTTTGCTTACTAGTTATTTATTTTGAAATTCTGATAAATGTCACAAAGGAGGAACATTCTGGGTGATTTCTTGGTGGGGGCAACCCCAAAAGACGTGTTAATCTGAGTTGAGAAGCTGGCTCTGTGTTTTATGGAATTGCTAGTCATTAAATTGGAACTGCTTTCCCCAGAATGAAAACTTTCAGCAGAACAGAGAAGGAGCAGTCTAAACCTAAATTTTCAAAGCAAAAATCTAAAATACCACCAGGTAGTCCATTAGGTAGCTGGTTACAAAATTAGAATAAATTATCAAAGTATAAAGAGAAAAATAAAAAGAAAATGATAAAATATTGCTGTCTTGTGGGGGGAGGGGATTAAAGCAGTAGAAATACTTCATAGAGATAAGATAATTTAATTCAAAGGGAAGTGGGTGAAATCACCTTCAGCTCCCCTCAATCAACCAGTGTCCTAGAACCTAGCGGCATCTTATCAATCCTATTTACAATTAGAAGCTTTTAGGATTTCTCTTTCCTTTTGTTTTGTTCTGTTCTTTAGTTTTGCATAGACCAGAAGCCTGATAAAAGGATGCCCTTCACCCTAAACTAAAATCATCTAGCACTAATCTCATTATCTGTAAATGAAAAGATTCATTTTTATACCTGAGACTTTTGAGAGTTTGTTGGTAAAAAGGATAAAATTAGTTACCTATAGTGACCTCTCTTGGGCAACATTTATATCTATACATTTTAACATAGTGAGTGGAGTAAATGAAGATTTCTCAGAAGACTGTAGGATAAAGTAGAGCTGACCCTAGGCCTAAGTTTCAGGAAGTCCCATGATCCCTATGAAGCAGAATCTGCACTGTTCATGCCAAATAAGGAAACATGGTTGTACATTGGCTTATAGCCCCTTCTGAAGAAGAAGGCTCCTGAAGAATTCAGTCCATCCAATGAATTTGAAAATCAACAGGATAAGTGGTGTACTCCTGGTTTTTGGGCTATATAATCCAGCTTCTGTTTCTATACTGTGCCACACCTTGCTGGACTGCCTAATTAGTGTGCTAGCTGCTTCTTGCAAGAATCAAAAAAAAGGTTTGTAATGGAGATGCCTCCAAGTAGTCAGTTTGGGTAAGGGAATTCTCATACTCCATCCCACACAGTTTTATGGGGGCTCATCTGGGATCCTGTGTCTTCCCGGAGAAATAGGTGAAATTCTGATATAGGGACAGATATCTGTTGAAAGTTACCTCCAATGTTTCTCAGCACAGGACTTCTAGCCTCCCTCTCCATGAAGTATCTGGCCAGGGCACAATTTGGTAAAAACAGAAAGTGAAAAATCTCCAAAGAAGCCTGGTTAGCCAGAAGACAATCAGGCAATTTATGCATGTATAATCCAGTGATAAGCACTCTGTGGGAGCAGTGCTTGTGCCCTTGGACTGTCCTTAGGCTGAATGGAGACCCTGTGATTGCTGGAGTACTGCTAAAGCTTAGTGATCCAAATAAAGGGGTGGCTCCTAGTAAGCTAGGAGGAAATTCTTATAAATGTCACAAAGGAGGAACATTCTGGGTGATTTCTTGGTGGGGGCAACCCCAAAAGACGTGTTAATCTGAGTTGAGAAGCTGGCTCTGTGTTTTATGGAATTGCTAGTCATTAAATTGGAACTGTTTTCCTCAGAAGGGAAACCTTCAGCAGAACAGAGAAGGAGCAGTCTAAACCTAAATTTTCAAAGCAAAAATCTAAAATACCACCAGGTAGTTCATTAGGTAGCTGGTTACAAAATTAGAATAAATTATCAAAGTATAAAGAGAAAAATAAAAAGAAAATGATAAAATATTGCTGTCTTGTGGGGGGAGGGGATTAAAGCAGTGGAGGAAGTAAACATTGGCCAAAATATTTGTCTCCTGAGTATTGAGTGTGTCAAAAGTTAAACTTGTATGTGAATGGAAAAGATCTAAATCCAGAAGAAGTCGTTTATGCAATCCTCTGGTTGCCCAAGGCTCATCTCTTCCTTTCACAAATAAAGAAAGATGGGAAGGGGAAGACAGAATAGGAATCACACCTATGGGACCATCTTCTCTCTCTCCTTTCCTGATGCTTCCCCTCCTCCAACTCAGGCAGCAGCAGCCATGTCCTCCCCTACAACTCCATCCCCCAACCCCTTTTGACCTTAGCAATTCTCTAGAGGACTTATTAACTCCCTCCATCCCTCTCCATAGAACTTTGAGGAAGAAAATAGAGCAACTCAAAAAGTATAATGTAAATATCCCAATCCCTAACCCATCTTCTGAGGCCCATATGTACCTACTATGAGAGGTGCCCTTAGCCCAAGGGGTGTTAAGATTTGTTAATGCAACCCTTAGCACCACTGAGGTAAAAGATTTTTAAAAGGAGATGAAACCACTTATGTAAGACCTAATAGGGCTATAAGAACAATTAGGTCAGAGTTATTCAATATGTAGATGACTTACATAACAGGGAACAAAAGGGAGGAGATCAGTCAGGCTACTATTATGAGGCTAAACTTTCTGGGAACTGAGGGTGTCTAAAGAAAAATTACAGTTTGTGGAAAGAGAAGCAGAGTATCTAGTTCACCTTATCAATGAAGGAAAAAAGAGACTGGATCTTTCTTGAGTGGAAGAGATATTGTAAACACCTGAGCCCAGAACTAAGAAGGAACTAAGGAAATTGTTAGGTCTAATAGGATACTAGAAATTTAAATTGATTCATTTGCCACCCTAACTAAACTCTTTTACAGTCATCTGCTTGAAGAAAAATTGGACCAGACACAATGGGATTCTGAGAGTGAACATCATTTTGAACAATAAAGGGAAGCCTGATTTCAGCTCCTGTGCTAGCCTTCCTTGGAGAAACCTTTTCATTTGTTGGGGAACATAGATAGAGGAGTAGGGCTAGGTATCTTAGCACAAATAAGAGGGCAGAGATGTCCAGTAGCCTTTTTGTCAAAAAAAATGTTAGAACCTATGGCCTTCAGGTAGCCTATCTATATTTAGGCCATAGTGGCTATTGCTCTCCTTGTGAAGGAAAGCAGGAAAATCACCTTTGGGGGAGTATAATTTTCAGTGTTCCTCATCGAGTAGGAACAATACTACATCAGAAAGCAAACAGATGCTTAACTGATTCCAGAATTTTGAAATATGAAGCCATAATATTGGGAAAAGATGATGTGGTATTAACTTAGGATCTTAATCTCAACCCAGTTGATTTCCTAACCATTTACTCTGGGGGCTGATCAGAATCAGAGCACTGTTGTCTAAAACTGATAGACTACCAAATCAAAGTAAGGGAAGACTTGTAAGAATCCCCAATCTCCAGGGAAGCTAATTTGGTTTATAGACAGTTCTTCATAGGAGATATACGGAAAGAGGATGAATGGATATGCTGCTATAGATGGGGATAGAAGATCTCTCATTCAGTCATGGAGCTTACCCAAAGCCTAGTTTTCTCAAGACTGTGAATTGTATGCCCTGAATCAGGTTCTAAAGTTCTAAAGTTAGTAAGTGAAAAGAATAGAAATATATATATATATATATATATATATATATATATATGTTTGTGTGTGTGTATATATGTATGTATGTATATTGACTGAGGAAAATATGGGAAGAAAGAGGAATAGTAAAGAGTAAAGGAAAAAAAAAATAGTGCATACCATATTACTGGCTCAGGTTCTAGATAACTCATTTTTGTTAGAATCTATAGACATTTTACATGTGAGGGGACATTAACCAGGACATTCTTTTGAGGCCAAAGGCAATCACCTTGCCAATGAGGAAACAAGAAAACTAAGAAGGAGAATCTGATCATGACCAACAAATGTTAGTTCTAATCCCTACTTTACTTCTGAGTCTGCTTTCTCCATTTCATATTCCAGAGGAAAAAATGAAATCTCAGAATCTTGGAGTTTGGGAAAACAAGCAGGGATGATGCTTCTTCCCTGATAGTCAAGACAAAAGGACTAAAACAGGTATGAGACAGGTCGTGCAACACTTGCACCAAAGTAGCCATTGGGATGTTCAGAATATGTGTGATGTGGTTCTGACCCAGTTTGTGTCACTGAGTCTGTATACCCTAGCCTGGCAGTTGATGAATGGTTGTTGTTTGTTGAAGAACAAATAAGGCAGTCCAACGCTGTGCTCTGACAGAAGGAAGACCTCCATGGCTTAGACCTTTTAAGATCATTAAGGTAGACTTTACTGAGCTGTCTCAAATAACCACCTGACCTCGTGGGTAGGAAGCCTTCCCCTTGTGTCAAGCAACTTCCTCTGCAGTCAGCAAAATCATATTAAAACAAATAATCCCCAGATATGGGATGGTGGAAGGAATTGACTCAGATCAGAGAATATATTTCCTACTACAAATATACTACAATCTCCCACATAAGCCTCAGAAAATTCTTGAGAGTTTCACATTCCTTGGCATCCTCCTTCTTCCAGTAAAGTTGCAAAAATGAATCAGGAAATCAAAAAAAAAAATTAACTAAATTGGTTCTTGTGACCCAGTTGCCCTGGACTAAATGTTTGCCATTCGCATTTATCAAAATAAGAACAAAATCTTGTAAGGACATTGATATAATTCCTTTTTGAGTTTTTATATGGACATTCATATTAGGGATCCCTGAGAAAAAGTGGGACCTTATCTTAGAGAGTAAAGATAGATTTATAAGGGGATATGTAGCAGCTTTGGCTAAATATCTTCATGAAATTCAGCTTAAAGGTATTATCACTTCCACACCCCCTATAGGATTTCCTATATACATAAGTTCAAACTGGGACATTGGGTCCTGATCCAGATGCAAAAGGAGGAGAATCTGGCTTCAGTTTGGGAAGGCCACTTCCAGGTACTCCTGACCTCAGACAGTGCAGTAAGAATTCACAAGTAAGGTTGCCCACACTACACCAGAGTGAAAGGACCAGTGGACCCTCTGATTGAATAGACTGTCCATCTGGAGCAGTCCAAGGACCTGAAACTAAGCCTCATCACAATCTCTTCACTGGATGACCCCTCCACAACAAATGAGAAATTGTGGTTGGAAACTATTGGGTTGCTTAATCCTTGTCATTTTTAATCTGTTGACTGTTGTTGCATTTAACTTTTTGATTTGTAAATGCCATATCCTTTTCTTTTCTTTATTCATTTATTTAATTTTTTTTGAATGCAGGAAAAATTTATTTTACACTCTTACAATAATGGGTGCCTAAGTGAATAGACACATCTTTGTAACTCCAAAGGCAGTATTTTATTTCCTATCCTGAAACACAAGTGCCTTTCATAATTTTCCATTAATTAGATGTTACTGAAGTTATATGACATGAATCCCTACCCCTCATTACATACCCAGTTCCTACACCCAAAGGAGCTTCCATTCTAGAAGGGGGAGGAGGAAGGCTAAGAGGAGAGAGCAAAAGATACATTTCAAATCTTAAGCCACCACCCTTCATTGCAAAAGTCAGTGCCTGTGCTCAAGGAGCTTACATTCTTTTGGGTGAAGATTAACTCCACCTTTGATTATTCTCTGATGTCCTTGTGGGTTTTGGTTTTTTAATTTAATTTTCATTTCTTCAATTTCATTCTCATAATTGTGGAAAACAAATGTCTATCCATTTTTCACAGACACTCTACATTAAGCTAGGAGTGAGGAAGGTCTTCCTTCTCTTTTTCCCCCCCAACTTTCTCCATATATCCTGAGAATCAGGCTTGGGATTCTTTTGTTTCATTTATCCTTTTTCTTTTTCTTTTTTTTTTATAATAACTTTTTGTTGACAGAACCCTAAAAGGGGTAATTTTTAAAATCCCTTGCACTCACTTCTGTTTGTTTTCCCTCTCTCCCTCCTCCCTCTCCTAGATGGCAAGAGGTATATTGTGAAATATGTCACAGATTCCTAGATATAATATATATTGCAGAACCGAACAGTTCTCGTTGCACAGGAAAATTGGTTCAGAAGGTAGAAATAACCCAGGAAAAAAAAAAAACAAAATAAATTAATTTAGGTTTCTTTCTTGGGGTGTGGCTGCTTCTGTCCACCATTGATCAATTGAAACTAGTTAGGTCCTTTGTCAAAGAAACCATTCTTCACAATACATCTTTAACAATATCGTTGTTGAAGTATTAATGATCTCCTGGTTTTGTATTTCACTTGCGTATTCTGAAGTTTTCCAACCTCTCTGTATTCATCCCGGGTCATTTTTAAAACAATAATATTCCAAACATTCATAAACAATTTACCCAACCATTCTCAATTGTGGGATCCATTCATTTTCAGTTTCTAGCCACTACAAACAGGGCTACAAACATTTTGGCACATACAGGTCCCTTTCCTTCTTTACATCTCCTTGGGGTATAAGCCCAGTAGTAACCCCTGTGGATCAAGGGTATGCACAATTTATAAATTTTTGGGCATAGTTCAGTTCTCCAGAATGGTTGGATTCATTCACAATTCCAACAACAATTCAGGGTCCCAGTTTTCCCACATCCCCAAATTTCATATTATTTTTCCTGTCATCTTAGCCAATCGACAGGTGTGTTGATATCTCAAGGTTTCTTAATTTTATTTTCTGATAATGGGTTTGGAACACTCTTATGAGGGGTAATAGTTTCGATTTCATCTTCTGAAAATTGTCTGTTCATACCAAATCAGAGTCAATTCTCTATATATTTTGGAGAAGAGGCCTTTATCAGAACCTTTAACTGTGAGGATGTTTTCCCAGTTTGTTGCTTCCCTTCTAATCTTGTGTGCATTAGTTTTTTTTAAAAGGCTTTTTTAATTTGAATAATCAAAATTTTTCATTTTGTGTCAGAATGGTCTCAGTTCATCTTTGGTCAAAATTTCTTCCTCCTCCAAAGTCTGAGAGATAAACTTCCTATGTTCCTTTTTTTTATAATCTCATTCTTTATGCCTAAATCATGGACCAATTTTGATCTTATCTTGGTATACGGGTGTTGGGGGTGCATCCCAATTTCCCCAATAATTTCCAGTTATCCAGGTATTTGTCAAATAATGAATTTTATCCCAAAGTTAGGATCTTTGGGTTTATCAAACATAGAATCTAAGTTACTATTCTGTCTTTAACCTAATCTATTCCATGATCAATAATCTCTTTTTAAATCAAATGGTTTTGGTGACTGCTTTTATAATATAGTATTGATCAGATAATACTACCTTCATTTGATTTTTTTTCTTAATTCCCTTTGAGATTCTCATTTTTTTCTTCATATGTTTTTTTTTTTTCTAGATTATTAAAAATTTTTTGGAAGTCTGATTGCTTACATAAATAAATAGATTAAAGTTTAGGGATTTATCATTTTATCAATTCCCGCCTGTCCAAGGCTAATATTTGACAATTATTTAAGTCGACTTTATTTGTGGAAAATTTTTGTAATTTTGCTCATATAATTCCTGACTTTCCTGGTAGATGATTTTCAAATATTTTGTACTGTCGACAGTTATTTTGAATGGAATTTCTTTGTACTTTTGCATTTTTTGGTGATGTATAAAATGTGGTTAGGGTTTATTTTTATCCTATTTGCTAAATTTAATTATTTCTAATAGCTTTTATAATCTCTTGGGTTCTCTAGGTATACCATCATAGCATCTGCAAGAGTGATGTTTGGTTTCCTCATTGCCTACTTAATTCCTTTAATCCCTTTTTTGATTCTTATTGTGAGGCTGTGTTTCTAATACAATATTGAATAATAATGGGATATGGGGCCCTTCTTCACTCTAGATTTATGGGAAAAGGTTCAGTTTTCCCATTCGTTGATGTTTATTGATGGTTTTAAAATATGCTCCTGACTTTTTGAAAAATCAATTATTCCACTT
Organism: Sarcophilus harrisii; assembly: GCF_902635505.1. Classification (NCBI taxonomy): domain Eukaryota; kingdom Metazoa; phylum Chordata; class Mammalia; order Dasyuromorphia; family Dasyuridae; genus Sarcophilus; species Sarcophilus harrisii. The sequence goes on from NC_045429.1 coordinate 200,763,327, forward strand.
CCAGTGTTTTATTAGGAATGGATGTTGGATTTTATTAAATACTTTGTTGCATCTATTGAGATGGTTTTTTAGTTTGGTTATTGATATATAATTTCTAATGTTTTTCTAATATTGAACCAGTTCTGCATTCCTGGTATAAATCCTACTTGGTCATGTGTTTATCCTGGGGGTGATTTTCTGTAATCTTTTTGATAATATTTTGTTTAAGATTTTGCTCAATATTCATTAGGGATTGGGTCCTATAATTTTATTTTTGTTTTAGCCTACCTGGTCATATCAATACCATGTCTGTGTCGTAAAAGGGTTTGGTGGGAATCCTTAATCCTATTTTTCAAATAATTTATATAGCATTGGAATTAATTGTTCTTTAAATGTTTGGTAAATTCAATGTAATCCATCTGGTCCTGGGTTTTTTCTTGGCAGTTGGTTAATCGGTCTATTTCTTTTTATAAGATGGGACTGTTTGGATTTTACTTTTTCCTCTTTAATCTGGGCAACTATATTGTTGAAGGCATTCTTCCATTTCATTTAACTGTCAATTGATTGGATAAAAGTTGGGAAAAGTAATTCCTAATTTTTGCTCCATTTTCTCTTTATTAGTAGTTCTCCTTTTCATTTTAAATAAAATTTGATTTTCCTCTTTCCTTTTTTAAATAAAATTTACAAAAGGGTTTGTCTATTTTTGGTTTTCATCTACCAACTTTTAGTTGTATTAATTAATTCAATAGTTTTTTTTTTTTAAATTTTATTGATCTCTCCTTTTTATTTTTAAATTTCAAAGTTTAATGTTTGACTGGGGTTTTTAATTTGTTCCTTTTCTAGCATTTTTGTTCAACCCAATTCTTGACCTTCTCTTTCTCTTTTTATCCTAACCCTCTGAATGAAATTTCCTTGTTACTGCTTTGTTTTGCATCCACACATTTTTATGATGTCTCATTATTGTTGTTTTCTTGGGTGGAATTTTAAGTATGTTTATGATTTGCTGTTTCACCCCAATCATTCTTTAGTATAAGGATTATTTAGTTTTCAATTATTTTTTTATACATTCCCCTGGCTTTTTGTTGAATTAATTTTATTGCATCTTTAAAAAAGGATGCATTTACTTTTCTGTTACTGCATTTGAGTTTGGGGTTTTTATGTCCCTAATATTGGTCAATTTTTGTATAGTTTCTGGAACTGCTCTAAAGAAAATTACTCCTTTCTGCTCCATTTATTTTCTCCAAGTCTATCATATCTAACTTTTCTTGTATTCTTTTGCCTCTTTCTTTTTATTTTTTGTTTGGTTTATTAATTCTGGGGATTAGGGTTGGATCTCCACTATTATGTTTTGCTGTATATTTCTTCCAGCCTCTTTTTTCTTTTTAAAAATTTGTGACCACTTTTTATATTTTTAATATTGATTTGTTCTTATCTATTCCCTTTGAAGATTAATCCTTTCTTATCTCTTTTAATAGATCCAATTTTTTGCTTTTTTGCTTGATCAGATCAGGATGGCTACCCTGCTTTTTTGACCTGGCATGGTAGTTTTGCTCTAAACTTTTTTACCTTTACCTCACATGATCTCCCTGCTTCAGGTGTGTATCCTGTAAACAACATTTGGGATTATGGCTTTTAATCCATTCTGCTAACGCTTCCTCTTTAATGGGGGGAGTTTACCCCACATTTTTTAAAATTATCAATTCATTACTTGCCATCTTGTTCCCCTTTTGCTTTTCTCATTTGTCCCCCTTCCCCTTTTATTAAACTTGTGATCCACTTGCTTTCCCCCCTCCTTTTTGTATCCCTTCCCCTGCCTTAGTTCCTCCTCCCTTCTTTTTTCCCTCACTTTCTGTTTTCCCCTTTCTTAGTTTATTCCTTCCCTTTTCACTTTTCCTTTCTTTTTCATTGGGGTAATTTCACCCAAATTGAATATGTCTACAATTTTTCTTTTTAAATCAATTCTTATGGCAGTAAGATACCCATAAATTCATTCTCTCCATTCTTTCTCTCAGATTAATGGTTTCCTTTGCCTCTTCATGGGAATTAGCCCCCTTTACCCTTTTCTGAAATGGTTTCCCTCTAGTTTCTAGAACATTTAATGTATTTTTATCATCTTTATGCAAAATATAGTTCCCAAGATTTCTTTTACCTTTTTAGGTTTCTTTTGAGTTCTATATTTGTAGATCAAACTTTTTGTTAAGTTCTGTTTTTTTTATCAGAAATAGATGAAGTTCACTTATTTTGTTAAATGTCCATCTTCTTCCCTGAAAAAAGATCTTCATTCTGGCTGGGTAAGTTATTTTTGGTTACATACCGAGTTCCTTAGCTTTTCGGAATATCATATTCCAGGCCCTTTGATCTTTTAATATGGATGCTGCTAGATCCTGGGCAATCCTTATTGGGGCTCCTCTATATTTGAATTGGGTTTTTCTAGCCACTTGCAGTATTGTTTCCTTTGTTTGAGGGTTCTGGCATTTGGCCACTATATTTCTTGGTGTTTTGATTTTAGGATCCCTTTCAGTAGGTGATTGATGAATTCTTTCAATGTCTATTTTACCCTCTGTTTCTATGACTTCTAGGAAGTTCTCTTTGATAATTTCCTGGAAAATAGTGTCCAGGCTCTTTTTTTTCACCATATTTTTCTGGGAGTCCAATAATTATCACATTGTCTCTCCTAGATCTATTTTCCAGGTCTGTTGTTTTCCCAAGAAATTATTTCACATTTTTTTCCATTGTTTGATTTTTTTTTTTTTTTTGGTTTTGCTTGACTGACTCTTGCTGTCTCCTCAAGTCATTCAATTCCATTTCTTTGATTCTGATTTTCAATGAAGCATTTTCTTCACTCACTTTTTTATATCTTTTTCTAATTGTCCAATTTAGTTGTTTTGTTCTATGGAATTTTTTTTCCAATTTGCCAATTTTATTTTTTAGAGAGTTATTTTCTGTTTCCAGTTCACTAATCCTACTTTTCAAGGATTTGATTTCTTTATCCACTCTGTCTTTAAATGAGTGGGATGACTTCTCCAGACTCTCTTGCCAAGCCTCCCTCTCCTTTTCCCACTTATCTTCTAGCTCTCTTGTGAGAACCTTTTTAATTTCTTCTATGATATTCATTTGTGCTGAGGAACAGATGATCTCCTCCTTTGAGGATTCACCTGGAGACAGTCTGTTTTTAGTCTCCTCAGGGTTTAGAGTCTGCTTTCTATCCATGTAGAAGCTGTCAGTGGTTAAGGTCCTTTTCAATTTTTTACTCATTTTGTCAGAGAAGAATCAAAGACAAAGTAGCAAAAAAAAGAAGAAATAAACCAAATGGAAATTCCTTTTTTGGGGGGAGGATCTGGGTGGTGTTACTGAGCTTCCTCTACAGACTTTGGGGAGCAGCAATGAAGCACTAACAGAACAGCGATGGCTGTGATGCACCTGAGCTTTGAGACTCTGAGAGCATGCTGAGACACTGTGGGGGAGGGGTGACCAGGTCCTGAGACACTCCAGTTGTTTAGGGTTGTATTCTTCACCCCCGGTTTTTTTAGTTTCTCTGCTGGGACTACTGACTTGCTGCCAGGGCAAAGTATCCAATCCTATAGCAAAGCTCTTCCCACAGAGATGACTGAGATCATACCCCACCCCCCTCTGGTCTGCTTGGCTGTGAGCTGCCTGCCTTCAGCCTGCACCAGATCTAAAACCAGCCCCACCCTCGAGCAAAAACAGACCTTTACTGGTGAATTTCAAGGATGTCTTCTCTTGGTAATTATTTGTGGGGGGTTTTTTTCAGTCATTCATTAATTCAGAGGCTTGTCATGAAATGAATTCTGAGAGAAAACACGAAGCTTACACAGCTGTGTGCCTCCTCTCCACCATCTTGGCTGGAAGTCCCCATACCCTTTTCTGAAGGATCTCTTCTGCCTCTTCTTCAGAATTGTAATTTCAGCACCACACCATGGAGATTTCCTTAGTTTGTATTTTCCTCCTTACACTTTTTGTTTACTTGGCACCCTTCCTTGGTTACCCCAAAGGAATAGTTTTGAGCAGCTAACTAAGAAAAACTGTAGCTCTAATCTTTAATCTATTTTACTGTTGTATTTGTAGGGGGCCACTGTCCCAGTGGCCATGAGTACCTGTTACATTAAGCTCAGCTTGGATCCTGAGTAATGATAGGTTGATGGTATGTAATGAAATAGGATTCTGGGAGGATCAGAAAAAACATTCTTGACCTTTCTTAAGAATCAAAAAGGAGAATATTGTCTCAAACAGATAAGAAGGGGAACTGAACTAGGGAATATCTAATTTTGCTGGGAATAGATCAATAAGCAGGACTATTAAATTGTATAAAAATGTGACCTCCAATCCTTGTACCAATAGAACCAGACTCACCACTCACAGGATTATTGAGTGGGGTTGGAATTGACCTAACTCTTCTTTAGTCAATATTTTACCTCATTTTGGAGTACACATAATCTGACTGGGGTGAAAGAAGAGAAGGTTGATGAATGTATTTAGTTAGTGAAGCAGCTGCTGTTGATATATTTCTTCTCTAAAGATAGTGGAATAGTGGGAGAACTCCTAGGTCATGAGGAGCAGCAGTACTATTCAGTGGTTAATGGCAGGCATATGTCAACCATTTTTATCAGAAGCAAGCACACCTTAAAGGGCCATCATTAGATTTGTGGTCTTACTGTTTACATGCACCTCTCTGTCAACTCAATGGGGTCTGTTATATAGGATTAATTTGGCTCAAGTTTTTCTTTCTATCAGTACAAGAAGGAGGCCATCTAGGCATCCAAATATACAATGACTTAAAGAGGAGTAAAAGGAGCATAGATACCTCTCTCACTATCACATGAGATGAAAATGGGTAGGGAGAAACCTATCATCCTGAAAGGATAATCAAGGTATATGGGCCAGACAATTGGGCCCAGGATGGAAGTTGGGGATTTATAACTACTGTACATATTCTGAACCATTTTATAAGGTTACAAATTGTACTTGAGATTATCACTAATGAAACTGCCAAAGCCTTGGATCTACTAGTAAGTCAATCAAACTAGGAAAGCAATATTACAGAATAGATTGGTGCTAAATTAAGTCCTAGCAGAAGAAGATAGGATCTGAGGGAAATTTAATCTGTCAACTTGCTGAATGAAAATTGAAGATAATGGGAAAGCAGTAGAAGGAATCACGAAAGATATTAGGAAGTCAGCTCATGTCTCTGTAAAGACTTGGTCCTCTCCCTTTAATGTATCCTGGTAATCCTGGTTTGGTGGAAGTTGGTAGAAGCAAATCCTTTGTTTTTGCTTGCTATTCTAGCTGTTATTATTTTGTTTTCCTTGTATGATACAATTAATCACTACTATAGTTTGAAATTGTTTAGTTGAAATAGACTCAGTAAAGGCCTCTGCCTATAGATATTGGAGAAAGAATTGAATTGGACAATAGGGATAATATGGAAGCCTTAGCAGAAGAGATGTATCCTGAATGGTGTGAAGAATCTTCAGATGAATATCTATAAGAGGAGGGATTGAATGTAATAAATGAAGATTTCTCAGAAGATTGTAGAGTAAAGTAGAGCAGACCCCAGACCTAAATTTCAGGAAGTCACATTATCCCTATGAAACAGAATCTGCACTACTCATGCCAAATAAGGAAGCATTATTGTACATTGATCAATATCCCCTTTTGTATTAATGAATTCAGTCCATCCAATGAATTTAAAAATTAACAGGATACAGGGTGGACCCACAGTTTTTCAGCCATATAACCCAGCTTCTGCTTCTATACTGTGACACTTGCTGGACTGCCCAGTGAGTGTGCTGATCTGCTTCTTGGAAGAACTGAATAAAGATATTCTGTTTGTAACTGGAGATGTCTCCAAGAACTCAATTTGGATAAGGGAGGATCTAGTACTCTGTCTCACATAATAGTGCCTGGAACTTAGTTAATATTAAGTTTGTTTGATTTAATATCTGCTAAGAGATAATTTGTTAACTGAATATTAAAATAGTATGTAAGATATTATTTTGAATGATGAAAGGATCCATAACCAAAAAAATAAAATACAAAATAGACAATATAAAGAAAAAAACTTTTGAATAAGTAAAATTGCAATAGAATCATAATCAAATTAAGACTAGTCAATTCGCATTTATTAAAAGCTTGCCAGTTAAACATAGAAAGAGAAGGAAAAAAAAATATTCTCTACTTTCAAGAGCTCACATTCTAATGAGGGAGATAATACACAAACAACTATAGACACATGACATATATAAAGGGAAAATTGGAGGTAATCTAAGAGGAAAGCACTATTTTTGAGGGAAGACTAAAAAAAGCCCCAAAATCTAAAGGAAAGTCAAGAAACAAAGATAAGGAGGTCAATCATTGCATATTATAGAGGAATTGGAGCCTTAAAGAAAATGGACAGAGGGAAGGAGTTTCAGGAAAAGAAAAGAAGTCATGCATGGGAAAGTAAGATGTAAGAAAACTGGATATGTAGAAAATGGACCAGCTTAGAAAAGGATTTTAAATATCATGCAGGATTTTCTGTCAAAAATACATATTAGAAAGTTATTTATAAGTATTTTTAATAAAAAAGTATAATATCAAAAAAATATAGAGAATTGATGCAAATCTGGTATAGTGAGACTCAGTTCCCAATACATAAATGGTCCAAGTGTGTGAACAAAAAAAATTTACAAAAGAAAACATCTATATAACATATTATTAAAATTCTTAATAACTGAAAAATAAATTAATTAAAGCCAAATCATTTCAAACCATAAAATTTGTAATGAAAGGAAAAGATGAAAAAAACTCATTATTGTAGAACCCGCTTAGTACACTTGAAAGAAAATTTAACAGCCCTGGAAAACAATTTTGAAATTTTGATTGAATTAATTATTCAAACTCTTTGAATTAGAGGTCCCACTAATGATCAAGTGGCATGGAATTATTTATTACTTAGAAAGCATCTGTTTTGACCAAACTAAACATATCAACAAATTAGGAAAAAAGTCAAATATATAAAAATGAAAAAAAAAAGTTTTCAATAGCTCTAATAATTACTTATGAAGAGGGGGAAAAAAACTCAAAGAAGGGACTTTTTTTTCTTTGTAGATTTTTTTTTTAAATTTATGTTCCTGAAAGTTGTAACAATTCATCCAGAATCCACCGTTTAAGATTTGTATGAGTTCTTTTATGATTTTCTAGTTCCTTTCCTTAATGATTTTGTTTACCTATTTCTTCCAGCTGCTTTTAATTGACAGTGATTCTATTTTGACATTACTCATAATTAAAACATGATTTTGTTCAACAGAATAGAATAAAGAATTAAAAGTTCTTCAATTCTCAGTTACAGAGCAGGGTGATTCTTTAGAAAATTCTGCATAGTTCAAAATATTTACATGAAATTTTGTAGCACTGAGTAGGTAACAAAATAGAAAATGTTGAGCAAATGTATAAATATCAGAGAAACATTGGTTCATTTTCAAAGATATCTAAAATTTTTAGGTAATGATTTAGTGGACAATTATAAATGTTTATATTCACATATTTAATGTTTAAAATGCTTTAACACTTATCTATTAAAATTGTTTATTTAAAAAGTCTATCAATTTTAAAAATGTAGCATGTATAAATGCATATCATGTTCCTAATATAGTATTTCTAAAAGATTTATAAGGAAGAAATAATTTTTTTTTAGGTCTGTAGGACCTGTCTTTTTAGAGAACATGAACTAAAACTCCCAGATTGCAGATCTAATTGCTATATGTGTATGTGTGTGTGTGTGTGTGTGTGTGTGTGTGTTGTGTGTGTGTGTGTGTGTGTGTGTGTGTGTATTCTGTTTGTGAGCTATCATAGAAGCAACATTTGGAGAGGTAAAAGGTAGAGCTAAGAGAGCATCCATTTTGACTAGAAAAAATCTGTTAAGTAACCTGAAAAGATACTTATTCATCTTCAGTTTATCTAAATGTACATCCTTCCCTCATTTTCTTCTCATCTAGAACATAAGATCATTGAACTAGAGCTGGAAGAAATTTTAGAAATCCTTTAATCTAACTCCTCTATTTCATAGATGAGAAAATTGAGGTTGTGGATTTTTATAATCACACAGGAATTAAGAAGTTCTGAGATATGAACTGAAGGGTTAATATTCCAAGTTCTTATGTAGTGTTCTTTTCACTGAAGAATATTTTCTGTTACTGTTTCCTTTCAGAATTCTAAAGGCATCCATCAGTGCAAAATAAAGGCTTATAGGATTATATATTTAGGGCTAGAAAGAAACATAAATATCTTTAAGTCCAACCTTCTCCCATTCATCTCAATTTAGTGAATTTGGAAAATGAGGTATGGAAAGGTTAAATGACTTTCCCAAGATCACATAGGAAGGAAGTGACCAAGGTGAGTACAGTACTACTCTAATCTGCTTGCTTTTCAGACTAAATCTAAGTTGAACACTCTGGATTGGCATATACTCATATTTTTTTTCTCTTTCCATTTATTTGACTTATTTTTGTTCATATAATAATTCAGGCACTTCACAATCTCTTAAAGACTTTCTTGCTGTGAAAGTCTCCTTGTCAGAAGGAGAAAATCCTCTAGTTGCTTATAGACGTCTAAAAGCTCAATGGGTTTCATTTTCATAGAAAAAAATATGCTTTGATTTACTTTTAGCTAAAATCAAAGAAAACAGCAGTATTTCAAAAAATGTCTTTCTACTTCAAAACCAGTACTTTAAAAAATCTTCTCTAGGGAGAAAATGCTGATTTTCAAAGAAATGTTTCTTTTAGGCTCTACTTAAAATTGATGAATATAATGGGATCTTAAATTTATATAGCATTTAATAATGATCATAAATTCCATTGCATTTATAATCTAATTTGGATCTCATAATAATACTGTGAAGTAGACAGTGGTAGTAATTTTTTCCCTTTTAGGATATTCTTCATTATATCAATCCAAATCTGTCTATACACAGAATATAAGCCCTTTGAGATTTTTTCTTCAAAGTTATTCTTTTTTATATATTATATCTTTTTATTTACAAGATATATGATTGGGTATTTTTTCAGCATTGACAATTGCAAAACCTTTTGTTTCAATGTTTCCCCTCTGTCCCCCCACCCCTTCCCTGAGATGGCAGGTTGACCAATACATGTTAAATATCTTGAAATATATGTTCTATGGAGTTAGGGGATTCATTTTATTGAGGAGTCTTCTACAGAAGTACTCAAAAAGCTATGTCTCACTTTCTGCTACTTTCCAAGTCCCTACTTAGTGGGAAATTAGTGGGAAATTTGCCTCTTCTTATTATAAGCCAATTTTCCTCCTTTCATTTTGGAATGATCAAAGTCTAAAAGGGACACTGTTATAAGCCAGAACTTGAAACAAGGTGCTAAGTCACTGGAATTGATAGAGACAATGCTTATACACGTAGTACTTATTGGAGTTCACACCTGTAAAAGAGCATATATAAGCTAGGAGCCTCAACCAGGATGGACTCCAGGAAATTCACAAGTCAGGATTCTGTGGAGAAGATTCACAAGTCACAGAAGCCCACAAGCCCACTCTCTTGGAGGCAGAGTCAGATTCATTCCAACTTCCACCTTTGTGCTGGCTGGAGACATTGGGAGGACGAGAGGCTGAAGCTAGCAGAGACAAAGGACTAGTGGCAAGAGCTCTCAGAACCAAGGAGAGAGATAGGCCTCTAAAGGAGCTAACCGAGCTATTTTGAAGGAGACAATAAAGGATTTGGACTTTAACAGCTGGCTGTATTTGAGGTGATTATTACTTTGAACTGAAACTAAGGCTGCTCCCGGAAGCTCCCCAAGTTACCTGCTCCCAGAAAACTTTATATTGTAGAGAGAAGAACAGACTTTAATACCTGGCTGCATTTGGAGTGATTACTGAACTGAAACTAAGGCTGCCTCCAGAGACCCCAAGGAAACCTGAACAGAAAGCATTACATTTTAAAGAGAATATTACAGGATATATCTATACATCTCATTTTGTTTGTTATTGAGCCAGCTACACACCATAAATTATGACATCAAGAGACTTATGCCCACTGGACAATCATTCAAGGACACTCATGTTTTAAGGACATTCTCATTTACATATTAGTGTTATCTGAAGTCCACTCAAATCCCATAGCTTATGAGCCATAGCTAAATGGACAAATGGACATTTATCACAGGTCAGGATCATTTGAGCTACTGGAGGGGGCAGAGTTTTGGAGCCTGGCCTAGAGAATATAGTCTCTGGCATAATTACCACTTATTTATGAAAGGCACTATTATGAGGAGGATCCAAGAAAGCGTAATTTTAATACCCCATTTCTATTTAGCAATAGACATTCCCATTCCCTATAAATCTTATAAGGATCATCTGAAATCACCAAACTCACAGTAGGCAACTCTGGAAAAGTCTTTGAGTCAGCAACCTATGTGCAGAAGTAAATATGTTGGCCATAGTAATAAGAAAGCATCTAATTTTCAATATCAGTATAGAAAGTGTTACCTTTAGAAAACTTACAGATCCGGATACATTATAGATATGTATTCTGTTCATTCTTTATGGACAAATGTAGAGGGTTGGAATTATAAAAAGGTGTACATGAATCCAGACCAGAAGAGTACTTAAGGCTAAGTACCTATTCAATGTGATAAAATGGTTCTATAAACATATACTTAGATAATATGGTGATGTGATGGCTTTCCTCAAGATTGGCACCTGGTGAATGTAGTGTGGTGAAGTAATTATAGGAAAAGATTGGAGGGCTGAGGGAGAGGGTCAGAGTCTTTCTCAGCAGGGAAGACTTCAGATTCCAGACTACAGCATCCAGGATCATCTTTGATGAGCCAGCCACGTGGCAGCTTGCCGGCCTCCTTTACTTCTCCTCCTAAAAGTCCTCCAAGGAATTTTACTGATTCTGACTCTGACTGATCCTGAGGCCCTCCAGAGAATTAACCTGGACATTATAGACAAAGACCTCAAAAAAATATTAGTCCTGCAAGGCTGCAAGCACCTTAATGGAAATATGAATAATGTACAGATTTTTCAGGTTATAATATATTCTGGATCCTACTTGAAGTGAATGGAGATTATCTATATACCCAGGGGTAAATATGGGTTCTCCAAAACATGAGTCTTAAGCTTCTATACTTCCTACTTTGATCAATGGGCAATTAGTAGTATTAATTAAGTATCTTACCAAAATCTTCTGAGTTGTCCCCACTTATTATATTCTCCAAAATTTGATTAGCATATTGAACACTGGATTTTCTTACCAATAATTTCTTACCATTTGTTCCTTTTATGTTCCAACATCTGATACAAAAACTCTAACACTGTTCTCATTTGACCTGGTCAAAACCATGTCAACAATGTAGTCAAGTATACTTCAGTGTTTTCTTTCAGTTTTCTGCCCACAAAGCATGCCAGCATAAGGGACAATTCAAATAGACTTGAAGAAGGACACTGAAAGTATTGCAGACTCCTCAGGTAAACTCAAACTGCTCCTGGATAGTCTAAGCCAAAGGACTAAGAAAGAAAGCAAAAAAGAAAAGAAAAGAAAAGAAAAATATCTTTGAGGTCAGTGATCCCATTTCATCTCCTTTGAACTCACAAGTTTCTTTGCCACTTTTATTCTTATTTTTATTCCAAGCTCAATGAATGAATGACAAAGTGAAATGGCATAGAAACTACTTCCATGCCAGAATTTCAGTTTCCAGGTTCTGGTCCATTGTTCTGCAATCTCATTATTGATGTCCCCTCCTTTTTAAGGTCACTATCTCCAATTCATTGCCCTTAGGACTTTATTGAAAATAACTTCAAAAACAAAATCTCCTTCTAATTTTTGAATATACTAGGTCAGGTAACTTTCAGGTTTATCATACTGTTAGTCTGCCTTTAGCAAGAGGGTCAAGCAATAACCAGTTAATACTGGACTAGGACTTGTCTTTATACTCCCTGGTAGCCAAATCCATTTGGCATGAATGGGATACTAATCCCTCTCCACTGAGAGAACTTTCCATAAACTAACAAAAATGCTATTTTCATAGGAGCTCATAATTCTGCTTCTGGTCATCTGATTACCTTAATCTCTATGTTTGCAGAACCCTTTTCTCAATTCAATGACAATATGATCCATTGGCCATTTCATCTATATTTTGATTATATGATATGTCTGTAACCAGCATCCTATTAGTTTAGGTTTAAAGTTAAAATTAAAGTTAAGCACTCTTAGGTCATTAAAAATAGTAAATGGATTTACTAAGCTCCACATAACCAGACTATCATATAAGAATCCATTTTCTATAAAAGCAACAACCCTCGTTTCCAGATACATGACTATATGACTGACATATTTTTGGGACATCTAGTATGTCTTAATGACCTCAACTCCATGAGAGTGGCCTTGGGTGCCTTAGGTGATCAAAAGACAACATCATGAAATATCTTAAGCCTGTCTCATTGGTCTTGTTCCTGGACCAATCAAAACCTAGTTATGCTGTTATTTAAATAATACCTACCTTTAGCTATTTTTGAAGTCTAAAGAGAATCATGGTAGAAATTGGATCTATAACAAATACAATGACTAAGCACTTGTGATAATATTATCTAATTATAATCTAAAAAATAAAAGAAATAACGGATTTAAGGAACAAAATGAAAAATATGTTTTTGGATTGTCAAATTACTGATTTTGTCGTAATGCATGTGTTCCGTGTGTTTCTCCAGAAATCAAGAAACCTGATTTTTTTCCCTCATTTTAATTGTCTACCTTTTCCAATGCCTTACTTTTCCTTACTTTTCTTTGTCTTAATCATGTCTTCTAAACCTTAAATCACACAGTATTTTGGAAGAAAATCATTCTCTCTAGTCTTTTTCCTTCTAAATTTCCTTCTCTTAATGAATCAATTTGATTAATATCTATGCTTTATTTTTCAATCCTTTGTATTCTTGTCTTTGAATTTATATCTTACTGACTCCAATGTCAGCATTCCTTTTTTATAGAGATCCATAATCTATTTCATGCATCCTCATCTTACTACATATTGATCATTTCTAATAGAATTCCTATAGACATCTCAATTTGTTCAAAGGAAAACTCACTATCTTTCTTTTTCTTTTCTTTTTTTTCCCCTGAGGCAATTGGGGTTCAGTGACTTGCCCAGGGTCACACAGCTAGGAAGTGTTAAATGTCTGAAATCAGATTTTAACTCAGGTCCTCCTGACTTCAAGGTTGGTGCTTTATCCACTGTGCCACCTAGCTGCACCTAAGTTCACAATCTTTCTATGAATGTCCATCTTTCTCCCAAATATTGATACCACATCCAGGGTGCCCTCACAATTCTAGTCATCAAGACTCACAAATTTGATGTGATTGTGGAAAATTTCTATTAATTCTCGGTTCAAATATAAACTCCAATGTTTGTAACTTAAAACTTCCTTTGTATTTTTTCAATCTTCTTAAACATTTCTTTCTACTTTATATGCTCTGTAATATAGTCATACTGTTCTATTTACTATGTATTATAGATGATTGTCCATTTGCCTGATATGTTTTTCCTCCTCAGTTCTGCCTTGTAGAATGCTGATTTCCTTCTAAATTAAGCTCAAGTGCAACCTGTTACATAAAATCGTCTCTTACCTGACAACTTGCTAGTGCCTGTTTCTCTCAAAACTGACATATTCATTTTGTATATATTCCATTAATAATTATGTACATATACTTGGCTCCCAAATTAAAATCAAAGTTTTTTGAGCATAAGAACATTTCCACTACTGATTTTGTGTCCATGGTGCTTAAAACAGAGCCTAATACCTAGAAATTATTTAATATTTTTTCTTAACTGATTGAATTTTTAAAATGGCAAATATTCCTCAAACCAAAGGCTATGGTTGGTTCTATTAATGCAGTAATGTTGTCTGATTTTCTAAGTGTCATTCATTTGTACAAAAAAAAACCTTAAGTAAATTCCATACTTTTCATTATGAAAGGTAAGATGGTTGGCAAGGATTTCAAATAAAGTTAGAAGGCAGAGCACAAAGAAATCTTTCCTCCATGTGCAGAGTGGCTCTATACTTGGTATCAGCCTGGCAGGATTTAAAAGAGACTAAACATTTGGGGGTTTTGTTTTTTTTTTTTTTTAGTAATAACTTTTTTCTTTTCAAAATATGTGTAAAGATAATTTTCAGCATTAACCCTTGCAAAACCTTGTTTTCCAAACTTTTCTCCCTCCCTTTCCCTATCCCCTTCCCTGGACAACAACTAATACAATATATGTTAAACATGTGCAATTTTCTATACATATTTCCAAATTTATCATGGTGCACAAAAAAAACCAGATCAAAAAGGAAAAAAAAAATAGAAAGAAAAGAAGCAATCAAACAACGACAAAAATGGTGAAAATACTATATTGTGATCTACATTCAGTTCTTCCAGTACTCTTTCTGGATACAGATAGCCCTCTCCATGACAAATCTATTGAAATCTGTAGAGGGCCTGAACTCTGGAGAAGTATACTTGAAACAAGGTGTTAACTCAATGGAATTGATATATATATAGTGGTTAGTATGGTGATGTAATGGTTCTCTAATTCACACATACATAGTATGCTGTAATGATGTAATTGTAATAGGGTATATAAAGTCTAAGAAGGACTGGAAGATAGACATTCTACCTTTGACTATCCTGGTGGCTCTCCTACACTGCTCCACAAAGATCAAGACCAGGGCAGAATAAAGACTCTAGACTATATTCCTGACCATCAACTTGATGTTTATCCTGCAGAGACCAAGGCCTGTCAAAAGGGCCTCCAGAAAGCTAACCTGAACATTACAGAAATTGATCTGAATTACCTCATTGTTGAAAAGAGCTAGGTCCATCATACTTGTTCATCACATAATCTTCTTATTGCTGTATACATATACAGTATTCTCTTGGTTCTATTCATTTCACTTAGCATCAATCATGCAAGTCTCAACAGATCTTTCTGAAATAATCCTGCATAACATTTCTTGTAGAACAATAATATACCATAAAATTCATATACGATAACTTATTCAGCCACTCCTCAACTGATGGGCATTCACTAAGTTTATTGCTTCTAAAAATGGGCTGCTACAAACATTTTTGCACATGTGAGTCCTTTTCCATTTTTATGATCTCTTTAGGATACAAACCAAGTAGAGACACTGCTGGATGAAAAGGTATGCAGTTTGCTAGTCCTTTGGTCATAGCTCCAAATTGGTCTTCAGAATGGTTAGATCAGTTCATAAGTCCACCATCAACATATTAGTGTCCCAGTTTTCCCATACCCCCTCCAACATTTGTCATTATCTTTTCTTGTCATCTTAGCCAATTTGAGAAGTATATAGTGGTATGTCAGACTTGTCTTAATTTCTCTGATCAATAGTGACTTAGAAAATTTCTTCATCTGAAATTTTTATTTATCAGTTAGAGAGTGGCTTGCATTCTTATAAATCTAAGTCAACTCTCTATGTATTTTAGAAGTTGTTAGAATCCTTACAAAGTGTTAACTCACTGGAATTGATAGACAATGCTTAAGTTTACACCTTTAAGAGTTCACACATTAGTTCACACATTAGAATTCACAAGAACAGGAGATCCACAACTCAAGAACCCACAATCCCACTCTCTCAGAGGAGGAGTAAACCTTTGGGTTCACACCTTTAAGAGATCATATATAAGGAGCTCCTGAAGTCAGTTTTAGGAGATTGAGAAAGCAGGAGTCAATGGAGGAATCAGTTGAGAAGAGTAGAAATGGAGATTCAGAGAGAGCTGGAGATGACAAAAGACAAGCTGAAAGAGCTCTTGGCTCCTTGGTTCCAAGAGGCCTCTAAGAAAACTAACCAGGCTATTTTGGAAGAGACAATAAAGGATCTGAACTTTTAACAGCTGGCTACATTTGGAGTGATTATTGATCTGAATTGAAACTAAGGCTGCCTCCAGAAGCCCCGCAAAAAATCTGCTCCCAGATAATGATCATATATTAGAAAAGAAGAGAACACTACAAGAAGTTTCCAATTATTTTTTGGTCTACTTTCCCCTGTCTTTTTGTTGAATGTAATTTTTATTGCATAGTTATGAAAAGTATGCATTTACTATTTCTGCCTTACTGCATTTGAGTTTGAGGTTTTTATGCCTTAATATATGGTCTATTTTTGTATAGGTTCCATGAACTTCTGAAAAGAAAGTGTACTCCTTTCTGTCTCCATTTCATTTTCTCCAGAGATCTATCATATCTAACTTTTCTAGTATTTTATTTACCTCTTTGACTTCTTTCTTATTTATTTTGTGGTTTGATTTATTTAATTCTGAGCATGCAAGGATGAGATCTCCCACTATTATAGTTTTGCTGTCTATTTCTTCTTGCAGCTCTCTTAATTTCTCTTTTAAGAATTTAGATGCTACACCATTTGGTGCATATATGTTTAATATTGATATTGCTTCATTATCTATGCTACCCTTTAGCAAGATATAGTGCCCTTCCTTATCTCTTTTAATTAGATCAATTTCTGTTTTTGCTTGATCTGAGATCAGGATGGCTACCCCGACTTTTTTGACTTCACCTGAAGCATAGTAGATTTTGCTCCAACCTTTTATGTTTATTCTGTATGTATCTCCCTACTTCAGGTATGTTTCCTGTAAACAACATATTGTAGGATTCTGGCTTTTAATCCATTCTGCTAAGCACTTCCTCTTTATGGGGGAGTTTACCCCATTCACATTTATGGTTAAAATTACCCATTCTGTATTACTTGCCATCTTGTTAACCCCTATTTATGCTTTTCTCCCTTCTTTCCCCCTTATCCCCTTTCCCAGTATTAAACTTGTGAGCACCACTTGCTTCTCACAGCCCTCCCTTTTTAGTATGCCTCCCCTCCCCCCCCAGCCTTAGTGCTCCTCCGCCTATCTTACTCCTTTCCCTCACAGTTTCCATATTCCCTTCTGCTTAGCTTATTCCTTCCCTTTTCACTTTTCCCTTCTCACTTTTCAATGAATGGGAGAAGTTTCACCATAAATTGAATATGTCTAAAGTTTTTTCACTTAAAGCCAATTCTGATGGCAGTAAAATACCCACTATATTCATCCCCCTCCATTCTTTTTCTCAGATATAATGTTTCCTTTGCCTCTTCATGAGATGTAGTACCCCCACTTTATCCTTTTTCTGGTATAATGTCCTTTCCACCTCTAATTTCTAGAACAAGGTATACATGTATTTTTTATACATCTTTACAGCAGAAATATAGTTCCCAAGATTTCTTTTTACCTTTTTAGGTTTCTCTTGAGTTCTATATTTATAGATCAAACTTCTTGTTAAGTTCTAGTTTTTTCATCAAAAATAGGTGAAATTCACTGATTTTGCTGAATGACCATCTTCTTCCCTGGAAAAAGATGCTCATTCTGGCTGGGTAAGTTATTTTTCGTTGCATACCGAGTTCTTTAGCCTTTTGGAATATATTTCAGGCCCTTCAATCTTTTAATGTGGATGCTGCTAGATCTTGGGTGATCCTTATTGTGGCTCCTCTATATTTGAATTGGGTTTTTCTAGCTGCTTGGAGTATTTTTTCCTTTGTTTGAGGGTTCTGGTATTTGGCCACTATATTTCTTGGTGTTTTGATTTTAGGATCCCTTTCAGTGGGCGATCGATGAATGCTTTCAATGTCTATTTTACCCTCTCTTTCTATGACTTTTGGGCAGTTCTCTTTGATAATTTCCTGGAAAATAGTGTCCAGGCTCTTTTTTTCATGGTATTTTTCTGGGAGTCCAATAATTCTCAGATTGTCTCTCCTAGATCTATTTTCCAGGTCTGTTGTTTACCCAAGAAGGTATTTCACATTTTTCTCTATTGTTTGATTTTTTTGGTTTTGTTTGACTGATTCTTCTTGTCTCCTCAAGTCATGCAATTCCATTTGCTCGATTCTGATTTTCAATGAAGTATTTTCTTCATTCACTTTTTTAATATCTTTTTCTAATTGTCCAATTTGTTCTATGGAATATTTTTCCATTTCACCAATTTTGTTTTTTAGAGAGCTATTTTCTGTTTCAAGGATTTGATTTCTTTATCCACTCTGTCTTTAAATGAGTGAGATGACTTCTCCAGACTTTCTTGCCAAGCCTCCCTCTCCTTTTCCAATCTTTCTTCTAGCTCTCTTGTGAGAGCCTTTTTAATTTCTTCTATGAGATTCATCTGTACTGAGGAACAGATGATCTCCTCCTTTGGGGATTCACCTGGAGACAGTCTGCTTTTAGTTTCCTCAGGGTTTAGAGTCTGCTCTCTGTCCGTATAAAAGCTGTCACTCGTTAAGGTCCTTTTCAATTTTTTGCTCATTTTGTCAGAGAAGAATCAAAGACAAGTTAGCAAAGAAAAAAAGAAAAAAAAACCCAAATGGAATCTGCTTTTGGGGGGGGGAGAGGGGCTGGGTGGTGTTACCGAGCTTCCTCTACAGACTGCAGGGGCAGTAGTGAGACACTAGCAGGACTGTGCTTCGCCTGCACTCAGAGACTCTGAGAGTGTGCTGAGACACTGTGGGGAAGGGGTGGCCAGGTCCCATGAAACTCCAGCTGTTTGGGGTTGTATTCTTCACCCCCATGTTTTTAGCTTCTCTGCTGGACTTGCTGCCAGGGCAAAGTATCCAATCCTGTAGCAAAGTTCTCCCCACAGAGATGGCTGAGACCACACCCCACCCCCCTCCGGTCTTCTCTGCTGTGAGCTGCCTGCTGAGCTCTCACTGCTGATGCCCTCAGCCTGTGCCCAATCTAAAACTGTCTCGCCCTCAGAGCAAAAACAGACCTTTCCTGTCTAATCTCAAGGATGTATTCTCTTGGTAAATATTTGTGGGGTTTTTTTTCAGTCAAGCATTAATTCAGAGGCTTGTGATGAGATGAATTCTGAGAGAAAACGCGGAGCTTACATAGCTGTGTGCCTCCTCACCGCCATCTTGGCCGGAAGTCCCCTGATTGACCAAACACTACAAGAAGTGTTAATTTTAATAAATCAAAATTCTTGGATGTAAATTTTCCCCCAGTTTTCTACTTCCCTTCTAATCTTTTCTGCATTGATTTTGTTTGTACAAAACTTTTCAAAATTTAATATAGTTGAAATTATATATTTTGCATTTTGTAATGTTCTCTAGTCTTTCTTTAGCTATAAATTCCTTCCTTCTCCATAGATCTGAGAGGCAGAGTATTTCCTATTTTCCTAATTTGCTTTTAATATCATCTTTTATGGCTAAATTCTGATAACATTTCTACCTTATCTTGATATAGAGATTTAGGTGTTGGTCAGTGCCTAGTTTCTACCACACTATTTTCCAATTTTACCAGCAAGTTTTGTCAAATAGTGAGTTCTTATCTCAAAAACTGGAGTCTTTGAGTTTATCAAACACAAGATAACAACAGGTATTGACTGTTGTGTCTTGTGAACCTAACCTCTTCTGCTGATCAACTACTTTATTTATTAGTCAATAACAAATCATTTTTATGACCACTAATATAGTTTTAGATTTAGTATAGCAAAGGTAACCTTCATTTTCATTTTTTCCATGAATTCTTTTGAAATTGTTGATCTTTTGTTCTTCCAGATGAACTTGGTTATAATTTTTTCTAGCTCTGTAAAGTAATTTATTGGCACTTTAATTGGTATGGCACTGAATAATTAAATTAATTCAGATAGAAATTCCATTTTTATTATATTAGCTCAGCCTATGCATGAGCACTTGATATTCTTCCCATTGTTTAGAGCGAACTTTATTAGAAAAAAGCTTTATAATTGCATTCATATAGTTCCTGACTTTGTCTTGGCAGGAGGATTCCCAAATATTTTATATTGTCTATAATTATATACATGGGATTACTCTTTCTGTCTCTTGCTGCTAGATTTTATTGGTAGCATATAGAAATACTGATGATTTATGCAGATTTATTTTACATCCTAAGAACTTACTAACATTGTTAAGTGTTTCTAGTAGTTTTTAGTTGATTCCCTAAGATTCTCTAAGTATACCATCACATCATATGCAAAGAGTGATAATGTTGTTTGCTCATTACTTACTTTAATTCCGTCAATTTCTTTTTCTTCTCATAATGCTAATGCTAACATTTCTAATACAAAAATGAAAAGTAATGGTGATAGTGGGCAACTTTGTTTCAACCTTAATCTTATTGGGAATGCTTCAAAGTTATCCCCATGTCACATGGTGCTTGCCTGTGGTTTTCTTTTTCTTTTTTTTTTAATTAATTAATTTATTTATTTTAATAATTATAACTTTTTATTGACAGAACCCATGCCTGGGTAATTTTTTACAACATTATCCCTTGCACTCACTTCTGTTATGATTTTTTCCCTCCCTCTCTTCACCCCCTCACCTAGATGGCAAGCAGTCCTATTCATGTTAAATATGCCACAGTATATCCTAGATACAATATATGTGTGCAGAACTGTACAGTTCTCTTGTTGCACAGGAAGAATTGGATTCAGAAAGTAAAAATAACCCAGAAAGAAAAACAAAAATGCACACAGCTTACATTCATTTCCCAGTGTTCTTTCTTTGGGTGTAGCTGCTTCTGAACATCATTGATCAATTAAAACTGAGTTAGATCTTCTCTTTGTTGAAGAAATCAACTTCCATCAGAATACATCCTTATACAGTATTGTTGTTGAAGTATATAATGATCTCCTGGTTCTGCTCATTTCATTTAGCATTAGTTCATGTAAGTCTCTCCAAGCTTCTCTGTATTCATCCTGCTGGTCATTTCTGACCAAACAATAATGTTCTGCAACATTCATATACCACAATTTACCCAACGATTCTCCAATTGATGGCAATCCATTCATTTTCAGTTTCTAGCCACTACAAACAGGGCTGCCACAAACATTTTGGCACATACAGGTCCCTTTCCCTTCTTTAGAATCTCTTTGGGATATAAGCCCTGTAGTAGCATTGCTGGGTCAAAGGGTCTACACAGTTTGATAACTTTTGGGGCATAACTCCAGATTGCTTTCCAGAATGGTTGGATTCATTCACAACTCCACCAACAATGCATCAGTGTCCCAGTTTTCCCACATCCCTTCCAATATTCATCATTATTTTTTCCTGTCATCTTAGCCAATCTGACAGATGTGTAGTGGTATCTCAGAGTTGTCTTAATTTGCATTTCTCTGATCAATAGTGATTTGGAATTGCCTGTAGTTTTCAATAGATTCTACTGATCATTTTAAGGAATACTCCATCAATTCCTATGCTTTCTTGTGTTTTTAATATAAATGGGTATTGGAGTTTGCCTAATGCCTTTTCTGAATCATATTGTAATGCCAGAGGAACTGAGCAAAATAGGGATTAGAGTGTGTTTAATAATTTATTAAATGGAGAGATATACTGGGATCAAATGGATCCATGGTTTGATCCCAGGGCTGAATGAGACTATTGACTCCATGAATCCAGCCCTAATCAGCGTTCTCAATGACATATATACATGTGCCTCAGATGCAGGGGGTAGACTGAGGGAGGGGTGGAGTCAGGATACTGAGAGTGGAAATAGGATTCTGACAGGGTAGGGTGAACCTCAGGAGAGGGGGATGACATAATCAGGGGGAGGCACCCTGAACATGGGGAGAGGCATCTTGATAAGAAGGTATCTGACATTCTTGTAGCTTGGGATGAGGAGAGGCATTCTTATATTCTAAAAGATAAGATTTTTTATCCTTATCAAGTATTCTGATAAAGAAGTAGGGGAGGTTTTGCAGAACTGAGAAGCAGGGAAACCAAGGTAGGACTGAGTAAGGATCATTAGGGAAACTGAGTCAGGACAATAAAAGAGAACTGTGTCATAACAATATAATTTCTGTTAGCTTGGCTTTTGATATAATCAATTATGTTAATAGCTTTCATAATATTGAGCCACTCTTGTATACCAGGTATATGATCCTCATGATAACTTGCTGTAATCTTTTTACCAAAATTTTATTTAAATTTTTTTGCATTAATATTCATTAAGAAAATCAGTTTATATTTTTTCTCTTTTGACCCTATTTGATTTCAATATCAGCAGCATATCTGTGTCATAAAAGGAATTCTCTGTTTTTCAAAATAGTTTGCATAGTATTGGAAATAATTGTTCTTTTAATGTTTAGTAGAATTCACTTCCAAATCCCTCTGCCCTGGAGATTTTTTTCTTAGGGATCTGTTCAATTTCTTTTTCTAAAATTGAACTATTTAAATAATTTAATTATTCCTCTGTTACTCTGGGCAATCTATATTTTTAAGTATTCTTTCCCCCATAGATATATCACATTCCTTCTACTTTGTTCCCTTGATAAAACTGTTCTTTTCTTCTAGATCCATTTAGGAAAGTAAAACTTGTAGTTAGAGGATATGATTCTAATCCTAATTCTGCTATCTTTTTGACCTTGGTTGTAGTCAAACAATCACTCAACAAACACACTTAATAACCAAGTACTATATGCAAATACATATCTGGGTCCTGGGGTTATAGAAACAAAAAACACAGAGCTCTTGACCTCAAAGTTCTTACTTTTAAAGGCAAAAATAAATACACATCCAACATTGTGTAAGGGAAAATGAGGAGTGAAGTGAGATGTGGGGTGGGGAGGTAGCAAATAATCAGTTACTCTGTAGTGGAGAAAAAGACTGTGAGTGATTTACTTTGATGAGCACAATGTTAATCACTTGAGCAAAGTGTATGGGAAAGATTGGATGTGTATTGAAAAGTAAGATAGTCTCTGTTCTTTAGGCTCCCTAGTTTATTTATTTTAGTAGGATTCCATTATATATTTAATAGAAAAGTCCAGTGATACTAAATATACACTGTCAAGTCAAATGATAATGAACCTTCTTTAATGTTATTTCCATTGATAAAGCCCTATCCTTTTCTGTTAAACTATTTGACAGTGTCAAGGTATTATTTGTGACAACTTGTTTTTTGAAACCTCAGTAATTATAGCTTCTGAGTAGCAGAGCTGTATCATCTGCATAACTTTTATGCAGGATACTACATCCTGCAGGATCAGGATCATGTCTGGGGTTGTTCTCCTAGACTACCTTGAAGTAATAGAGGGCTAAGTATGTTATAGATAATGTTACTGATGAAAATTCTTTAAAATGAAATGTAGATTTTAAATTAATTAATTCAAATTAATTTTTACATCTTATTTAGCAATATTTAGGGATCTATTTCATAGGTTTGTGGTAAAGATCAAATGAGAACATTCACAAAGTACTTTTTAAATCTTAAAGCATCACATAAATACTTATTATTGTATTACAATTTTCAATTTAGCAACAAATACTGACCAAATACTGAGAAAGTTCAAATGAACAGTTTCCACTTAATTATATTACTACCTTGTATATTTGATTTTTGTTTTCAAAAAAGTGCAAATGGTGGCATTCATTATTGTGTTTAATTTTATATTTATTTTGGAGCCACTTAAATAATTAAATTTTCATGTGGATATATCTTTTTAATTCAGCAATTGTGTCTTTAAAACATTTAATATATTTCTATTAAAATATTAAATCCAAAAATTATCAGAATGATACTTAGGGTTACAAGTTTTTGTTTCCCTAATATAGTTGGAAATAATTATATAACATTATCAGTCTACATTTGGTTTCTTAAAGAAAATTGTTTCCTAATAGGGAAACTTTATTATATTTTACATACATTTAAAAGAAAGGTATTATATAATATTTTTATTCCCTAAAATAACTTTAATATTTTGCACTCAGAAGGGTTAGAAAACTAAAAGTTAATAACTTGATCCAAACATTATCAGAGCAATCATATGAGCAAATGAGATAAATGAGCAAAACAGTCCACTTCTGTTTTAAGAACTGAAATTAAATGAACTAGACTTCCTCTAAGCTGCTGGATCTAAATTTACTGGCTCTATCCTATAGCATACCAATCAAGAATTGAATTGATGTCAACTCAGTCTCCAAACTTTGTCACATATTCATAATTCTTTGAGATTTGTATCATTATTTGAAAAAAAATTTCCTGCCATAGATCCCTTTATGTGAGAAGATGAGAACAATACAGCTTGTGACAGGCTGTTGCATTCTCTGATCTCTCTCCTCTTCCCTTTTGCCTCCAATTTATTTCCTTCCCAATTCACAAGCAACATTTGAGTCAGTAAAAGCTGATTTGCAATTCCTTCAAGTGTCTTATGATTCACAGTTGTGGGGGCTTTCAGAGAATCCACCTGCTCTTGACACTTAGGTGTGGTCTTTAACAGATTTGGGGGAGATCTAGAATATCAAATTATTGATGATTTGTATTAAAATAATAAGATAGAATGTGGATCAGCACTTCTAATCTTTTATTGTGTTAGAGTAAAATTTATTATAAAGGGCTATAATATTACTAATGTTGGTTGATTTTAATTTGATATCTACCTTAGTATAAACTATTTCATTGCTATTTCATTGCAATTTCTATTAGAACTATTTTTCAATCTCAAGATTCATATTTTTTAAATATTGAACTATTAATTTAACATCCATGTATATGTTATACCTATCTCTACATGTTTATAAAAACATAGTTTCAGGGTATGATACAGGAAATAATCATTTATAAATCATTAAGATCCATTTATATTCTTGTTGATAATAAATAATAATAATAATGATAATAAATAAAGATGACAGAATACAGAGGTATTGCCATACAGAGAATATGGCAAATATTTCAAAATTGATGCAAATGATGAAAGTAATAATTGTTGTGAATAATTCAATTGCAAGATTGCTAAATGTCATCTATCATAGATGAGTAAGCAGACAATGAAATGTATACTATCAGCTACAATATCCAATCAACTTTTACTATATTTTGGCTAAAGAAAAAAACCACAATGAAATAGGACATTGTTTGGGTATATACTTTAGTATATATATGTACTATCATATTTATATTAAATCTTTTAAACATGGAATCAATAACCTTAAGAGTTTTTCTAACTAGAAAATAAAAGTTCTAAACTATAATTTTGTTCTTTGTCCTATAAAAATGCAAAAGCCCACATATATTTTTTCTTCTTCTCTTTCATTCAATTTGTCACAACTTCAACACAGTTACCATTAAAATTGTATTATTTTTCTCTTATTTGGTCAATTAGTCTCATATAAAAACCTTTGTTTTCTATTTAAATTCATTAGAAATACGTGGCTCATTATTTGTCAGTTGGTATTAAACTACTTCCAAGGCTATAAAATAGATCCAATTACTTAAAATCTACTGATTTTTAAATAGTATTTTATTTTTCCAAATATATGAAAAAATAGTTTTCTTTTTCTTTCTTTCTTCCCCACATATGCATTTTATCATAAATATATATATATATATATATATATTTATACAACAATAATATTCCATAACTTTCATATACAAAAACATATTCAATTGTTCTCCAATTGATGGGCATCTACTTAATTTCCAATTCTTTGCCACCACTAAAGGAGTTGCTACCAACGTTTTTGCATTTGTGGTAGGTCTTTTACCCTCCTTCTTTGATTTCCATGGGGTACAGATGCAGGAGTGGTAATTCTGTGTCAAAGAGTATGCATAATTTGATTACCCTTTACAAATAGTTACAAATTTTCCCCCAGAATGGTTGAATCATTTCACAACTTCACCAACAATGCACTAGTATTCTACTTTTCCCACATCCCCTACAACACATATAATTATCTTTTCTTGTCATCTTAGCCAATCTGAGAGGTGTGTAGTGGTACCTCAGAATTGTTTTAATTTACATTTCTCTAATCAATAGCGATTTGGAGCAATTTCTTCACATGATTATGGATATCTTTTATTTCATCATTTGAGAGTTCATGTTCTTTTTCATATTCATGTTCATGTTCTTTGACCACTTATTAACTAGGAACTGACTTCTATTCTTATAAATTTGACACAGTTCTTTATGGATTTCAGAAATGAGGCCTTTATCAGAAATACCAGGTATAAAAAAAAAATCAAATTTCCTAGCTTTATACTTTCTTTTTAATCTTGTTTCTGTCAGTTTTGTTTGTGCTAAAACTTTTTAATTCAGTGTAATAAAAGTTGTCCATTTTGTATTTCATAATGTTTTCTAGTTCTTCTTAACTCCATAATTGCTTCCTTCTTCAAAAATCTGATGGGTAAACTATTCCTTGTGTTCCTAATTTGCTTATGATATCACCCTTCAGGTCCAAATCATGTGTCCATTTTCACCTATTTTGAAATTAGGTGTGAGATATACATCTATGCTGAGTTTCTGGCATAATATTTTCTACTTTTCCTGGCAATTTTTATGAAATAGTGAGTTCTCTTTCCAGAAGCTGGAGTTTGGGTGTTCATCAATTACTAGATTACTATAATCATTGATTATTGTGCCATATGCATCTATCCTGTACCACTGATTCACCACTCTATTTCTTAAGTTAATACCTAATGGTTGTGATGACTGCAGCTTTATTATAGAGTTTTAGGTCTTCTAGTATCAGGCCATTATCCTTTGTATTTTTTCCCATTAATTCCCTTGATATTTTTTTACTTTTTTTTCTTCCAGATGAATTTCATTATGATTTTTTTAGCTGTATAAAATAATTTTGGCACTTAGGCATGACACTGAACAACTAGAGCAATTTAGGAAGAATTGGCATTTTTATTATATTACCTCAGCCTACCCATAAGCAATTGACACTTTTCCAATTGTTGATATCTGATTTTATTTGTGTGAGGAGAATTATAATTATGTTTATATAGTTCCTGGATTTGTCTTAGATCTACTCATTTCTAATAAACTAATATTTATTCTTGGAGAAAAAGTGTTAAGGGGGAAAGGAGAAGGAAAGTTATAAGTATTTAATAAGCATCTACTTTATCATAAACAGTGTGCTAAGAGTATATGAATTATCATATTTTTTCCTAAACTATTTGGCAGGGGGTAATGATACCATGTCCATTTTATAGGTGAGGAAACTGAAGCAATTATAAGCTAAATGTCACAGGGTTATTTGCCTAAGGTTATACAGCTAATAATTTTCTGTGATTGAATTTAAACTTGGGTCTTCCTTATTCCTAGCTCATTGCACCACCAAGCAATTAATGATAGGGATATAATTTAGAGCTTGAACTAAATTTAAAACAGACTTGGTGAGTCTTAGCTCTTGGAATCAGT
The DNA here is from genome assembly GCF_902635505.1 of Sarcophilus harrisii. NCBI lineage: Eukaryota > Metazoa > Chordata > Mammalia > Dasyuromorphia > Dasyuridae > Sarcophilus > Sarcophilus harrisii. The sequence goes on from NC_045429.1 coordinate 200,790,515, forward strand.
TTGCTTTGACCTATTTCACCACAGGAGAATGCATTTGAATGTCTGACATGTACGTATGCTCAAACTGGACAGTTTCAGAGTTCTCAAAGAGTCAGTTCTTACCATTTTTTCATTAGATCCAGGTTACTGGTAATAATTCTCCATACTCTTTCTAATTCAGTCAAGTAAATGCTACCCCTTCGATTTCTACTCCATTATAATTCCTTAATTCTTGTTACCTTATAGGGAAGAGAGATACAAGAATAACAATTTCCCTGATTTATTCATAAATGGAACTATATATATATATATATATATATATATATATATATATAGAGAGAGAGAGAGAGAGAGAGAGAGAGAGAGAGCCAAAAGAGAACTTGGAAATCTTCTAGTCAGATGAAAAACTGAAGTCCAAAAATGATAAAGCATTTGCTTGCCCCCTTAAGTAGGAGGGCCTAAATTTTAACATTTGTTTTTGAACTCAAAAGTCTGGGTTTATTTCTAATAAACCAGGTTCACTAATAGTCTCTCAAATATATATTCTTTCCAAAACTGTTGCAACCAATTTAGCATGAAATACATTATCAAATGCTCATTGATTGGTTGGTTAGTTCACCAAATTAAATACCTATTACCCAAAATGGCTCATAATTTGGAGTGCTTTTCAGAACATATATTTGCTTAAAATACATGATAAAAGTAGTCATCACAAGGCATTAGACTGTGCAATAAATGTAGTTTTATAGAACAAAACAGACCATTTTCTTGGTTCCCTAAGGTACTGAGTGATACATCACAAGATCATTACCTGCTTATAGCATATTAGGAAGTCACCTTTTTATAATTGAAAGTTATGATGAAAACTGATTGAATTCTGTGGCAACAATGATGATAAGAATAAAATGGATATATCTCAACAAACACAGTAAACATACAAAAGAGATAGAAAATTAAAGGTCATAATTAACATTCTTGGCATGTGATATCAAATCTTATTCAGTTGTTTAAACTTTTGATATTAAATAGTCAGGGTGATACAGATTAAATTTGTATATTGAAGTTTGACTCTCATAAGCACAAGTCAGAAATTATATGAAAATGTAATGAGTAGCCAGAGTTGACATTGGAGAAAAAAGATTTGACAAATAAGTCACTTCTCCATATATCAATCTTTTGCATTTCTCTACTTGATTTGGATACTAGGAGAGAAACATGTTGAACAAGAAAACATACTGAAAAGCATGTACTAAGACGAAAAATTTTTATAGGTTGTTTTTGAGCATACATTAAAATCATAATATGAAATCTCTATACATGCTATCTTTTCAATAGTATATGTTTTAATATGCATTTTAAAAATCCCTATACTAGGTAGAAACAAGTGTTTGCCTTTATAAGAAATCATCTCATCAAATAAGTTTGGGAGAAAAACAACTTGGAAATAATTGGAGAGTAGCTACACATGTATACGCACAATAAAGATGGAAATTCCATTCATTCCTGCTTTCATTTTAAAAGAAGAACAAATAATTTTTCTATGGAAATATTTATATTTACAGGTTAGAAGCAATGTGGCTAGTATTAAAACAGTAACTAATACTCAAACCCACTAAACTTGACTTCAAAAACCGTCTCTGTTGATTACTGCCTGTATAATAGTGGAGAAGCTATCTTCATTTGGAAAAGTTCATCTATAAATTGAAAAAGTATAGATGGTTTCTGAGATTTAGCTCTACACTTTCACTGTGAAAGTAAAAAAGAGGTATAATGGACTCTTCCCATTTGTCTTCTTTGATACTGGAGAATCTTTGTGATGTAGTGCTGAATAAAATTTTTTAAGCCTACTCTTTCTTATCCAATATGTAGTTCAAGATTCAGGATGCTTCCTGCTGCATGGTATACCTCCTTTCTATTCTGCCTGTTCCATGGACTTTTCTTGGATTTCTGGTTTATCTACTCAAAGGCAAAATCTTTTACTCATATTCACAGGTGAATCCCTGCCTATGGCCACAGGAATAGAAAACTAATTATATTTGCTTCAGCTAAACTTTTCCCACTTTATTTCTGATCTAACATCTGTCTTAACTGTAGAACTTCCTAAGTTGATTTGAAACATGAAATTGTGTTTCAATGGGGACTCCTAAAAATCTATGAAAAACATCTGACAAGCCTCACTGGTAACATTCTTGCTGGTGTCAATCAATGAATTGTAATATGGGAAAGCTTGTGTTAACTGAATATACAAGTGAAATTATTAGAAATGGAAAAATATGGACATGTATGTATGCATATATGTATGAATGTATGTGTGTATATACCCAATAACATTATAAAGAAAAATTATTTTGAAAAATATAAAACACTGGTTAATGTAATAATCACCCAAGATTCAATATAATTGAAGAAAAAACATGCTCCAAACCTACTGAGAAAGATGATGAACCCAGGATGGAGAATAAAACAATATATACAAGTATGAAAGTTTATTTAGCTTGACTATACTTCTTAAAAGAATTGCATTTTGCTTTCTGGGGAAAAGGGGTGACTTTGGAGAAGAGAAAAGAAGTACAACCAAAAAAAATAAGAAGAAAATTTAGGAGTATTAATTATGAATTCTTTTAAATAGACAAAAAAATGGATGTTCAAAAGGATACAAAAAAGCAATATAATTTTAAAAGTTACAAGTTAAATTTCTTTTATACTGGAAAAATGTTGCATATGATAGAGAACATGTACAAAAATATATTTTAGTTCTACATTGTATATGTACACACACACACACACACACACACACACACATATTTCTCTTCATTTTTGTGTTCCATAAACTTATAACCAAAAATGGAGGGGGGAATGCTGCTTGCTTAACATTCTACTATCCCTCCAGTTAGTCTATAAATCTTTTATTGACCATTTATGTATTTTTTAACACACATTGCTTTATGTATAATGTTGGGAGAGAAAACTCAGAGTATAAGGGAAAAACCAAGGGAAAGAGAAAAAGACAGGAAAAAAGAAGTGATGTTGTTTTACATTTATGTGTTGATTTAAGTTGTCTCCTTAGTTCTTTTTCTGAATAGAGATGGAATTTTCTGTCCAAAATCTATTGAGATTAAATTTAGATAACTGAATCACTGAGAAGAACCATGAATTTCATAGCTGATCATTGCACATTCTTGCTGTAATTTTACACAATGTATTTTTGGTTCTGCTTGTTTTGCTCATCATCATTTCATGCAAATCTTTCCAGGCCTTTCTGAAGTTAGCTTGTTCATCATTTTTTTAAAGAACAATTATATTCCATTACCTTCATATACCACAACTTGTTCAGCCATTCCTCAATTGACAACCATCTACTCATTTTCCAATTTTTTGCTACCACAAACATATTTGCATGTATAGGTTCTTTTCCCTCCTTTATGATTTCCTTGGGATACAGACACAGTATTGGCACTGCTGGGTGAAAGGGTATGCACAGTTTTATAGCCCTTTGGGCATAGTTCCAGATTGCTCTAGAATGGCTAGAGCATTTCACAATTCCATCAACAATGCATTAGTGTTCTGATTCTCCCACATCCCCTACAACATTTATCATTATTTTTTTCCTGTCATCTTAACCTGAGAAGTGTGAGATGGTACCTCATTGTTGTTTTAATTTATATTTCTTTAATCAACAATGATTTAGAGCATGTTTTTCATATAACTATAGAGGACTTTAATTTTTGTCATCTAAAACTTGTTCATATACTTTGACCATTTATCAGCTGGGGAATTACTTTTATATTCTTATAAATTTGAAATGAGACATTTATCAGAAATACTGGCTGTAAAACTTTTTCCCACCTTTGTAGTTCCCTTTTAATTTTGTTTCTGTTGCTTTTGTTTGTGCAAAACATTTTAACATAATAAAAGTTATAATTTTTACCTTTTGACCCAGCAGTGTTTCTACTGGACTTATATCCCAAAGAAATCTTAAAGGAGGGACCCACATCTTTGTGGCTTCCCTTTTTGTAGTGGCTAGAAACTGGAAACTAAATGGATGCTCATCAATTGGAGAATGATTGAATAAATTATGGTTTATGTATGTTATGGAATATTATTGTTCTATAAGAAACGACCAACAGGATGAATTCAGAGAGACCTGGAGAGACTTACATGAACTGATGCTAAGTGAAATGAGCATAACCAGAAGATTATTATACACAGCAACAACAAGACTATACAATGATACATTCTGATGGATGTGACTCTCTTCAATAATGAGATGATTCAAACCAGTTCCAATTGATCAGTGATGAAAATGTACACTCAGACAGAGGACGGTGGAAACTGAATGTGTACCACAACGTAGAATTTTCACTATTTCTGTTGTTGTTTGCTTGCATTTTGTTTTCTTTCTGAGGTTTTTTTTTCCCTTCTTATTCCAATTTTTGTGCAACAAGATAACTGTATAAATATGTATACATATATTAGATTTAACATATATTTTAACATATTTAACACATATTGGACTACCTGTCATCTAGGGGAGGGGGTGGGGAAGGAGGGGAAAATTTGGAACAGAAGGTTTTACAAGGGTTAATGTTGAAAAATTACCCATATATGATTTATAAATAAAAAAAATTAATAAAAATAAAATTTAATTTAATTTTAAAAATAATTTTTAAAAGTGATGTAATTTTTGCCTTTCAGAGGGAAAGGGACCCACATGTGCAAAAATGTTTGTGGCAGTTTTTTTTATAGTGGCAAGAAACTGGAAACTAAGTGGATGCCCATCAGTTGGAAAATGGCTGAATAAGTTATGGTATATGAATGTTATGGAATATTATTGTTCTATAATAAATGATCAGCAGGATGATTTTAGAGAGGCCTGGAGACGCTTACACGTACTGATGCTGAGTGAAATGAGCAGAGCCAGGAGATCTTTATTTAAGGCAAAAACAAGATTATAAAATGATTAAATCTGAAGGACTTGACTCCAACAATGAGATGACTGAGGTTAGTTCCAATGATCTTGTGATGAGGAGAGCCATCTACACCAAGAGAGAGGACAGTAGGAACTGCATATGAATCACAACATAGCATTCTCACTCTTTTTGATGTTGTTCCTTGCATTTTGTTTTCTTACTCATTTTCTTGCCTTTTTGATCTGATTTTTCTTGTGCAACAAGAAAATTGTATAACTGTTTATACATACTGGATTTACATATATTTTCCCATGTATAACATATATCGTCATTTAGGGGAGGGGGTGAGGAGAAGAAGGAGAAAATCTGAAACACAAGGTTATGCAAGAGTCAATGTTGACCAATTATCTGTACATATGTTTTGAAAATAAAAAAAAAAACTTTAATTAAAAAAAAAGTTAAGGACAAGCAAAAAAAAAAAAAGATTATTTCTTTCTCTGAAAACTTTCAAAATTTAAAATATATCCCATTCACACTAATTTTTTTTTAAATCTTTCACAATGGTCTGTAGTACTTCTTTGGTCATAAATTCCTCCCTTCTCCAAAGATCTGATAGGTAAATTGTCCCTTGTTCCCTAATTTGTTTATGCTAACATCCTTTATGCCCAAATCATGTATCCATTTTGACATTATTTTTGTGTGAAGTGTGATATTTAGGTCTATGCTGGGTTTCTGACATATTATTTTCCAGTTTCCCAACAATTTTTATCAAATACTGAGTTCTTATCCCAGAAACTGGAGTTTGGGGAGAGGTTATAAAATAGTAGAAGTAGATTTCTATAAGCATTGATTATTGTGTTATGTGTATGTAATCTATTCCATTGTGTATAAATCTAAGAGAAAAACTGAATCAGTTATCTAGATCAGAAGTTACCTTTATGTACATCCATATGTCATGGGTAGATTACAGGAGGTACTCAAACTTGCATATACATAGTTTTACTTTCATTGAATTCTAAAGTTTTTGATTGATTTTTTGCCCATCTCCCCAAAATTTTTTGATGCAAACATTTGTCAGTTCTTATTGTTCTTCATATTTGACAACATTTTGCCTTGTACTTCAGTGTTACTATTTTTGTTTCATAGTGGAATTAAATGATCTTTCAACTGTCTGATTTTTCTAAATCAATAATTACTGCACCATCTCTAAAGTACATTGTGCCCCCCCCCAGGAGGGATGCAAACAATCAAAGAATTTCAGAAGAACCTGATAGCTATGGGGCTTACTATAAATTTCTATATGATATGGTATAAGCTTTTTGATATTAAAAGAATAACAACTCCGTTTTTCTTTTCTTCTCCTTTTTTTTCTTTTTTTTAATACCAGTACCATAGCAAAGGGGAAAACAAAAACAAGACAAAAGAAAACAAAACAGTTATGAACAAGACAACATACGGATTGAAGTATTGAAGATTGGTGAAAGATAATCTTTATTGATGAAACTTAATTATTCATACCATTGGCAGAAGAAGCTCATTGATCTATAAGATCTAGGCACTTTTGTCAGATTGTAAAACATTTTGCAACCGAGGTAAATATTTCCAATTTTTAATATGTTCCTGTATAGGGCAGTAACTCTGGAAATGTATGCTTAAGGCTCAGCATGATTGATTTAATCCTATAACAAGGTGTTAACTCAGTGGAATTGAGATAATGATTCTCTAGTTTACATGTGCTTAATACTTTGCATATATCCTGTAAATAAAAGGCTATTAAATAAAAAAAAAATACTTAGTATAGTTCTACAAGATGAAACCTATTCTACAAGATTGATACTTATGATGATGTACTTTAATAATAGAGTACATAAGAGTTAAGAGATCTGAGAGGAAAAAGAGACTTCGAGATAGAGATTCTCGTGGTAGCTGGCATGTCCTCCTTCACTTCTCCACTGAGACCAAGGCTCTTCTGAATGTCCCCCAGAAAGCTAGCCTGGCCTCAGGCAAAGGAGACAGACAGTGAAGGAGATAATAAAGACTTTGGACTTTATCCCTGACTATTCTTGTGGTGATTATTCTGCTGAAATCAAGGCCCATTTGGAGAACCTCCAGAGAGCTAACCAGAACATTACATATTTCGTATTCTATAGATACACATATGAATAAGTTTATTAACATGTAGGGAGAAAGAAAGATATGTTTTGCTTTCATTTATACCTAGAAAAGTTGTCCTTATCCATGTAATGATGAACAATGATAAAGATATTGATGTATTGAGAAGGAAAATTGTTAAAAGTGTTATAGATATCCAGTGTGATAAAATATAGTTAATAATGAAAAAATAAAGACTATGTGAAGGATTATGTGTCAAAATCCAGTAATCTGCCTTCTAAATCATATGAAGCATATGATTTTAGCAAAAGGAGAACATATCACTTAGTGAACATTTTTAAAGATATAAAAATTATAAGTTATTGTGTTGTTGATAAATTTATTTCAAGTAATGTTTTACTAAATCCCAATATATTTAGGAAAAGACTAAAATATAGCTGATCCCCACAAAATATTAGAATGATTGACCAGATTTTACATTCTTAAGATATATTTTTGTAATAATTTGATGATATTCCTAGAATTATTTTACCATGAAGTTTCTCTTTCTTATTTCTGCTGTATAAGTTATTTTAAGTATTTTTTTCTCTGAAAGGTGACAAATCTAGGTAGGAAAATTGATTGTCCCAGGCGGATGGGGCTCAAGCTATAAGTCAGTTGAAACAGATTCCTGTATAAAGAGATTTTGAGAAAATGCCTCAGTAGACCAGAAATTATCATATTCTCCGGATTTCCTTCATTTACAGCAAAGTGCTATGAAATAAATGTAGAGAATTAAAAATAAATGTGTAAAACAGTTATTCTCTAAAGACAACTTGAAAGGACCTCCAAAAAGCCAGGACCTTGAGGGGCTCAAGGTTTGCCTTAGATGAAGTGCTGGCACTTTCAGTCTAATTCCACTTAAATGACAAACAGCAAGCCATGAGGGCAACTCTGTAAAGACAAAGAAATACAGGTAATTTTGCCCCAATTTTCCACTCACTGCCTCAGGAACTTTTACCTCAGGAACATTCATCTAAGGATTAGTACAAGGCTGAGTAGGGGAAAAGACTGAAGGACCCCTGTTGTTCCTGGAATCCAGGTTGAGCAGTGCTGATCAGAAGTGATTCCAGTCCTTGGCTACATATCAGAATAAGCACAGTATTGAAACAAACACATTTTTGGGACAGTGGGCCTGAGGACGTTAACTGTGGCTTAGGAGAGGTTTCTCTGAAATTAAACTCTTGGACAGAATCTAAAACAGTAAGGAAGACCCATGGTCTAGGGCAATATTACTCTCAATTCAAGATTAAAACCTTGTTTTAATAATAAGATTCTTAAAATATAGAATAAAATAAAAATGAGTAAGCAAAGGAAAAACAGCCCAACCATAGATAGCTAGTTTGGTATAAAAGAAGATCTGGGTTCATATAATGAGGAAGTTGATGAGGAAAAAAAAAAAATAAGCCCCTCCTATTCCAGAGTCACAAGTCTAAAAAGAGTTCTTGAAAGAACTTAAGAAGGAATTTAAAAATCAAAAGTGATTGATGAGGAAAGAGGAAAAAAAAATAAAAGAAATCCAAGAAAATTATGAAAATAATGTTAACCAATTGGAAAAAGAGATCAAAATCTGATAAAAAAAATTGCTTGAAAACTAGAATTGGGCAAGATGATTTGATGTTATAAGACAGCAAGAAACAAGAAAAAATAGAAGAGAATCTGTAAATTCTCATACGGAAAATAAAAACTGATCTGGAGAACAGATTGAGGAGAGACAATATAAGAATTGTCATATTACCTGAAAGTTATGATTTAAAAAAAAAAGAATCTGGATACAATATTATAAATAATCACTAAAAATTGTCTTAAAGTTCTAGAACAAGAGGATAAAGTAGAAATAGAAAAAAGCCTTCCATATACCATCTGGAAGAGATCCCAGGAGGCAAACTTACAGCAATGTTATAGCCAATTTCCAAAACTCCTAGGTTAAGGAAAAAATAATACTGTGGAAATATTTTACAATATTTCAATATTTTATAATATTTGTCAATATTTTACAAGATCAAGCAGCTTTCACTCTAAAAGATCATGGGTCTTGGAACATATATTTCTAGGAGTAAAAAGCATTGGGAAGTTAGGTATAATTCTGAAGGGGAGGGAGGAAGCCATTTGACAAACTAAAAGACTTTCAGGTATCTGTAACAACAACAACAACAACAATAACAAACAGAACTCATTGGAAAACTCAGTATAAAAGATCCAGAAGAAATGTAATAAAAACATTAAAGACAAATTAAAAGGTGTTCATTAAGATCAAATTTTATACATATACACAAAATATTATTGATATTAAAACTGTCTTTCTTACAACTAAGATAATTTGAAAGAAAGATTGGGAAAGAGTTGTTTATCACAGGGTGATTCTAAAAAACAAAATTAGATAGGAAAATGTAAAAGGTAGAAATCATATTATAAAAATGGGGCATGGAAGGAAGAACTAATACAAAGGAAAGAAATTGGGATGGAGGGCTGGCAATACTGAACAATACTGAAACCTTATTCTCCTTTAGGTTGAAGAAGAAGTAATGTGTACATTAGAAGTGTACATTAGAAGAAGAAGAAGTGTGCATCTGAAAGGATATAGAAGTCATATATATATATATATATATATATATATATATACACGTGTGTGTGTGTGTTTGTGTGTGTGTGTGTGTGTTGGAAGGATGGGGCAAGAAGATGAGCTAAGAGGGATAGTGTAAAAAGAGAAGCTGAGAAAGAAAATATTGAATGGAAATAAAAGAGGGAATTAAAAATGATAATTATAATTTTGAATGTGAATGGTTTATAGTAGATCTCTTTGTGGTGGCAAAGAACTGGAAATTGCAGGAATCCCCATCAACTGAGGAATGACTGAACAGATTATGGTCTTGAATGTGATGCCTTACTGTGCTATAAGAAATGCTGAACTCATTGATCTTAAAAAGGCATGGAAAGTCTTGCAAGAAATGATGAAAAACAGTGAGTAGAACCAAGAGAACATTGTATATGGTAAAAGCAATATTGTTTTAGGTATTGACTTTTACCTGCTGAGTAATTCCCACTACTTATAAATACATTCATTAAAAATAAGTCACAAATAGAAATGCTATCTGTATCTAGAGGAGAAACTGATAAATGGAGACATATATAGAGTAATTTTATATTCATATAGTTATTTATGTCTAAGAAAAGGTGGGGGAGAAGAAATGATACATGATACTTCTATTATATATTTAAAAAGAATAGAAAGTTGTACACAATAGGTTTGCAGTTTCATTTTCAATCATTTTATTTATTGCACTATATTATTGAAATGCTGGTTTTGTTCCTGGTAGCCAGTGGACTTATTTATATGATATCCTAGGAAAAGAAGGCCATAAAAAAGACCAGTCTTTGTGGAGTGGGGAATACTAAGAGTTTACACATCCTAAGCTACTGACGAGACTTGTTTATATATGGAAATGTTCAACAGAATAGTTCATAAAGGGGCATGAAAATGAATAAGCATATTTTGTAAATATCTTGATAAATTTAATGTATATATTTTAGGTCACCATAAATGAAGTTTATGTTTAAAAAAAATAAAAATAAAAAGTTCTGCAAATACTAAATTTTGAAATATGTTTTCAGTGTCTTCTCCCTAACTTTAATTTGCTCACTCCTCTTTCTGGATTGGATTCATTAATCCATCCCTCTCAGCTTTCCAGTATCCTCTTCATGGTAATTATATACCCTACCATTGCTTATTTTCCCATGTAGTTCTTCAAATTCAATATTTATTTCCTTATCTCAGCCAGTTATCACCTAGGGAAACATTTAGTTAGATTAATTCACTCTTAGGTGTGAACATCTTCCCAGTTTTAGCTTTATGAATTATCTTTGCCAGGGTATTTTTCCTCTTCAAAGAAAACATTCAGAGATAACAATAACCAAAATCTAATGCTTGAATTTCAGTAGGTGTAGCAATTGAGTAAGAAAAGATATTTTAGGGGCAGGAAGTGTTTCAGAATCTCTCACAATTTAACTCAGTAGATAATAACAGGCCTTATGTCATCCACACACATGGTTTTAATTAAAGGGGTTTAAATTGATTTTTTGTTCTGAGGATTTTGTGAAATCCCTTATGATAACTAAAGACCATCTAGAGCGTTGCAAAATCGAGGTTGCTAATCTCTGCCTTAAGTGAGTTAATGCCCTTTGAAATTTCCTGGCTGAGAAATAGAATAAAACTTTGATAAATCTGAAGCAAGACTAGGCCATGTACAAACCACCCAGGCTGATCATGACATATAGAAGAAAAAAAAAACTAATAAGGCCACATATCAAAATATTTATTTGTGTTTTTCAGGCAAGAAGTGTTAATAATTACATACAAATAATACATGCTATATGCATATTTTATATAATTCCAGGCATATACAAGACACATATACAATTATTAATGTGTACTTCTTATGTCTGCATGAATTGTATGTGTGCAGGAGGTTGTCTTGCTATTACTTTGTTATATGGAATACCAGGGAGGATGATTTTTTCTATCAATGTAAGTCAGCTTGACTAATGTTAGTCTAAAATTATTCTACTATTTGGCTTAAAGATTTCCCTGCAGGCAGTGAAAAGTTAATTGACTAGACCAAGGTCATACAGATGAGATGGCTCAGAGGAAGGATTTAAACCTGGATTTTCAGAAGGAAGCTCACTATCAATGAAACCACAAGGTCCCACAGGTCATTATTATCAAGATCAATATAATAATATATATGCTGTCTCTGACATAGATTAACCATGATCAAGTCCCTTAATGTTTCAGTGCCCCACAATTTCATTAAACTATATCATAGCAAAACAATTGCCAGTCTTCACTGGTAAAAGTAGTTCCTCAGTGTTTCCCTTCAGAAATGAAATCATGAAAACACACACACACACACACACACACACACACACATACACATACTAATATTGTCAGAATCAATCAATTCCTTAGTTGCTAAGGAATAGGCTTGAAATTAAAAGTCTGATCTAGTGTACAATTTAAACATATTATTTGGAATTAAAACCATAGGTAGTGAAATGGATAGAGTTCTAGGCCTGGAGACAGGAAGATATCTTCCTAAATTCAAATGTGGCCTCAAGTATATACTCCCTCTGTGACCCTAGGTAAGTCTTTTAACAAAGTTTGCCTTAGTTGGCTCATTTATAAAATGAACTGGAGAAGGAAATGAAAAAACCCCTTCAATATCTTTGCCAAGGAAATCTCAAATGGCATCATGAATAATCAGATATAACTCACAAGAAATTAAATAACAATACCTTATTTTAGAGTCTCATTGCCTTAACTTGATAAGAACATTTCTTAGTCAATCAATTGAAGATCTTAGACTAGACAAAAACCATTTGAAAGACATTTTAAAATGTGAAATAAACCCATCAATGAAGTCTGTTTGAATAGGATGGAAATGTATTCATACCTCTATGAGTTGCCTATAATGTATTAATGAGTTAAGAATAGGGAGAAATTCCAGAAACCTCAGAGTATGGCTTCTCAGCACACTCTGAGTATCAATCAGTGGAAAAGAAGGATTTTTGTTGTTGTTGTTGTTGTTGTTGTTGTTGTTGTTTTTTCTTCCTTTTCAACACCCTCCACATTTTTAGCCAGAGAAAGACCTTCCAATTTTAAAAAAATCCAAAAGATATTAGATTTGCCATTTTGCTAATGATGTACTAAATGATTTTCAAAAACAAAACAAAACAAACCAAAAAAAATTGTCAACAATGTCTACATCACTGGGAATCAACAACAGATTAGACTCATTACTTTATAAGGAGTGCTGCAAAGAGAATAATACTCCATACCTAAGCAGAGTATCTCACAAATGAAATAATAAGTCTGTTAAGAACCAGTAGCTAGTTTCTACTCCTTTGAGATATGTGCTCCCTAAATTTAATCTAATTTTTTCCCTGAACTCTGCATGTTCTTGAGGAAAGGTATGTTATAGGTTTTGAGGAGTGAGGTTTTTTGTATACATTATTCTTAAAATATCACATTAGTAAACACCTTGTTCTAAAAGCTATTCAAGACTGGCTGATTAAATGAGTATCAATAGAAAATCTTTAGAGGGGGCACACAACAATAGTGCCTCAATCCAATAACACAGAATTAACTTTCACCTCTAATACTTCCCCCTAGAATTTTGAAGAGGAGAAGTAACCAGTTCAAACTGCAGGAACTAAGTTTTTGTAAGCATTACATCAGTAATTACTACTTAATCAATAGAGATACAAAGAAAGATCTCATTCATGAAGAAGCATTCGATTTGAAACTTGAAAGAAGTTATAAATTCTAAAATGTGAAGGTAAGAGACAGAACATTCCTATAATGAAAACCAGTCTACTCTGTAGCATGAAGTCAGGAAATCAAATGGCAGGTTCTGTAAGAGAGAATAAGATTGAGACAAATTTGACTAGATCAAAGATCCTTAACTTAGGGTCTACAATACTGCAAGAGATCTGGGGAAAGAGTCCATGAAGTTCAATGGGAATAAAACAAGCCCCCTTTTTTTTTTTAATATAATTGACTTCCTTTGTAATTGTGTGTATTTAAAAACATTTTGAGGAGTTCATAGGTTTCACTAGATTAACAAAGAAGTCCATGAAATTCACTCACACACACACACACACACAAATAACATCTCCTAGGCTAGAGCACAGAATGCAAGAAGAGGAGGTGTTCAATATGTCTGGAAATGTAAATATAATTGTCAAAGGAAAAAAATTCATTTTTGATCCTCAGCAGTTGGGAGCCAGTGGAGCTCCTTAAGGAGAATATTAATATAGTCAGATCTGAGATTTAGAAATCATTGAACAGTAACAACTGGAAGCAGAGGGAACAATTAAAAGTCACACTGGGAAGTGATAAAAAACTTGATGGCAGGTAGTAGTAACCTTGTGAGTGGAATGATATATTCAAGGTAAAATTTTAAGAACAGAGTAAAAAAAAAAAATAATTAGAGCTGAGACTGCAACATTCACTAATCCATCCCTCTCTTATAGATGACTAACTAAATGCACAGATCACTTAATTTTATCTGCTTCTCTGTACTACTTTTGTATCTGTCTTTCCCTCTACTTTTGTTACCTCTAGATACTAGCAATTTCAATGTGCTGCCCCAATTTTAATTTAAGAACAGTTAATTGCTGCCTTAAATCATCTAATCTGATATTAAAAGTTTTTTTCCTTATAAGTTACAGCTTCTGTTTTCTGAGCTTGTATGTAAATGTGTGCTATCATGCACATTAGTACCATTTATTTCTTTCTGAACTTATGCTCTCTCCTCATTATTGTGCTTAGCAAATTTACATTGACTTAATTAGAATTAAATTCTTTGTACAATATAGTCAGTTTAGAAATTTACACGGTTTTCTTTGATCTAAAATTTCTCCAAAGTAATGATTTCATTTTTTAATGTGTGTGAAATGAAGAGATACAGAGAGAGACAGAAACAGAGAGAAAAAGAGAAAGAGAAAGAGAAAGAATATTTTATAAAAGGCTTGTTGCCAAAATCTAAGTATTCTGACTTATCAGGATTCTCAGAATGTCTTGAAAGGAAGTTTAGTAGCAAAAACACAAATAAATAAATGAAGGAATGAAGGAATAAATAAACAAACAATCAAATAAATAAGTAGATAGATAAATAAATAAATAAGAATCTATAAAACCATGTGCTCTAACTCCGTTTCTAGTCTTAAATAGTATTCTCCTTGACAGAAGACAAAAGCAAAATGAGTCGAATAGTTCTGTTTTCTCTGTGTAATCTGTTAACAATATATCATTTATCAAAAGAAGCAGGTTTATTCTTTGTTTTTGTTTTTTTTTCTGATTCAGAAGAGGGGGAAAAAATCTTCTTCTTTAAAAATTTTGACGTGTTTTTTTTTCTTTGCTTTATTGATTTAATGACTTTATCACTAGTACTTACCATAGTGCATATTTATTATCTATTCAAATTTCTGCCCTCTCAATTTTTTTTCTATTTATTTCCTCCTTCATTTTTCTTCTAGTAGTTATATAAACTAACTCTCTTTGTCCCTCTCCCCCTCTGTCTCTCTGCCTCTCTGTGTGTCATTCTCTCTTTCTGTGTCTCTCTGTCTCTCTCTGTATATCTGTCTCTATATTTATATCTATTTTTATGTATATATGTATATATGCATACATGTATATGTGTGTCTGTACATTTTTTTCCTCAAAAGTTTTGGTTGAGTTAAAGTTTCTCTTTAAATGATTTTCTGTATTGTTAGTCTTTTTAAAGAATATTCTCCTGGAATATTAGCTGGAATTTATTTGGTAGAATTTGGCTGCTCCAAGGCTTGAAATATGGCCATCTTAAAGAGAAATATAACTTTTTTTTCCTGTGTTACCCTAAGGAAATATTTGTTTTCCCCTCTGTAAAAATAAATATAATAATAACCATAATATTTACCTCATTGGATCATTGTGGGGATCAAATAAAATAATGAAAGTAAAATGTTCTGCAAACACTGAAACACTGTCTGGGTATCATTTATTATTAATATCATTGTTATGCATTATTTATTATTATTATTATTAATCTGTCTCTGACATATAAGGGCTATGTGACTCTGGGAAAATCTCTTAACATCTCAGTATTCTAAACAACTTTCAAGACTATGAGGTGTAAAGAAGGTTCCAACTTGCAGTGAAAGAAGTTTTCTTCCCTAAGAATTGCTTATAACAATGTAATCACATGTCTACCTGTTTTTCTTCTGATACTATATGCTTAAGGAATATTTCCTAATTACTCAGGTAATAATAGTCAATGACCTCAGTCTTCTGTTAAAAGTGTTCAATATCCATATGCTAAAATATTAAAAATGTACTACATGTGTAAATTTTTATTCTTTTCCTCTTTTGGAATAACTTTTTGAATTTGTAAGGTTTCTCACACTTGTTATTCCCATTATAACTTTCCTTTTTCCTATAATTTTATAATTCTTTTGTATCATAAAACAAAAGGTCTGAGATTTAACTAGAAAAAAAAGTTGAGAATTGTGACAGGCATCACCTTTTTATCACAAGGAGAAAATTCCCTTAATCTGAAAGTACACCAATATAATAAATCTGGACAAAAATATATTGAAAAATATTAACTCATCTTTGAATTTATTACTGTTCAGTATGTAACCTAAATCATAGAATCAGTATAACTGCACATACAATAAAATAAAATCCAACAATTCCAGGAATTTGTTATGTCACCACTGCAGAAATACTAATAAGAAATTTTATATCATCCTTCAAAAAGTTAGGTATAATTTGACTTTACCTAGCACACTTCTGTAGTATCTTATCTATGAATTTTTGCTAGTCTTATATGCTGCTTTTTAAATGTTATTACACAGAGAAATTATATGAATCTGGAAAAAACTGGTAATTTTTTGTCATATTCCAGGGTCTGGATGCTTACTTCTTAGATGTAGTTCAACTTGAAGCTATTGTTACAGACTTTCCTAGAAGGCCACATCTGGTGAAGAGTAGGGAAAGGGATCAACACAGCTATTGAATAGAAGTTCATTTTGGTTAATAAAATCAGAACTAGTAATGAAAGTTAAATTACAGTGAGATTCCAATTGAGATAACAGGAGTAAAAGTCATTAATGGTAGGCCTAGTTCTATGGAAATCTTATGGCTAAGGTTGGATTCACATTAATTGTATTTACCAGTCAATTGTTTAATTAAACATCAACAATCATTTATTAAGTACCTATTCTGTTAAGTTTTGGAGCTATAAAAACAAAAATTGAAGTATATGTATGGGGGTAGAATGGCAGGTACAGGTGAGTAGGTTATAATAATAATGCCTTAGTTTCAATTAAGTCTATTCTGAGAGGGAAGAATGATAGCTAGTTCTGACCCTTTGAACCAGATTTACTTAGATTTGTGTCTACTCCATGTCTCAGGAAGAAAACACATACAAATGGGGAAGACATAAGATTTGCATTTTCGTGGCATGGCTCTACTTTAATTCGAGTTCCATAAAATTAACTAGTATTATTCTAAGCACTAAGTTCTTTCTGGAAGGGAGAATATAAAACAGTAGATCAGTCTTGGATTGTAATATCATCTCATCCCACCTTTGCAAATCTTTAAGATCTCTGTGTCATTTTTTTTCCATCAAATTCATGGTGTCCTAAAAGAGAAGCCCACCATTTTATGTATGATGCAAAACTGGACAAGAAGTAATCTATTAAGGAAAGCCAGTTTGATAATGAGGACAGTCTAAGAAGAAAATCCCAGTGGGCTGATCATAGTCTAGGCAGATTTGGAATGCACTTTATAGGCTAGGGTCACAGAACTAGTATTAAAGACTAGGAGAAGAGTCTGGAAAGACTAGCATTGAGTCACCTGAATGAAATAAGTAGACAAGTACTAGATTAGATGAACCAATTCAGTTTGGTGTAATTCATTAAATATTTATTGCATCTATTATTATTATGCTAAACCATAAGGATGGTTACAAACACAAAAGTCTTAATGTAGTTTTAAGATGTTAAAATGCAAAAGACTGTACTAATTTTTTTTTTGCTCTTAAGCTTTAAGTTTAAAACTGTATCAACACTTTGGGGACACTCATAAAGATGGGCTTTCAAGGAACTTAAAATATAATAGGACACAAGATATAAATACAATTAATACTACAAGAGACAGTGACACAAGTCCAGAAGATAGTTTTCAGGCAATTTACTTTGAGAAATTTGAAAAGAAAGAGATAACTTTTTCCTAGGTATAATGATATGAAGTGCAGGGGTGGTGAGGTATGGTGGGCCAAAGCATGCATGGTATTGGTAAAGACTTCACTTAGGAAGTAGTTTATTTTGAGTTTTTCCTCAAAGGAAGGGAGAGTTTTTAAAAGGAATGCCTGAAGAGTCCATGAAATAAGGGGGAGAAGAACACATTAAGGGACTGATACAAGATTCCCCTTAAATGAAAAAAAATTGAATTGCCTACTAAAAATGGTGCTGCCCTGAACAAGTTGTATTGTTTAGATCTATAGGACCATTTAAATGTTTGTATTCAGAATGGCCCTGTTGAAACTGGGGGATAGTGCCAGAGAGTTTCTCTGATAATGGTTTCATTTCATAAATATATTAAAAACTGAGTCAAATTTATAAAAATAGGATAGTTACTCAATTGAAATGGTCAAATTATATGAATAGATAACTTTTGGAAGAAAAACAAATCAAAATTATTAAAAACTAAAAACACATTTAAAGCAGAGAGATATACAAAGAAAAAAAGGTAAATGACTAGAGCAGAAAGTGGATCTTGCTAAGTCCTGGCTAATCCTGAGTCCTACATATTCGAACTGTTTCTTTCTAGAAGCTTGTAATATTCTTCCTTGACCTGATAATTCTAGAATTTAGTTACAATAATCCTTGAAGTTTAATTTTGAGGTATTTTTCAATAAGTGATCAATGGATTTTTTCAATGATTATGTTACATTTTAGTTCTATGATACCAATGGTTTTCCTGAAAACATTTTTTTGGGAGGAAAGAGGTCTCACTCAGGTTCTTTGGACCCAAAAGATGAAAAAAACTAATGCAGGAGGTAGTACAGATGCCAGACATTTCATTGCCAAGCAAGCACTAGGACTGGAAAAGCAGCTCTGAATTCAACTAATTGCCATTGCTTCAAACTCCAGATTCTGCATCGCCAATTCTCTCTTTTTCTCCAATTTCCTTGCTGCTTGCTGCCTTCTTTGCTCTAGACAGACTATACTTTTATTGACTTAAAAAAAAAGAGAGAGAAAAATTGCCTATATATAGAATATACAAATATGCATAGGCTAGGAAAGGTAGTTACATAATGGGTATGCACATGCATAAGACAAACTTGTTTACAAAGACAACTATCATGTAAGTTTCAAAATATAAAGTTTATATTATGCAGAGTACACATGATAGTTTGTTTATATCCAAGGAGAATCCTATCTCTATGGGAAAATTATATGACAAAGTTCTATTCTGCATTGAGGATCCTTGAGGCTTATCCACTATTTACCCTTATAACTATCAAGGCTCTTTTTTTTTTTTATCATGGCTTTCAAATAGTCCAATAATTCTGAAATTATTTCTTCTGTAACTACTTTCCAGGTCAGTTTTTTTTTTCTCCAGAGAGGAATTTTACATTTTCTTCTCATTTTTTTCATTTAAAAATAATTTTTGACTGCTTCTTAATGTCTCATTTAGTTATTCACTTCTACTTGTCTAATTCTAATTTTTAATGAGTCACTTTCTTCAGGTAGTTTTTTAACCTCCTTTTCCATTTTGTCAATTATATTTTTAAAGGAGCCATTTCTAATTTTCCATTTCATCTATTTTACTTTTAAGGAGTTGTTTTCTTAAGTATATAATTTTTCTTCCATTTTGTCAAATCTATTTTTAAAGAGTTGTTTTCTTCAGTCATTTTATCTGCTTCTTTTTTCAAGCTGTTGACCTTTTTCATAATTCTTCTGCTTAAGTCTGATTTCTTCTTTTAGTTTTTCTTTTACCTCTCATACTTAATTTTAAAATTCCTTTTTGAGCTCTTCTAACTCAAGATTCAAAAGAAAATCTTTTGAGCTTGAGAAAATTCATTTTTCCCTTTGGGACTTCACAATATTTTGCCATTGCTGTTTTCTTCTGGATTTGTATTTTGATCTTTCCTGTTGTATAGTAGCTTTCTATAGGCATGCTCTTTTTCCCATTTTATTCATTTTTAAAAGTTGATGTCTGCTCGTAGGGCACAAGGGAAACTGTTGCAAGCTTCTTTTGCAGGAGGACAAAGACCTCTCATTGGACTTCTGCACTTGGGTCAGAAATGCTGCCAGCTTTCTCACTGTGTTTGGTTGGCCTGGCCTAGTCCCACCTGTTGTGGCAATGCTTTGAGGAGCTAAAAATTTACCTTCTTCAGTTGGCTTGGAGGTCTCACAGTTGGCCTGTGAGCCCCTGGCATGCCGAGCTAGCTTAGAGGTGCCTTTGCTGCTGGTCTATTCTATGGTAAGATCTGCTTGCTGAATTTATTGTACTATACTTGTGCTGGGTCACACTTGCCTTTTATACAAATGAGACAGATCTTACCTGAAGTATTTCCAAATTATATTGGAAAATTGTTTCACCCTAAATTTTTTGTGGGTTCTCTAACTATGGAATACATTTAGAGGCCTGCTTTAGCATTGTTTCTGAGGGAAATTGAGGAGAAGTCAGACAATTTCCTCACTTCTCTCCTCCATCTTGGCTCTGTGGAATTGGTTTTTAGAAATGAATATTAAAAAAAAAACTATTAAATATAAGCATGAATGTCTTATAATCTCCAACAGAGCTTCTCTCCTTGAGACATTCCCTAAACTAAGGAGTCTAAAGATATGAGATTCTAGGTTGTTGAGAACAAGGGTGTGCTTGGAATTCAAGGGCAACTTTTACAAGGCAAAGTTTATTTATACATTGTGGGCTCCTTCGCTTATTCTTGTAGAACAATTATGTCAAACACACTCAAGCAAAAAATGGATTTCTCCAGCCAAAATTGAGTTAAAAACTACAAATCAGCATTTTCTGTATTTTATAATATTTTTTATTTTGCTAAACATTTAATGATTATATTTAAATATATTTCAGCTGTACCAGGAAATATTGGGGGCATTTCCCCAAAATTTGATACTTAGGTACATATTCAAAATAATAATCTTAAAAAAGAGAGAGAAAAGTAGTATCTTTGTTTATATTTCATGCTGTGATTTAGTAATCTATATGACCTAGCTTTTTTTTTCCCTTTATAGTATCTGTTTCTTCAGTAGCTTAATTGGCAATTGTGTTGGCACTCTTGCACTTGCCCCTCGCTCTGTCAAAAATTAATCTGTTGTAGGATAAAAAACTTTTACTTCACTGCACTTTCATAATCTCTTGGATTATAAAGATATTACATTGTATTAAAGTTTCTTCTTCAAGAAGCACAGAGTGCTTCACAGATGTTATAGAATTCTCAAGCTTTCTTCCCAAAGGTCAAGTCTACCCAATATTCATAGGATTTTTTTTTTTGTGTTTGGGACTTGCTCTTATCATGCAGCAGCCACACTCTAAGCAGTCATGGCAGTCAGCCAGCAACATTAACTTAGTGGGACAGCTGCAATGATTAAGGAGTCCAAGCTGGCATCAGAAGGGCATAACCCTGTTAAATGGCTAGTCAAGGAGGTAGACAGACCCATGTGAATGACCACATTCTAGGAGATAACAAAGTGATCAAAGCCTTTTTTGCTCTTATTGGCAGTGCTGGATAAAACAAATAATGCCAACCATATCCTTTCCAGTCCTCTTGGCTATAAAATTAATCCCAATTTGCTAAGAAGCAGAAGAATATTTTAGTCACTAGAAGAATACTCATAAACATTCATTTAGTGCTTACTATGTGCCAGGACTTATGCTAAACTTTAGGCATTCAAAGAAAGACAAGAAGTGGTTTCTGTATTGAAGGAGTTCATCTTCTGATGAGACAGACAACATGTGATAGTCTGTGTATTGAACTGAATATTGAAAAAACATAGTTCAAAAACTATGAACACACAAAAATAAGTAGGATAGATAGAAGGTAATATCAGAGGAAAGAAACCAGGAGTATGGGCCCCAAAATATCTGCTGCAAAATATTTGAGGCAATTCTTGAAGAAAACCAGAAAGGGAGAAAATGGTAAAGAAAGAAAGCATTTAAGATGTCTAGGTTGGCCAGTAAAAAAGCATAGGAACAGGAAATAGACTATCTCTAGGAAGGAGCAGCAAGAAGTTCAGTATCAGTTAAAGACTTGAAGGTAGAGGTAGAGGTTGTCTCTTGAGACAACCCATTCTGCTTTGGCACAAATTTAACTGTTTGGGAAATATTTTCTTGACATCAGTCCTGAATTAGCTTGTTTGCAAATTCTGCCCATTATTCCTGGTTCTGCTCTGTGGGGTCAAATAAAACAAATCCAGTATCTCTTCCTCTTTTTGATAACCTTTTAAATAATTTAGTACTTCCATCTTTTGTCCTTTAAAAGTCATATGTGCCCAGTTTCTTGAGCTGATCCTCAAATGAATGTACTTAATTCTCTTCACCTTCCTTGCTTTTCTCCTCTATATATTCTCTAACTTATCAATGTCAACTTGCCACCCAGGATTGAATCCAGATCTCTAAATAAGGTTTGCTAGGAGCAGAGAACAATGGTACTGTCATCTCTTTATTCCTGAAATGTCCCCCCCACCATGAAACTCAAGAAAGAATTCATTTTTGGCATGAGGGGGAGGATACTGTATCACACAACTAAATCATTTTAAGCTTGAAATCCAATATATGCCTAGACATTTTTAGGACACTTCTCATCTAGCCAAATCTGCCCTCCCCCCTTTTTAACATAATTGTAAGACTTTAAACTTAAGCATACTGAACATTGATGCTGCTCACCTAGTCTCCCTATTTTCCTCAGGCTAGAATTATAGTGGCCACTGAATGATCTACTATTCCGAACACTATTGATTAACCAGGAGATTTGATTTACTCAGTTCTTACATGTTTCAATTCATCTTCCCTTCAATTTCTTTGTATATAATCAGGGAGTCCATACTTCCAAGGGTCACAGTACAATAAGGAACTTCATGCTAATTTCCAATTGGCTTAGCGTACTACAGATCAACTATAGAATTCAAGACATTCTCCAGTCTTAGCCCCTCTTAAAGAAATACAGGTGATCACTATCATAATCAGCTTAAACTTTATTTTATTTGAGTTAATCCAGTATTCTTCACTGAGCAGATCATTTTGGATCCTGACTTTGTCATCCAATGTGATAGCTATCATGTTTACCTTGGAATCTTCTGAAAATTTGATGAACTTAGGAACTTTCCATCTATGACTTTCTGCAAGTACTTGATAGAAATGTTCAATGCCACAAGGTAAAGCATAGTTCCCTACTTTGGAGACTTCTTACCTTGCTGATTTTAAAGAATTAAACTACTGTTTGAGTCTAGATAACCAATCAGTTTTGAGTAAATGTGATTCTTGCTATCAAAAAAAAAAAAAAGAATTTAGTTCAGTTTTATATAATCTATTCATTTTAAACACACACACACACACACACACACACACACACATACACACACACATTACACATATACCTATTCAAATAGAAGAGAGAAAGAGAATGGGAGGGAAATGGGGCTTTTTTCATATACTGAGAAAGTAATGAATCTGAGACAGAGGCCTTTTTTTTCTATTGCCTTTCTACTCTTGGGTATCAAATATTCATTATTCTCTCTAGTGTGAGGACCATTGTCCATTGCAAAGAAGACAGAAATAAAGAGAAAGTGGAGATCTGCCTTCTTTCTGTTGTCTGTTATCACCATTCCATCTACTTGAAGCAAGCAAGTTTTCCCATCATTCACTCTCTCCTTTCTAAAAATATAGCTAAAGGTGAAGGGAGAAAAAGAATGCTTTTTGTATACTGTTTATTTCATAGGAAATCTAAGATGTGTGTACAGACAATAGAGAAGGGCACACCAAATCAACTGTTGACACTTGCCAGCAACAAAACAAAATAATTATTAATTTATCTCTCAAAACAGTTATGTAGCTGTCATTTAGGTAGGCTCCAAAACATCTTTTGACCTAATTTTTTGGTTCAAGGGGTCCTAATATGTAGAAATGGAAGAGAACATTTTTTGATATAATTATGGGTGTTGTTTTTATTGTACTATCTTTCCTACTAAAATCACTATGAAAAGAAAGTGATTATTTTAAAACTTACTATCTTCTTATGAAAAAATAATCATTTAATATATTTGATATCATTTGTTTTTATATCAATCTAGACTATGCACTGAATTCTTCTCCCTCAATCTTACCAGAGAACCATTCCTTATCAAATTAACAGTTCTTGTCATAACCTGGCCATTTTCTTCCTTTCCAGCTTGCTATACCATACTCTCCTTCCCTTCTTCTCAAGGCTTGCTATTTGTTGACAATAGACTCCTTGCTATTTTATACACAACTTACTTTAATATCTCCTCCCTTTATTTTCATGAAATATGTTCCTTTCCTGGAAGGTTTCCTTCTCATCTCCATTTCCTGGCACTTTTTACTTCCTTCAAATTCCAAATGAAATCATATTTTTTTTTAAATAAGCCTTTCAATAAAGAACCCCTTAAATTAGTACCTTCTCTATTACATTAACTGCAGTTTGTCTTTTGTATATGTTTTACTTTTCTACAATTAGACTGTGAGCTCTTTATGAGAAAGGAACTTTTGTTTTGTTTTGTTTTTATGTTTAGTAAGGCAAGTATGTGGAATAGTGGATACAGTATTGAGATTGGATTTAGGAACACAAAAGGCAGTTGGAGCCAAGTTGTTGACTTAAGTTAGGAACCTGCCCAAACTCTCCCAACTTCCCCTCCAAACAACTTTAAAATAACATTCAGAACAAATTATTCAGTGGAAGAATTAACAAAAGGACAGGATGAAATGCTTTTCTAGCCTGAGATAACTTAGAAAAGAAGACTGTATCACTGCGGTGAGAGTGGAATACAATCCTGCTCAGGCAGCTCTGGCAAGCTGGCAGTGAGGCCCAGCATGTTATCACAAACCAGCTGTTGTGCCTTTGGCAGCAAGCCAGTACAAGCCTGGGAGACAACAGAAACAGTAGCACAATTCTTTTAGTTCTCAGTTCAAGATGTTAAGAGGGGCAGACAACTGGTCAGAAGGAGTTTACAGGAGACACTTTGTTGGCACCTGATGAAGGACTTGGTTGAATTGCCCAGATAAGGGTCTGAGTCACAGACCCCAGTCACAATGCAAAGTGAAAAAGAGCACTATAGCACTAGAGTATGCAGCCACAACGGAACAGGGATACTGGTCACAAGTCCAAGGTGAAAAAGAATGCTTATGTTTGCTCCCAAATCACAGTGCCACCCAAGGCAGAAGTGACCAAAACTCTTCTTACATCATACCAGCTTGGAAGAAATGAAAACCTATAAGTCACCAGAATTAGCTCTGAAAATAGCAGCCTGAAACCTGGGACAATGCCCAATCCATCTCAGAAGCAGAGCCCAACTTTAAAATAAAATTAAAAGTCAAGAAATAGACTCAGAAGTTTAAAAAAATTATCCTTATCTTAAAAAGTTACTGTGGCAAGTAAGATTAAAGCACAAATTCAGAAGAGGACAAAGACATCAAAGTTTCTACATATGAAGGCTCCAGGAAAAATGAATTACAGTAAAATTATACTAGTAAGGGGAATCTCAATCTCCCCCTTTCAGGACTAGATAAATCTAAAAGGGAAAAAGAAAAAAGAAAAGCATGAGAAAGAGGGGAAGGAAATAAACAAAACGTTAGAAAAAATAGTTATATTAAACCTCTGGGAAAAATTGAATGGAAATAGAAAGGGATATACTTTTTTGTCAGTGGTATATGGCATCTACACACACACACACACACACACACACAACCAACCAGTATTAGGACATAAAAACTTCATAACCAAATGTAGAAAAGCAGAAATATTAGGATCTTTTTCTAATCATAATGAAATAAAATTACATAGCCATGGAAAGACAGGCAAAGCTTTACTTGGAAAACAAATAATTCAATATGAAAATTGAGAGAGTCAAAGGACAAATAATAGAAACAATAATTTTGTTAAAGAGACTGACAGCAGTGAGACATGTCAAATTGCAGGGATTCAGTCAAATCAATACTTAGGAGAAATTTTATATCTTTAGATAAACCAATAAAACAGAAAAAGACAAGATCAATGATTTGTAATGCAACTTAAAAGACTAGAAGTGCAAGTTTAAAATCCTCAATTAAACAAATAAGACACAAAATTAAAGAAAAATAATAAGGAAACAGAACAATTACTCTTTGCCGATGGCATAATGGTATATTTAGAGATCTTAGAGAATTAACTTGACGTAATTATTAAAATTTCAGTATATAAAAGAAATCCACACAAATCATCAAGATTAGATATTAGGGAGGATTCTAAGAGAATGGCAGAGTAGTTAAAAACATTCTAAGCTCTCCAGATTTCCCACACATAAAAAAACAAAATTGTAGGTCAGGGATAAAGTAGTGAAAAACCCATAAGACTGAGAGCATAACAGGGGTCCTCCTGAGACAATCCTAGAAGAAAGATCCCTGGACCAAGATTTAACTGGTGTGAAGTATAAACAGGTCCAGGCTAACTCCACAGAAACGTCAAGCAGGGAACTGTGGGGCTAGCTGGGTTCTGAGGTATCATCAACCCAAATCACAGGAACTTTCAACTAACAGACCAAGTGGGAAGTTGAGGTTCCCTCAGTCTTTCAGGACTCAGAACTAGCTTTGCTACAGAGACACAGCCCTGGGTGAAAAGAAACCACCAAATCTTGTGAATGCAGAAGCAGCAGAGCAAGGTAGCTGTTGATTATGGGCACTTTCAAGACAGTGGAGTTCTTGGATCATTTCACAACTCCTTCAACAATGCCTAGTTTCCCAGTTTTCCCACATTCTCTCCAATATTTATCATACCTTTTCCTGTCATTTTAGCCAATCTGAGAAGTATAAGGTGGTACCTCAGAGGTGTTTTAATTAGCATTTCTCTAATCAAGTGATTTGAATCTTTTTTGTTTCATATGACTTTGGATGGCCTTAATTTTAGCATCTGAGAATTATCTGTTCTTATTGTTTGACAATTTATTAATTGGAGACTGACTTGTATTCTTATAAATCTGACACAGTCTTTATATATTTTAGAAATGAGACCTTTATCAGAAACACTGGCTGTAAAAAAAAAAAAATCTCTAACTTTACTTCCCTTTTAATCTTTTTTATGTTGGTTTTGTTTGGCAAAACTTTTTTTTTTTCCTAAGCTAATTGGGGTTAAGTGACTTGCTCAGAGTCACACACTTAGGAAGTGTTAGGTGACTGAAGTCATATTTGAACTGAGTTTCTCCTGACTTCAGGGCTGGTGATCTATCCACTGTGCCACTTAGAGCCTCCCAAACCTTTTTAATTTAATGTAATCAAAGCAGTCCATTTTGCCTTTCATAATGTTCTCTAGTTCTTCTTTGGTCATAAATTCCTCTTTTCTCCAAAAATCTGATAGATCAATTATTCCTTTTGCTTATGATATCACCCTTTATGCCCAAATCATGTACCCATTTTGACCTTATTTTGGTATAGGGGTGTAAGATGTAAGTCTATGATGAGTTTTTGACATATCATTTTCCAGTTTTTCCAGCAATTCTTTCAATCTGTGAGCTCTTATTCCAGAAGCTGGAGTTGGGGGATTTATCAAATATCAGATAACTATTGCCAATGATTATTGTGTCATGTGTATATAACCTATTACACTGATTCATCACTGTATTTCTTAGCCAACACCAAATGGTTTTGATGAATTCTGCTTTATATGATATGATCCTAAAAAGCAAAACCTTCTAGAAAAAGTTAAAAATTGTAATTATTGGGGTAGCTAGGTGGCACAGTGGAGAGAGCACCATCCCTGAAGTCAGAAAACCTGAGTTTAATTCTGGCCTCACACATTTAACACTTCCTAGCTGTGTGACCCTGGGCAAGTCACTTAACCCCAATTGCCTCAGCCAAACAAAAATTGCAATTGTCTTATACTTATTAGATATAGAGCAAAACCAAAGCAGTATCATTAGAGGGGAAGAGTACTGCTATTTTTACAAACCTACTCACATAAGGAAAGGGTTAAAGGGGGGGGGAGAATATATATATACAGAGAGAGAGAGAGAGAGAGAGAGAGAGAGAAAGAGAGAGAGAGAGAGAGACCATGAAAGATATAGCATCCTCCAAAATCTATAATGAAACAAAGGAGGAGAAAATAGGAAAAGATGGGCTATAGATAGCTACTTAGACTAAGAGGAGTAGGATAAGTTGGATAGATTAATGGGAATAGGATAAAGAAGGAGGGAAAAGGTAGGGAGAGAAGATAAAGGAGGGATCCACAAGATGGGAGAAGATTAAGTAATAGCAAGGGAAGTTAAGGAGTAGAATTAAAATAGAAGTGTTAGAAGAGACAGGAAATAAGAGACATATACAAACATAATAACAATGACCAGAAGTAGAATTTATTAGGAAAAAAAAGTAGAGCTATTAATCATTGATCACAGTCAAAGTTAAAGGTTCCATCAAGAGAGAAATATGTATTATACATCAACCATATTAATATTTTAAATACCTGTGTATAAGCAGATGTATATATATGTATATGTATATATATATATATGTATATGTATATAAGTATGTACTGTGTATGGGGATATGTATGTATGTAGATGTAGGTATATAGATAGATATATGTGTATGTTTATATACATGTATGGGTATATTAATTTAATGGTTGCCTTCTGTGTGTGGGGGGGGGGGTAGGGATGAAAGAGGTAAAAAAAGAATTAAGTAAAAAGATTGGAGAACAAAAGAATAACCTACAATGAAAGAAAGAAAAGATGAACAGTCATGAGTATACTGTCTTCTATTATTATATATGATTTCTTGAAATAGAAATTATTTTGTATCCTTCCTTATGTTCTGCTAGGCACATGACAATGTTATATTTTCCCTTTTCTGTCTTTTTTTTCTATTATGTTTTTTAATTTTATATTTGTTTTTAATAAATATTTTATATATCACCAACAAAATAAAAAAGAGAAAGTAGATAAAGGAATTCCTTTTAAAATGACTCGAGAAAAAAATTAAATACTATTCCATAACAGTTGGTTAATGTGCATACATCTTTTACAAATCTGATTATAATATTGCAACCATTTTTAACTTTGCCAATTTGAGAAATACTAAACAAAATATCAATTTGCCCTTATTGAGTCCCTTGAAATTGTTATTAGTTTATAATATTTTTTCAGAAGTATATGTTAATATCCTATTTATCTAATGGAACATGGCTTTTGGTCTTATAGATATGTATCAGTTTTCTATATATTCTGTGAATCAAATCCTGATCAGAGATATTTAATGCAAAGAAATTATACAGAATTATTATTTTAAAAATAACATTATTTAGAAGTCCTCATTTCAAATATATATTATTTTTGAAACACATTTTTAAATAAATATAAAAATATTTTTTATATTTAAAAATATAAATTATCAAGATTAACAAGATGATATAGAACACTTAAATAACTCCCTTTTGGAGAGGGGGAAAGAACAAGTCATCAATAAATTCCCTATAAAAAATTACCAAGGATTTACCAATTAATATAACAAATGATATGTATTATATATTAGATAATATTATAATTAGACAGTTATATATTAAATAGACAAGAAAAGGATTCCTTTCAATTTATTTTAGTGATACAAATATAGTGCTGTTATCTAAAAAGCTATAAAGTTATAGACCAGTTTCTCCAATGAATATTGATGCAAAAAATTTAAATAAAATATTGCCAAGGAGATTATGGCAATTTATCATAAAGATAATGCACTAAGTGGGATTTATACCAAAAATATGGGGCTGGTTCAGTATTAGAAAAAAACTATGAACTAATTGACCATATCAATAATAAAGCTAACAGAAATCCCATGATTATTTCAATAGATGCAGAAAAAGCTTTTGACAAAATGCAGCACAGGTTCCTAATAAAAACACTAGACTGCATAAGAATAAATAGAAGTTTCTTTAAAAATGATATGTAGTATCAATCTAAAATCATCAGTAATCATTATCTGTAATAGAGATAAGCTAGAAGCCTTCCCAATAAAATTAAGGGTGAAGTAAGAATGTCCATTACAGCCACTATTATTCAAGATGGCACTAAAAATGTTAGCTTTTGTAATAGAAAAAGAAAAAAGAAATTGAAGGAATTACAATAGCCAATGTGAAACTTTACATAGCACTTTCCTGATGATATGATGGTAATTTTAGAGGATTTTAGAAAATTAACTAAAAAGCTACTTGAAATAATTAAAAACTCACAAAATTACAGGATGTAAAATATACTCATATAAATCATTAGCATTTCTTCTACATATTACAAACAAAATCTAAAAGTAAGAAATAGAAAAATTTCATTTAAAATAAATCTAAAAATATAAATTTGTGGGGTCTACTTGCCAAGAAATATTAAGAAACTTTATGATCACAGAAACAAAACACTTTGCAAACAAATAAAATCTAAATAACTAGAAAATATCAATTATTTATGGAGGCCAATATAATATAATAAAATAATTTATTTATTCAGTATCATATTAATGAAACTACTAAAAACTATTTTGTATAATTTGTGAAATCATAAGAAATAATAAAATATCAAGAATATCAAAGCAATTAATGGAAAAAAATGTAAAGGAAGATATTGAGCCATATCAGATCCCAAAATGTATTATAAAATAGTAATCATAAAAAGAATCTGGTAATGGTTAAGAAAAAGATCGTGGATCAGTTGAAATAGATTGGGTATATAAGACCCGGTAGTAAACGGATAGTAATTTATTGTTTGAAAACCCAAAACTGAATTAAATTTATAAGAAGTCATTTTCCATTGTTAAATGGACAAATGATGTGACAAAGGTAATTTTCCGATAAATAAATTAAAATTATCTCTAATTATATTAAAATATTCTCAATCATTATTGATGAAATTCTTTTTTTTTTATTTTTTTTTATTTATTATAATGACTGTTTTATTGACAGAACCCATGCCAGGATAATTTTTTACAACATTATCCCTTGCACAATGAGAAAAATTCAAATGAAAACAACTCTGAAGTAACACCTCATGCCTATCAGATTGGATAATTGGATAATAGAAGAAGAATATGATAAATTTAGGAGAAGATATGGAAAAAATGGGACACTAGGGCATTATTGGTGGAGTTTTGAATTGATCCAACTATTCTAGAGAGGCAGTTGGAACTATGGACAGATAGCAAACAAACAAACTCTGCATATTTGTTGACTCAGGCTATGTTTTTTTTTATGATATCTGAAATATATCATAAAATATTTGTAGTAGCTCTTTTTCTCATGGCAAACAATTGAACACTGAAGGGATGACAATCATTTGGGGAATGGGTTGGGGTATATGAATAAAATGGAGTATTATTGTGCTATAAGAAATGATGAGCAAGCAAATTTCAGGGGAAAAAAAAAAAACATGGAAAGTCTTATATGAAATGATGTTCAGTGAAGCAACCAGAACCAGAAGGAAATTTTACACAGTAACAGGAACAGTATGCAATGATCAGTTCTCAGCAGCATAAGTATCCAAAGCAATTTCAAAACACTCATGATGGAAAATGCTATCCATATCCACAGAAAGAATTAGTGGAGTCTGAATGCATATCATCACATGCTATTTTCACTTTTTTTGAGGGCAGGGGCGGGTGGCATTTTCCTTTTATTCTGTTTCTTCTTTTGCAATGTGACTAATGTTGAAATATATTTTAAATGATTGGAAACATTTAGCTTATATCAGATAGTTTAATCTTTTAGGGATAGGAAAAGGAAACTAGGTAGGGAGAAAAAATTGGAAAACATATTATTAAATGAATGCCGAAAAATTGTCTTTGTGTGCAATTAGCAAAAAATAAATTAAAATGATTTGCATAAAATCATCCAGCTTTATTCTTCAAAGATAATTAGATAAATATGTTGCACAAAGAATAATTATGTTCACACATCTATACCATAAATTCCACGTATAGTATTAATGAGTGATAGAAAAAAAATTCAGTACTCTGGTTTTGCAGACCTATCTACAGTGGTTTATGTACAACTGGTAATTGTATGCATGTAGAGAGACAGGAGAGACTAGACTGATTTGTTGCTAGAGATAAGTATGTCAAAATTATGAACTTTTTTCAGACTTACACAATGAATTTAGAACAAGGTTCTTTATATAGAAAATAGAAACACCTTAGGGAATGTTAAAAAACAGATTACTTACCTTTATAAAGAAGTAAAGAAAAAATATATACTTGGGAATTTTTGCTTAGCCAGTAGAATATGACAGTAACTCTAATGAGCATTTTAAAAATTTATTTTCTTCAAAAAATAAGAAAAAGAGAAAAGAAATACAAAGCAAAATGAAACATAACAAAAGAGAACATTGTCATGGCTCCAGCAAAACACACAACGGAGGATTCAAAATATATGACAACCATATGCTGGAGCAATAACAAAATTATATTCATGAGTGTTCATCTTTTCTTTACTTCTTTGTAAGTTCTCTGCTGCTCACTGTTTGTTTGTTTTTTTTACTTTTTGCCATTTTCATTCTTCCCACCACCCCCAAGTGGACTAGAGTTAAGAAAGGACATATTTTATATACATATGTAGATATATACATACATACACATATACACACACATTTCCCCCACCCCCCTCACACATACATACACATCTTTCCTATCTGGGATGATTTTTTGCTTTAATTCTGTTCCTAATTTGCCTTGCTATTATTTAATCTCCCCCATGCATGGATATCTCTCTTATCTTCTTATTATCACCCTTTGCTTCCCCATCCACCCATCCCTCCCCTCCTATTTCTTTGGAAAGTGCTATACTCTTCTTGATTATACACACACACACACACACACACACACACACACACACATACATACACACACATATATATATTACCATTTTCCATGTGAGTAGATTTTGAGAACTATAATCCCTCTATCCACCTCTAATTCCTCTGAGACTATTTTTCCTCTGCACCTCATTTGTATGATATAATTACTACTTTTACCATATCTCTATCACACTCTTTCTTTTGAACTGACCTATAGTTTATGTCAATCTTAAACATATGCTATGCATTTCCAATGTAATATGTCCACATTGACTTCCTTGAAATTGCTTTTTGATATTGGGTCTTATCTGTTAAATTTTCTATTAAGTTCATGTTTGGTTGATAGAAAATTCTGGAGATCTGTAAGTTTGTTGAATGTCCATTTTTTTCTTGTTCAATATTGAAGATAATTTTGCTGGATATATATTTTGACTACAGGCCTAGTTCTTTCAGAACCTGTGATCTTTTACTGTGTCTGCTGCTATGTCCTACACATTTCTAATTGTAGCTCCAGCATATTTGAATTGTTTTTATTTTCTTGATTTTTTGCAAAATTTTCCCAGATTTGGGGATATCAAAATTTGGCAAATATGTCCCTGTATCTCTTTGACCCAGCAGTGCTACTACTGGGCTTATACCCCAAGGAGATACTAAAGAAGGGAAAGGGACCGGTATGTGCCAAAATGTTTGTGGCAGCCCTGTTTGTAGTGGCTAGAAACTGGAAAATGAATGGATGCCCATCAATTGGAGAATAGTTGGGTAAATTGTGGTATATGAATGTTATGGAATATTATTGTTCTGTAAGAAATGACCAGCAGGATGAATACAAAGAGGCTTGGAGAGACTTACATGAACTGATGCTAAGTGAAATGAGCATAACCAAGAGATCATTATATACGTCAACAACAATTCTATATGAAGATGTATTCTGATGGAAGTGGATTTCTTTGACAAAGAGACCTAACTCAGTTTCAATTGATAAGTGATGGACAGAAGCAGCTACACCCAAAGAAAAAAACACTGGGAAATGAATGTAAACTGTTTGCATTTTTGTTTTTCTCCTTGGGTTATTTTTACCTTCTGATTCCAATTCTCCCTGTGCAACAAGAAAACTGTTTGGTTCTGCACACATATATTGTATCTAGGATATACTACAACATATTCAACATATAGAGGACTGCTTGCCATCTAGGGGAGAGGGTGGAGGGTGGGAGGGAAAAATTGGAACAGAAGTGAGTGCAAGGGATAATGTTGTTAAAAAAATTACCGTGGCATGGGTTCTGTCAATAAAAAGTTATTATTAAAAAAAAATAGTCCCTGTATTTTCTACAAAGGATTTCATTGAGATGGTGATTGGTGGATTTTTTTCTGTTTCTATTTTCCTTTCATGATCTATCACTCAATGACCAATTCTTAGATTATTTATTGCAATATTATGTCAAACTCCTTTTTTTGGTCAAAATTTTCAAACAGTCAAATTATTCTTATATTTTCTCTTCTTCATTTGTTCTCCAGATCTGCCATTTTTCTTTTAAGATGTTTCACCTTCTTTTTTTTTTTCATTCTTTATTATCTGTTTTGTTATTTCTTAGTCTTTCATAGCTTCACTGGCTTTCCATCCCCCCAATTCTAATTTTTAAAGTTATTTTGGTCTTTGAGATTCTCTATGTCCTTTTCCAATTGGTTAGCTTTTTTTTTCATAGTTTTCTTTGTTTTTCTTGGATTTGTTTTTCTACAATGTCTCTCATTTGATTTTTAAATTCTTTTAAGTTCTTCTATAAATTCTCTATGGGCAGAGAGGCACTTCACATTTTTTTGGTGGTTAAAAAGGTTTTTACTTCAGTAACCTCCTTTAAAGATGAACCAAGGATTTACCTTTTCCCATAGTATGTTTCTATGGTGGGGTTCTTTCTTCTTTGCCAGTTCATTTTTCAAAATAAGTATTAATTTAAGCACCTCTAATCCTGGGGTGGGGTTTGATACATCTGGCTTCACCTCAGCTCCTCCTTCAGACCTCAAAGCCCAAACTAAGAGCTCCCCCCGCTCCAGAAAATACTTGCAGTCAGTTGCATCCTTACCCCATTGCCTCTGTACTCGTTGGAGCTGGTTCCCTCTTGCACAGGGTTATCTCAGCAGCACACCTGGGCCTAGCATTCCCACTCAACCGAGGTTCATTCAGTCCTTCCAGACTCAGACCCTGACCCCACAAACATCTGGGAGGTAAAAGTTTCTGCGCTTCCAGTTGAAATTCTAACAACAGCCAGCTATCCTCAGGGCTCCCCACTTGGTGATTCTAGGGACCCAGCCCGGAGGTGTTTGCATTTCACATGGGTTAATCCCAGTCTGGGTCTTTCTTCAGATCTTCTTGGGTTATATCTGGAGGAACCTTGCTCTGCCCCAAGTCTTCTTGATTTGATTTGATTTGAAACCAATCAACGTTTGCCTTGAAGTGCAAATTTTTTTTTGTGGGAGAAATCTGAAGAGCATGAAATTTATCAACCTACTCTACCATCTTCTGAGAATCCTACCCCACTATAAGTTTTAAACCATAAATAAGATAAGAATAGAACTGAGACAGAAAGAAGGAAATAAAGGGTAGAATACTCTATAAGAATTCAAAGAATAGAACTGATCTTAGTCTGGTCAATTATTTCCTTTTTTGAATATCATTGTTGAAGGAGGAAAATTTATTATGACATTGAAAAATGACTAAAGAGTTATATTTTCTCACAGGAAGGAGCTTTTAAACAATAGCACATCCCAGTTAAGGAGAGAAGATTAATTATAGAGCAGCAATTACCAAAACCATTTGGTATTGGCTAAGGAATAGATTAGTTGATCAGTGGAATAGGTTAGGTTCAAAGGACAAAACAGTTAACAACTATAGCAACCTAGTGTTTTACAAACCCAAAGACCCCAGCTTTTGGGATAAGAACTTACTGTTTGACAAAAATTGCTGGGAAAATTGGAAACTAATATGGCAGAAACTAGGCATTGATCCACACTTAACATCATACACCAAAATAAGGTCAAAATGGGTTCATGACCTAGGCATAAAGAATGAGATTATAAATAAATTAGAGGAACACAGGATAGTTTATCTCTCAGACCTGTAGAAGAGGAAGAATTTATGACCAAAGAAGAACTAGAGATCATTACTGATCACAAAATAGAAAATTTTGATTATACCAAACTGAAAAGTTTTTGTACAAACAAAACTAATGCAGACAAGATTAGAAGGAAAGCAATAAACTGGGAAAATATTTTTACAGTCAAAGTTTCTGATAAAGGACTCATTTCTAAAATATATAGATATTGACTTTAATTTATAAGAAATCAAGCCATTCTCCAAATGGTCAAAGGATATGAACAGACAATTCTCAGATGAAGAAATTGAAACTATTACTAGCCATATGAAAAGATGCTCCAAGTCATTATTAATCAGAGAAATTTGAATTAAGACAACTCTGAGATACCACTACACACCTGTCAGACTGACTAGAGTGACAGTTAAAGATAATGCCAAATGTTGGAGGGGATGTGGGAGAACAGGGACACTAATAAATTGTTGGTGGAATTGTGAATACATCCAACTATTCTGGAGATCAATTTGGAATTATGCTCAAAAAGTTATCAAACTGTGCATACTCTTTGATCCAGCAGTGTTACTACTGGGCTTATATCCCAAAGAGATCATTAAAAAGGGAAAGGGACCTGTATGTGCATGAATGTTTGTGGCAGCCCTCTTTGTAGTGGCCAGATGCTGGAAACTGACTGGATGCCCATCAACTGGAGAATGGCTGAATAAATTGTGGTATATGAATATTATGGAATATTATTGTTCAGTAAGAAATGACCAAAGGATGATTTCAGAAAAGCCTGGAGAGACTTACACGAACTGATGCTGAGTGAAATGAGCAGGGCCAGGAGATCATTATATACTTCAACAACAATACTATATGATGACCAATTCTGATGGACCTAGCCATCCTCAGTAATGAGATGAACCAAATCAGTTCCAGTGGAGCAGTAATGAACTGAACCAGCTATGCCCAGTGAAAGAACTCTGGGAGATGACTAAAAACCATTGCATTGAATTCCCAATCCATATATTTTTGCCCATCTGCATTTTTGATTTCCTTCACTGATTAATTGTACAATATTTCAGAGTCTGAGTCTTTATGTACAGCAAAATAATGGTTTGGTCATGTATATTTATTGTGCATCTAATTTATATTTTAATATATTTAATATCTACCGGTCATCCTGCCATCTGGGGGAGGGGGTAGGGGGAAGGAGGAGAAAAATTGGAACAAGAGGTTTGGCAATTGTCAATGCTGTAAAGTTACCCATACATATAACCTGTAAATAAAAGGCTATTAAATTAAAAAAAAAAAGGAGAGAAGATTATCAGTTTGGCATTAAGATATCTCCTCAATTGAATAAAATAACAAAGTCACAGGATAATAATTGGAAATACAGTGGAAAAACCACAGCCTTCCCATGCAAAGAAGCTTGATGATCATAATGTCTAAGGATAATAAGATGATATCCTGATGATAGTTACATAATTATAGGCCAGTTGGAGGAGATATAATACCCAATGTGGAAAAGTAGAGAGTGATAAACAAACAAGTGCAATAAAAAGTAGTGCCCAAAAGAAAGCAGACCTATCTTGATAATATTCTCAAAAAACCTCAGTAGTCATTGTATCAGCATGAATAGTCCTTTGATTCATGTGCATTGAATACATTTTTTCTCAAGTGGATTTGCCTCATGTGTCATCAATATGTGGATCCATTCATTTTACTGAAACTATATATATGGGTAAATAACATAAAGATTGATGATGGGAATATTTTGTCGTGACTTTTATTACTATGTTATTTCACCAAATAGCTCTATTTTAAATTGTATATCCTCTAGCTGAATTGTTTTACTTGGGGCTGTACTTTGAACAGAATCTACAAACTGTGAGAAAAATTGAGATTGAGGGATCCACTGGATGATTCATATAATTTAAAATTATATATATATATATATGTATATATATAATTTT
This sequence comes from Sarcophilus harrisii, assembly GCF_902635505.1. NCBI lineage: Eukaryota > Metazoa > Chordata > Mammalia > Dasyuromorphia > Dasyuridae > Sarcophilus > Sarcophilus harrisii. The sequence goes on from NC_045429.1 coordinate 200,828,213, forward strand.
AAATCATTTAATCATTAGGAACATTCATGATTATTTCCTTCATGATTTTTGTATATGCATTGCTTACTTTTTATTTCCTCTGCCAAAATCTTTATCATACACTATCAAGTAGGCTACTGAAATAGCCTCCTACCTTGCCTCACATCCAGTAATCTAGCTATCCTTCCTACAACTAATTCTGTATACTTTAACATGTTTAGTATTCTCATGATGTCACTTTCTATTATGGATCAGTTTATATATGTGAAATTCCATTTGGATTTTTCTCATGAGTTTTCTCCCAACTGATATGTCCTTTATTCCTTTCTTATCCTATCTAAATCCTACATTTTTCTAGAGGATCTACTTTCTTCCTTAAATTTTCATTCTCATCTCAACTGGTGTAACCCACTATGATCTCTTATACTTCTTAATTCTTAAATCATTTGTTTTTATATTATTTATTGAACAACTATCATTAACTACTTGGTAATATTGTTTTTGAAACAACAAAAACATCAATAATACCTGATACACAGCAGTGTGCTGAAGCTAGCTTGAATAAGCTTGAGAGAGCCAAATGTTAAATTCTCTGTGAGCATAAATGCTTGATATTTTGCTTAGGTATCATAAATTCTTAATTCCTAAAATAAGTACTAAAATCATAAGAAATAGGGACAAAAGATTAAGTTATCTAAATAAGAAATTTTATAGAAAATGAGAACATCATTTCTTATGCTTACTAATATAAATAGTGGTTTATTTGGAAGACCAAAGTATTAGCTTAAGACATTTTTATATACAGCAGAATTTTTAGACTGACAGTCTTTTAAAACTGAAACTAATTTCTATGGAACTACAGATAGGCATTTTAATTATTAAATGTATTTAGAGTTGAAAATTACTGTGAAAATGAACTACCTTTTTTGCTACCAATGTTCAAATGATTATTATTATTCTGAAAGTCACTTCGGGAATAAAGCTCAGCTGTTCTGCAATAATAGGACATGTTCTTTGTGTATTACAAGATTAAGCTTGTGGGCATCCATTTATGAATCAGAAGGCCTAATACCATTCTGATGAGAGCAATAAATAAGGCAATCTAAACTACAGTCGCAGACCATGAAGCAAAATGTGGAAAACTATCAACCTAGCTAGCATGGGGTAACATCAAAGGTAACATTCAATCACTGTGAACTAGGTTCTGTTTAATGATCTGTCACATTGTTTAAAATTTTACATTAAATAAAATTAAGTGATGTTGAATTTACATTTAATTCAGGTTTTAATTTTATTATTATAAATCCTTTTAATAGTTGTATAAAGCAAAAAAATGTATTACATACAAAGCATATTCTCCTAATGACTATTATTATTAATTATTAATAAAATCTGATTTTAATATATGTCATTCTCATTAAAGGACAGGTCAATTCTCAGAGCCTCCACAGCTATGGATCAAAACATCTGAAGAAGTTGCAAGGCAGCCTTTGTTGACATAGGTGTTGTGGACCAGGAATGAGATAAATTGGAGGCAAAGGGAAGAGGAGAGAAGGCAGACAATGCAAATGCTTCTCAGTCTCCTTGTGTCATCCTCTCACAAGAGGCAATCCATTCTTGATTGGACCTCCAGCAGCCACTGTCAGGTGACTCCCAGGTATTCCAATAGCTTTCCCATCTATTTCTACAGTTCTGTCAGCAAAGAGTCAGGACATTACAGAACAACATGTTGCATATGTTGTTAGATGAAGCACCTGGATCATGCTCTGGTATAACTGTTTTACTATTTAAAAGCTGAGGGATTGTTGATATTTCAAAAAATAATTTTGATATAATAACACTGTGTGAAAAATACTTATTCTGAAGTTCATACTTCAATGTGGCTAAAGAAAAATGAAAAATAATTGTAAAGAGGACCCAGTGATATGGTGGCTCAGAATTATAATCATTGCTGTGAAAAAAAACTGAAGATCTATAATTCTTAGCTGCAGTAGACTATGCAAAAAAGGTATTAGCTCTAAATTCAGCATTCATAGGGTGAGCTTCTGGAGCATTGAAACTACAGGGTACCTCACGGAGGAAAAGCAGTCTACTTAGTTAGGGCTTTTCAAAGTTCCCATTTTAAATATTGCATAAATGCCCACTGTACTTCCAACCAGGGTGAGACAAACTGTAAAAGAGTATATATGTGTATGTGGGGCAGAGAGGAGGAATAGATGACACAAACAAGAAAGATGGTTCCTTTAGTTTTGGTATTCTCTTGTTTAACAAGAAGTAGCCTGGTAGCATAATAGATAGACCTCAGACCTATAGTTAGGAAGACCTGAATTCAAATCTAGCTTTGAATCATTTTTTTGAATCTTACTAGCTATGTAATCCTGGTTAAGCAACAAATCTCATTCTACTTCTTTCTGAGATAATAATGACATCCACCTCCTAGGGATAAAATAACATATTATTTGTACAAAGCCTATAGAAATGGCATGTATTATTATCATTCAGGATAATTTAAAGAAAAGTTCACATCCAATGATTTTTTTTTTGTTTTTTTGAATATTGAAATGCTTGCTTGTTCATTATTATTAAAGCCAGAATAAACCTTTAAAATTTTCAAGAAAATGACAATTTCAACTGCATTAGCTTCCCTTAATGGCAACAAAAACCAAAAGTACCATTTCTGTAACACTTGATATTTTCCAGGTAATGTGAAAAGAATTTTACAATTATTATTTTACTTGATCCACACAACAACCTTTTGAGGTAGGGACTATTACTAACTCAGTTTTGCAGGTGAGGAAACTGAGGCAAATATAGATTAAGTGAGTTGCCCGTTACATAGCACATGTCTGAAGTTACATCTGAACTCAAGTATTCCTGGCTTCAGGCTCTATCCACTGCTAGATCTGCCACCTAACAAACAGCAATTTCTTTCCACATGGTAATAGATTGTGTGTGTGTGTGTGTGTGTGTGTCTGTGTGTCTGTGTGTCTGTGTGTGTCTGTGTGTGTGTATATGTGTGTATGTGTGTATGAGTTACTATGGGCTACACTTTTATTACCTAGTGGCCAGCCACCTCTCTGAAATTAGCTTAGCTGGTTTTAAGATAACAGACATAATTATGTGCACACTTGAAATATTTCCACTTGAAATATATTGTTAGGAACAGACACAGTGTATGCTTTGCTGGAAGATCCCTAAAGAGACTCAGTCACATTCATGCAACTATTAGGTATTGGAATAGGATTTTACTGCAGGATTTCAAATACCAAAAAAGAAGTATGAAAAAATAAACTATCTAGATACCTGGTTCTATCCACATCTTCCCCCATATTTTTATTCTCCTCTAGGGAAAATATGAAGATTTAAATCTACAAATAAAGTTTTATTCTCATCACTGAAATCTGCCTTCACATATATTGTTGTTGTTCAGTTGTTTAACCATGTTCAACTCTGTGATTCTGTGGACCATAACACACCACTACTATCCATAGATTTTCTTACCAAAGGTATTGAAATGTTTTGGCATTCTCTTCCCCAGTGAATTAAGGTAAACAGAAATTAAGGGACTTGGTCAGGGTTATACAGCTAGTAAGTGTCTGAAGCTAGATTTCATCTCAAGTCTTCCTGTCTCTAGGGCTCAGTGCTCTCTACTGAAAACAGCCTTCAAAATGTGCAAAATATTTTAATATCAATATCACATTGAGTCTTTGGAGCAGATGCTATAATTCTTATAATTCCATTTTACTGATGAGAAAGTTGATATTCAGGGAGGTTCAGTGATTTTGTCCACAGTCTCCTAGGTAATATGTGCTGGAGGTAAAATAGAAATCTAGTTCATCAACTGGAAAATGAATGGATGTCAATCAACTGGAGAATGGTTGGGTAAATTGTGGTATATGAATGTTATGGAATATTATTGTTCTGTAAGAAATGACCAGCAGGATGAATACAGAGAAGCTTGGAAAGACTTACATGAACTGATGCTAAGTGAAATGAGCAGAACCAGGAGATCATTATATACTTCAATAACGATACTGTATGAAGATGTATTCTGAGGGAAGTGGATATCTTCGACAAAGAGAAGATCTAACTCAGTTCCAATTGATCAATGATGGACAGAAGCAGCTATACCCAAAGAAAGAACACTGGGAAATTAACGTAAACTATTTGCATTTTTGTTTTACTTCCTGGGTTATTTCTACCTTCTCAATCCAATTCTCCCTGTGCAACAAGAGAACTGTTCGGTTCTGCTCACATATATTGTATCTAGGATATACTGCGACATATTTAACATATATAGGACCACTTGCCAACTAGGAGAGGGAGTGGAGGGAGAGAGGGGAAAAATCGGAACAGAAGTGAGTGCAAGGGATAATATTGTAAAAAATTACCCTGGCATGGGTTCTGTCAATAAAAAGTTATTATAATAATAATAAAAAAAAGAAATCTAGTTCATCTAAATTCACAACCACTTCTTTATTAACTATCTGTTGCTGCTACTTCTATGAATCATGTATTTTCCTTTTTATTTATGAAACAGAGACCCTGGAAATGAAGATGTGTCTGTGCCTGAGGATATTTATGTTCAAACAGGGGTGCTCATATCTGTTTGTGTGTCCTCTCCAATTTCCTTAAAAGAACTGTTAGGGTAAAGGAATAGCAGAGGTCATTTTCCTTATTATATTGATATACTATACCATATTTATATAATTACAAATGAAAATACACTACTGGATAATTAGCAACTTTGCAAAAATGTATATCTATCTAGATGCTTTTTAAGGACTGAAACTTTGGGGGGAATTTTTTATTTTTAATCCAAAAAGTAAAAACAAAATGAAATTCTAAAATTTAGCAAGTACTCTCCAGGTTGTTAATCCATAATCCCTATCAAAAATTTAACCAGTGGCATTGAGTAAAGAAAATTCTTGGCAAATTTAGACTCATAATCATATCACTGCATAGGGATTTGTTCCCACTATATTTTTTCCCATTTATATATTCAGCTACTCTGATCTCTGTACATGAACGACAAAGTTGGCCTTATGGGAGCCCTTGACTCTATTAAAAGAAAATTCAGTAGAAAATGCTTTATAAGAATTTAATGCAAAATATTAGCAACTTCTTAGTGTTTTCAAAAAAAGACATAGGTTAATGAAGAGAGAGGTAAATTCAATGTCTGTCCAACCACAAAAGCAGTAAATCATAATCTCCTTAAAATGTTTCAGTTATAGGTCTATAGATATCTTCACACTGAAGAGAGTTTATTTACAGAGAAAAGTTACTGTAAAGTAAATTTGTTTTTCACAAAGAAATGATATGATAATAAAACATGACAGTGCTGAATCAAACATTACTTGTTTCCTGTTTATCATTTTTCTTCTATAGACACAAGCACAGGTGCTTATTTAATCAGTAATTTAGTTTTTAAATGATATAGTAGTAGACTGATAAACAAAGTTTTCTCAACTTAACTTATCAATTAAAGCAACACTAGAACGAGTCAAATAAAATTATTTAATGCGATAATATAAAATCTCATCTTCTTCATAGTTCTTTAATTGCTATATTATTTTTACCAGAACCAAATTAAAAAAAAAAAAAAAAGATTTTGGATTGACTCCCTCAGGATCAAGGAATATAGAATGCTTTTGAGGAAAATGTATTTTGCCAGGAATCTTTAGAAAAACATTTGGGAAAACTGGAAGATGTCTTGACAAATTTCAAGATGGTGCTCTAGAAGTATTTGGGTTGTCTTGTTTTCATTGCAGATGGGAAAAAAGAAACACACTCACTGACTCGGTCATCAGAAACATTATATTCAAATCTTATCTTTAACACTTCCTATCTGTGTGATTTGACTTAACAATCCAGGACCTAAGTTTTCAGTAAAATGAGGGTTTTGCACATTGACCTCTGAGATATCTTTCATCTCTATAATATGATCTTTTTGACCCAGATGTGTCTATAACAAGCATGGGCAAGACAAAGTTGTTGATCTGTATATGAAAACAAAGCAAAATAAAATTGTTCTACTTTTTTTGATCTGCAATCTCATGAACAGCAATTTCACCTAATACTCTTTTGTAATAGGAAGTATACATGGCTAAAGAAAGTATAAATATTTTAATTTTCTTTTAAACCTGTGAAAGCTTAGTATGGTCTATTTCTTTTTTTGAAACATTTCAAAGCTTTTATTTAAAAGGTCTTTATACTAAGAAGATCTATTTCATAGTTTAACCCTAAAAAAGTCTTTACTGCTCTGATACAGATGTATAATTATGAATCAACACCATCAATAAAGAACAACTTTAATTTACTTGGGGCACTTTCTGATCTAAATATTCTTTTCCAAACTTTCCCACTCTGTTGATAACTTTCCTATTTCTGTTGACATTTCTCTAGTCAAACAAATTCAAAATCTAGCAGCTAGATGGATCAAAAAAGGATAGAATTCTAGACCTGTAGTAAGGATGATGTGAGTTAACATCTGTCCTCAAACACTTTCTACTGTGACATCAGTTAAGTCATTTAATTTTCATTTTCCTCAGTTTCTTCATCTGCTTGTTTCTTGCAAAATGTTCTTTTGGATCTGCAGTTTTGAAAATTTGGCATTAATAATGCAATGTGTTTTACTCAAAAGATCTCTTTGAGTTGGAGATCAATGTATTTCCCTTCCCTCCCCACCCCCATTTCTACTTTCCCTTGTCTTCTATTACTCCAGGGCAATTTTCTTTCATTATTTCTTCATTATTGTGTCAAGTTCCTATTTTTTATCACAACATTCAGGAAGTCCAAATATTCTTGTATTTTCATTTCTTGATCAGTTCTACAGATTTGTTGTTTATCTTATGTTTCATATTTCCTTCTTTTTAATATTTTGTATTTTGTTTTATTATTCTTTTTGATTTTGATTCACTGATGTCTCCTTGTGAATTCTAATTTTCTTTCTTTTTTTGAAAGTTCTTTTTTTTATTTTTGCAACATATGAATAGATAATTTTTGAACTTTGATGCCTACATAGCCTTGTGATGCAAATTGTCCCCTCCTTTAAGCAATTCAATATATGTTATACATGTTAAAATATATGTTAAATCTAATATATGTAAACATATTTATACAATTATTTTGCTGCATAAGAAAAATCAGATAAAAAAGGAATGAGTAAGAAAACAAAATGCATGTGAACAATAATAAAAAGAGTGAGAATATTATGTTGTGACTCATACTCAGTTCCCAAAGTCCTTTCTCTGGATGTAGATGGCTCTCTTCATTACAGGATCATTGGAACTGGCGTCAATCATCTCATTGTTGGAGTCACATCCATTAGAATTGATCATCTTATAAGCCTGTTGTTCCCATGTATAAAGATCTCCTGGTTAAACTCATTTCACTCAGCATCAGTTCATGTAAGTCTCTCCAGGTCTCTCTAAAGTCATCCTGCTCATTGTTTCATATAGAACAATAATATTCCATGGCATTCATATACCATAACTTATTCAGCCATTCTCTAACTGATGGACATCCATTGAGTTTCCAGTTTCTTGCCACTACAAAAAATGGCTGCTACAATTCTTTTTGCATACATGGGTCCCTTTTCCTCCTTTAAGATCTCTTTGGGATATAGGCCCAATAGAAACACTGCTGGATTGGCCAAGATGGCAGCTAGGAGGCACACAGCTGTGTAAGCTCCGCATTTTCTCTCAGAATCCATCTCATTACAAGCCTCTGAATTAATGGTTGACTGAAAAAAAAAACCACAAATAGTTACCAAGAGAAGACATCCTTGAGATTCACCAGGAAAGGTCTGTTTTTGTTCAAGGGTGGGACGGTTTTAGATCTGGCACAGGCTGAGGACAGCGGCAGCGTGAGCGCGGCAGGCAGCTCACAGCCAAGCATACCGGAGGGGGTTGGGGTGTTATCTCAGCTGTCTCTGCGGGGAGAGCTTTGCTACAGGCTTGGATACTTTGCCCTGGCAGCAAGTCAGTAGCCCAACAGAAAAGCTAAAAACAGCGGAGATGAAGAATACAACCCCAAAAAGCTGGAGTTTCTTGGGACCTGGCCACCTTTCCCCCACAGCGTCTCAGCACGATCTCAGAGTCTCTGAGCCCAGGCTCAGCACAGTCTTGCTAGTTCTTCACTGCTTCCCCCCCCAGTCTGTAGAGGAAGCTCGGTAACACCACCCAGCCCCTCCCCCCCAAAAAATAGATTCCATTCAGGGCTTTTCTTTTTTTCTTTGTTAGTTTGTCTCTGATTCTACTCTGACAAAATGAGCAAAAAATTGAAAAGGACCTTAATGATCAACAGCTTTTATATGGACAGAGAGCAGACTCTAAACCCTGAGGAGACGAAAACCAGACTATCTCCAGGTGAATCCCCACAGGAGGAGATCATCTGTTCCTCAGCACAGAAGAATCTCATAGAAGAAATTAAAAAGGCTCTCACAAGAGAGCTAGAAGAAAGATTGGAAAAGGAGAGAGAGGCGTGGCAAGAGAGTCTGGAGAAATTGTCCCACTCAATTAAAGACAGAATGGATAAAGAAAACAAATCCTTGAAAAATAGGATTAGTGAACTGGAAACAGAAAATGGCTCTCTAAAAAACAAAATTGATGAAATGGAAAAACATTCCATAGAACAAAACAATACAATTAGACAATTAGAAAAAGATATGAAAAAAAGTGAATGAAGAAAATACTTCATTGAAAATCAGAATTGAGCAAATGGAATTGCATGACTCAAGGAGACAAGAGGAATCAATCAAGCAAAACCAAAAAAATCAAACAATGGAAAAAAATGTGGAATACCTTCTTGGGAAAACAACAGACCTGGAAAATAGTCTAGGAGAGACAATCTGAGAATTATTGGACTCCCAGAAAAATATGATGAAAAAAAAGAGCCTGGATACAGGTTCATCAAAGAATTATCAAAGAGAACTGCCCGGAAGTCATAGAAAGAGAGGGTAAAATAGACAGTGAAAGAATTCATGGATCACCTACTGAAAGAGATCCTAAAATCAAAACACAAAGAAATATAGTGGCCAAATGCCAGAACCCTCAAATGAAGGAAAAAATACCTCGAAGTGGCTAGAAAAACCCAATTCAAATATAGAGGAGCCACAATAAGGATCATCCAGGATCTAGCAGCATCCACATTAAAAGATTTAAGGGCCTGGAATATGGTATTCCGAAAAGCTAAGGGACTTGGTATGCAACCAAAAATAACTTACCCAACCAGAATGAGCATCTTTTTCCAGGGAAGAAGATTGCCATTCAATGAAATAAGTGAATTTCACCTATTTTTGATGAAAAAATTAGAACTTAACAAGAAGTTTGATCTACAAACATAGAAATCAAGAGAAACCTAAAAAAGTAAAAAAAAAATCTTGGGAACTATATTTCTGCTGTAAAGAAGTATAAAGAACACATGTATACCTTCTTCTAGAAATTAGAGGTGGAAAGGACATTGCACCAGAAAAAGGGTAAAGTGGGGGTACTACATCTCACGAAGAGGCAAAGGAAACCTATTATATCTGAGAGAAAGAATGGAGGGGGATGAATATAGTGGGTATCTTACAGCCATCAGAATTAGCTTTAAGAGAAAAAAATTTAGACATATTCAATTTATGGTTAAACTTCTCCCATCTCATTGAAAAGTGAGAAGGGAAAAGTGAAAAGGGAAGGAATAAGCTAAGCCGAAGGGAATAAGGAAACTGTGAGGTAAAGGAGTAAGATAGGGGGAGGAACTCTAAGGTGGAGAGGAGGGATACTAAAAAGGGAGGTCTGTGAGAAGCAAGTGCTGCTCACAAGCTTAATACTGGGAAGGGTGGTAAGGGGGAAAGAAGGGAGAAAAGCATATACAGGGGTTAACAAGATGGCAAGTAATACAGAATTGGTAATTTTAACCATAAATGTGAACGGGGTAAACTCCCCCATGAAGAGGAAGTGGTTAGCAGAATCGATTAAAAGCCAGAATCCTACAATATGTTGTTTACAGGAAACTCACTTGAAGTAGGGAGATAAATGCAGAGAAAAGATAAAAGGTTGGAGCAAAATCTACTATGCTTCAGGTGAAGTTAAAAAAGCAGTAGTAGCCATCCTGATCTCAGATCAAGCAAATACAAAAATTGATCAAATTAAAAGAGATAAGGAAGGGCACTATATCTTGCTAAAGGGTAGCATAGATAATGAAGCAATATCAATATTAAACACATATGCACCAAGTGGTGTAGCATCTAAATTCTTAAAAGAGAAATTAAGAGATCTGCAAGAAGAAATAGACAGCAAAACTATAATAGTGGGAGATCTCAACCTTGTGGTCTCAGAATTAGATAAATCAAAGCACAAAATAAATAAGAAAGAAGTCAAAGAGGTAAATAGAACACAAGAAAAGTTAGATATGATAGATCTCTGGAGAAAATGAAATGGAGACAGAAAGGAGTACACTTTCTTTTCAGCAGTTCTTGGAACCTATACAAAAATAGAATATATATTAGGACATAAAAACCTGAAACTCAAATGCAGTAAGGCAGAAATAGTAAATGCATCCTTTTCAGACCACAATGCAATAAAAATTACATTCAACAAAAAGCAAGGGGAAAATAGACCAAAAAATAATTGGAAACTAAATAATCTCATACTAAAGAATGATTGGGTGAAACAGCAAAAAATAGACATAATTAATAACTTCACCCAAGAAAATGACAATAATGAGACATCATACCAAAATGTGTGGGATGCAGCCAAAGTGGTAATTAGAGGAAATTTCATATCTCTAGAGGCCTACTTGCATAAAATAGAAAAAGAGAAGGTCAATGAATTGGGCTTGCAACTAAAAATGCTAGAAAAGGAACAAATTTAAAACCCCAGTCAAACCCTAAACTTGAAATTCTAAAAATAAAAGCAGAGATCAATAAAATTGAAAGTAAAAAAAAAAAAACTGTTGAATTGATTAATAAAACTAAGAGTTCATTCTATGAAAAAACCAACAAAATAGACAAAACTCTTAGTAAATCTGATTAAAAAAAGGGAAGAGGAAAATCAAATTGTTAGTCTTAAAAATGAAAATGGAGAATTCACCACTAATGAAGAGGAAATTCTAATTTATAAGAAACCAAGTCATTCTCCAATTGACAAATGTTCAAAGGATATGAATAGACAATTTTCAGATGATAAAATTGAAACTATTACCACTCATATGAAAGAATATTCCAAATCATTATTAATCAGAGAAATGCAAATTAAGACAACTCTGAGATACCACTACACACCTGTCAGATTGGCTAAGATGATAGGAAAAAATAATGATGATTGTTGGAGGGGATGCGGAAAAACTGGGACACTGATACATTGTTGCTGGAGTTGCAAACGAATCCAACCATTCTGGAGAGCAATATGGAATTATGCCCAAAAAGTTATCAAACTGTGCATACCCTTTGACTTAGCAGTGCTACTACTGGGCTTATACCCCAAGGAGATAGTAAAGAAGGGAAAGGGACCTGTATGTGCCAAAATGTTTGTGGCAGCCCTGTTTGTAGTGGCTAGAAACTGGAAAATGAATGGATGCCCATCAATTGGAGAATGGTTGGGTAAATTGTGGTATATGAATTTTATGGAATATTATTATTCTGTAAGAAATGACCAGCAGGATGAATACAGAGAGGCTTGGAGGGACTTACATGAACTGATGCTAAGTGAAATGAGCAGAACCAAGAGATCATTATATAAGTCAAAAACAATACTGTATGAAGATGTACTCTGATGGAAGTGGATTTCTCTGACAAAGAGACCTAATTCAATTTCAATTGATCAATGATGGACAGAAACAGCTACACCCAAAGAAAAAAAACACTGGGAAATGAATGTAAGCTGTTTGCATTTTTGTTTTTCTTCTGGGGTTATTTTTACCTTCTGATTCCAATTCTCCCTGTGCAACATGAAAACTGTTTGGTTCAGCACACATATATTGTATCTAAGATATACTATGACATATTCAACATATATAGGACTGCTTGCCATATAGGGGAGGGGGTGAAGGGTGGGAGGGAAAAATCGGCACAGAAGTGAGTGCAAGGGATAATGTTGTAAAAAAAAAAGAATTACCCTGGCAAGGCTTCTGTCAATAAAAAGTTATTATAATTAAAAAAAAGAAAAGAAAAATAAAAAAAGAAACTCTGCTGGATCAAAAGGCATGCACAGTTTGATAACTTTTTGAGCATAATTACAAATTTCTTTCCAGAATGCCTGGATCCATTCACAGTTCCACCAACAATGTATTAGTGTCCCAGTTTTCCCACATGCCCTCCAACATTCGTCATTATCTTTTTCTGTTAAGTAAGCCAATGTGAGAGATGTGTAGTGATATCTCAAAGTTGTTTTAATTTGCATTTCTCTGATCAATAAGGTTTTAAAGCCCCCTTTTTTATTAGAAATACTTTCAATTTCTCCATCTGAAAATAGTCTATTCATTTCCTTATATCATTTATCAATTGGAGAATAGTTTGAACTTTTATAATTTGAGTCAATTCTCTGTATATTTTAGAAATGAGACATATCAGAACTCTTAAATGTAAAAATGTTTTCCCAGTTTATTGCTTCACTTCTAATCTTGTCTATATTTATTTTGTTTGTACAAAAACATTTTTACTTAATATAATAAAAATAATCATTTGGTATTTAATTATGAGTTACAGTACTTTTTTGGTCAGAAATTCCACCCTTCCTCACCAATATTAGAGGTAAACAATCTTATGTTCTTCTATTTTGCTTATAATATCACTCTTTATGTCTAAATCATGAAACCATTTCGATCTCATCTTGGTATATGGTGTGAGATGCCAAGTTCCTGTAGCTAGTTTCCAATTTCCCCAGCAGTTTTTGTCAAATACTGATTTCTTAACCCAAAAGCTAGTGTCTTTGTGTTGGTCAAACACTAGACTGCTATAGTCATTGACTATTTTGTCCTGTGAACCTAACCTATTCCACTGATCTACAACTCTTTTTCTTAGCTAGTACCAAATCATTTTGATGACTGCTGCTTTATAACATAGTTTTAGGTTTGGCACAGATAGGCCAACTTCATTGGCATTATTTTTATTAATTCCTTTGAAATTCTTGACCTTTTGTTCTTCTAGATGAACTTTATTATTATTTTTTCTAGATCTGTAAAATAGTTTCTTAGAAGTTTGATCTAGTAAATAAGTAGATTAATTTAGGCAGTCTTATCATTTTTATTATATTTATTCAGTATATACATGAACACTTGTTATTTTTCCAACTTATTAGATTTAACTTTATTTTTGGGGAAAGTGTTTTGTAGTTGCTTTCATATAGTTTGCAACTTTCTGTTACCAAATAGATTCCCAAATATTTTCTACTTTTGACAGTTATTTTGAATGGAAATCGTCTTTGTATCTCTTGCTGAGGGATTTTGTTGATAATGTATAAAAATGCTGATGATTTATATGGATTTATTTTGTATCCTGCACCTTTACTAAAGTTGTGAATTGTTTCTAGAAGTTTTTCAGTTGATTATTTAGGGTTCTCTAAGTATATCATCATATCATCTGCTAAGAATAATAATTTGGTTTCCTTATTACCTGCTCTAATTCCTTTAATCCCCTTTCCTTCTCTTATTACCAAAGCTACCATCCATAATACAATATTGAAGAGTAATAGTGACAGTGGATAACCTAATTTCCCTTACTGGGAATGGTTCTAGTTTGTCCCTATTTCATATGATGCTTGTTGATGGTTTTAAATAGAGGCTACTCATTATTTTAAGGAAAAGTTCATTTATTCCTATCCTTTCAAGTGTTTTTGACAGAAATGGATGTTAGATTTTATCAAATGTTTTTTTTTTTCCTACATCTATTGAGATAATCATATAATTTTTGTTAGTTTGGTTACTGATATATTCAATTATGCTAATAGCTTTCCTAATATTCAACCAGCCCTGCATTCCTGGTATAAATACTACTTAGTTATATTGTATTATGCTAAGGATGGCTTTCCGTAATCTCGTTTCTAATATTTTATTTGAGACTTTTGCATCAATATTTATTAGGGAAATTGGTCTATAATTTTCTTGCTCTGTTTTCATCCTAACTAGTTTAGGTATCAACACCATATCTGTGTCATAAAATAAATTTGGTAAGATTCTTTCTTTCCCTATTTTTTTCAAATAGTTTATATGGTATTGGAATTGTTCTTTGTTCTTTATTGAACAATTGTTCATTGTTCTTTAAATGATCAGTAAAATTCACAAGTAAATCCATTTGGCCCTGGAGGTTTCTTCATAGGGAGTTGATTAATACCTTCTTCTATTTCTTTTTTCAAAAATGGAAGTTTTTAAATTTTTTTTTTCATTTTCTGTTAACCTGCACAGTCTATAATTTTGTAAATATACCTCCACTTCACATAGATAATCAAATTTATTGACATACAGTTACTATTTTTCTTCTAATTTTTGCTTCATTGTTACAAAGTTCTCCTTTATTGTTTTTGAGACTAACAATTTGATTTTTTTTCTTTCCTATTTCTAATCAAATTACGTAAAAAGTTATCTTTTTGTTGTTTTTTTCATTAAAAAACTCAGTTTTATTTAATAATTCAATTGTTTTCTTATTTTCAGTTTTATCAATCTCCCCTTATATTTTCAGAATTTTAAATTTGGTATTTTATTAAATTTTTAATTTGTTCTTTTTCTAGCTTTTTTAGTTGTAAGCCTAATTCATTGATCTTCTCTGCCTCTATTTTATGCAAATAAGCATTTAGAAATATAAAATTTCCCCTAATAACCACTGCATTCCATGCAGCCAAAGTGGTTATTAGAGGAAATTTTACACATACCACGAATTTTGGTATGTTATCTCATTATTATCATTGTCTTGGATAAAGTTACTGATTGTGTCTTTGATTTGTTATTTTGCCCATTCATTTTTTAAGATTATATTATTTATTTCCAATTAATTTTTGGTCTATTTTCCCCTGGTCTTTTAATGCATATCATTGTTAGTGCATCATGATCTGAAAAAAAATGCATTTGCTACTTCTGATTTTTTGCCTTTGATTTTGAGGGTTTTATGCCCTGTAAGTGGTCAATTTGTGTATAGTTTTCATGAATCACCAAGAAAAAAAGTAAATTATTTTCTGTCTCCATTTCATTTTCTCCAGAGCTGTCATACCTAACTTTTCTAACATTCTGTTTACCTCATTAACTTCTTTATTATTTATTTTATGGTTTGATTTATCTTGTTCTGAGAGACCAAGGTTGAGATCCTCCACTTATACAGTTTTACTGTCTATTTCTTCTTCCATCTTTCTTAAGTTCTCTAGAAATCTGAATGCTATACCACTTGGTGCATATGTTTTTAGTATTAATATTGTTTCATTATCTATGGTACCCTTTAGCAAGATATTGTTTCCTTTCTGATTTCTTTTAATTAGATCTATCTTTTTCCCCTGAGGCAATTGTGGTTAATTGACTTTCCCAGGGTCACACAGTTAGGAAGTATTAAGTGTTTCAGGTCAGATTTGAACTCAGGACTTCTTGACTTCAGGGTTGGTACTCTATTCACTTAGCCACCTAGCTGTCTCAATAAATCTATCTTTGCTTTTACTTGATCTGAGATCAGGATCATTACCCCTGCTTTTTTATTTCACCTGAATCATAATAAATTTGGCTCTAGGCCTTTATTTAACTCTATATGAATCACTCTGCTTTAAATGTGGGATCTTATAAACAGCATACTGTAGGATTCTGACTTTTAATCCAGTCTGCTATCCACTTCTGTTTTATGGGAAAGTTCATGCCTTTCACATTCAGTTAAAATAACTAATTCTGTATTTCCTGAAAACTTATTTACTCTAAGCTATGCTTTTCTCTTTCCTTTCTGCCTTCTCTCCTCTCCAGTATTTTGCTTCTGATCACCACCTCCCTCAAACAGCCCTCCCCCTTTAAACCTCTTCCCTTTCTCACACCTTTCCCCTACTATTTCTGTTTTCCTTTCTATTAGCCTTCCCCTTTCTTTTTCCCTTTTACCTCCTACTTTCCTATAAGTTGAGACAAGTTTCTCTGTGAAACCAAATATGTCTGGTATTCTCTCTTTGAAACAAACCTGATGGGAGTAAGATTCACACAGTGCTCATCCCCCTTCTTTCTTTCCCTCAATAATATTAAGTCTTCTTTGCTTCTTTGTGAGATGTAATTTCCTTGTTTTAAATCCTTCTTCTTCTTTTTCCAATACAATCACCTTTTCATCTTCATTTCCTTTTCATATTATCATAATAAAATCAAATTATACCCACACTCTCCAAGTATACCCAAAACATTTGAAATATAGTTCTCAAGATTTCTTTCCTTTTTAACTTTTTATGCTTCTCTTGAGTTCTGTCTTTGTAAATTATTTTTTTTTTGTTCAACTCTGGTCTTTTCATCAGAAATAAATGAAATCCCTCTTTATGATTGAATGTCCATCTTCCTTGAAAAATAATATTCATTTTAGCTGGATAATGTATTCTTGGCTATAATCCAAGTTTGTTTTCCTGTCAGGAATATCACATTCCAGTTCTTTAAATCCTTTAAGGTGGAAGCTGCTAGGTCCTGGATAATCCTGATATTGGCTCCTTGGTATTTAAATTGTTTCATTCTGGCTGCTTGCAATATTTTTCCCTTAATCTGATAATTCTAAAATTTAGCCAGGATATTCCTTGGAGTTTTCCTTTTGGATTCTCTTTTGGGAGGTGTTTGGTGGATTCTTTCAATAGTTATTTTACCTTCTAATTTCAGGACATCAGGGCAGTTTTCCTTTCTGATTTCCTGTAAGATAATGTCTAGATTCTATTTTTTGTCATGGATTTCAGGAAGCCAAATAATCCTTATATTGTCTCTCATAGATGTATTTTACAGGTTAGTTGTTTTTCCTAGAAGATATTTCATATTTTCTTCTATTTTTCCATTATTTTTGGTTTTGTTTGACTGATTCTTGAAGTCTTATTGAATTATTCACTTTCATTTGTTCAATTCTACTTTTTAGTGTATAATTTTCTTCAGTTACCTTTTTCACTCCTTTTGTATTTGGCCAATTGAATTGTTTTGTTCATTGAATTTTATTTCCCATTTCACAAATTCTGTTTTTGAACGAGTTGGTAAAATTTCATACCTATTTTCTAAAGAGTTAAATACTTTTTCCATTTCTTCAAATCTATTGTGTAGGGAGTTAGATGCTTTTCCCATTTCATCAAATCTATTTTTAAGGAGTTTTCCTTAAATAATTTCTGCTTTTCTTTTTCCTTACCCTCTTGCAAAGATCTCATTTCCTTTTCCCATTTTTCTTCTAATTCTATTTTAAGATCCTTTTTGAAATTTTCCAAGAATGCCTTATGAAATGGTGTCCAACTCATATCTTCTTTTGGGCATTCATCTGGAGTTGATTGAGCTTTAGGAATCTCAGGGTTTGAGGTCTCTTCTCTCTCTCCATAAAGTTGTCTATGGTCAGAGGGTTTTTGCTTGTTTGTTTGTTTTTGCTTGTTTGTTTGTTTTTGCTTTTTTGTTCATTTTTAAGAGTTGAAGTCTGCTCTTAAGGCAAAGGAAAGACAGCTGCTTTAGTTTGCCCTGAGTTCTGGTGCTGTGTGATCATGACTATCTGTTGAAGTCTCAACAGATTACAATTTGCCTTTTGTATTCACTTTTAGGTGTTTTACAGCAAATCTGCTAACACCTACTTGAAACTAAGACAGAGTAGACTAAGAGCCTCACAGAAGACTCCCTGGTGCATGAAAACTGAAATGCTGTGAGTTTCCACCCCAAGTCTTTGCCTCAGTCTCCCCGTGTTGTGGTCTGGGCTCAGGAGACTATCCCCCTGTTCATTTGAAACAGACCTGTTTTAAAGTTCTTCCAAGGTATCTTTTTTGGGGAATGTGTTATACTCTAGATATTTTTTGGTTCTATCAATTCAAAACCAGTTTAGAGGTTTAATTTTAGATTAAGGATTTTAGAGAAGGTCAGAGGAAGTCACAGAAAGTTGTGTTTGTTCTCCACCATCTTGGCTTACATACCCCTTTCCTCCTCCCTATGAATTCTAATTTTCAAAAAAATTATTTCCTTCTTTAAGATAACCTGTCTCCTTTTCTAGTTGATTAACTTGTTTCATAATCTTTTAGTTTTACTTAGATGGTTTTTTTTTTAGTTTTGTTAGTTTTTCCTCAATCACTCTCAATGGATTTTAAAGTCTTTTTTGTGTCCATATATAAATTCTTTCTGATCAGGTAGACATTTAACATTACTCTTTGATATAGAAGAGGCTTTTTTATTTTACCTCATCTGAAGATGAACCTTGATGCTTTCTATTTCCATAGTTTGTTTCTATGATTTGATTCTTTCTTCTTTGCCTGTTCATTATTTTTAATAAGAACTGTTAATGTAAGCCCCTCTAATTCTGGGGTGAGGAGAATGTTTCCTTTAGCTTCATTTCAGCTCTCCCATCTGATCTGGAACCCTAAATCAAAAAGCTCTACATTTAAACAAGTGTCTGCAGTTAGCAGTGTCCCTGCACCACGCTTCTGCTTCAACTGGTATGCTATTCATTTTTTTCCCAGAGCAGTGTCTCAGCAGCACAGCTAGACCTGGCTTTTATAATCAGCAGGGTTTCCCACAGTCTTCCAAGACTCAGATGTCCAATTTTCCACATTGCCTGAAAAAGTGAAAGTTCCCATGGGTCAGACTGAATGAAGCTCCTACCAAATCCAGCTACCCTTAGGTTTCCCCAATTGCTGTTCATGTAGAGGTAACCTGGAGATGTTTGCACTATTGGCTATTACATTGTTTATGTATTGTTGTTCTCCCATATAATCACCTGAAGGAAGGTAGATATTTCCTTGGATAGAATGATGGGCATGAATTCATGAAAACTCATCTTCCTGAGTTCAAATTTGGTCTCAGATACTTATGCTCTGTGTAATCCTGAGCAATTTGTTAAACCATGTTTACCTCAGTAACTCATAAAATGAGTTGAAGACAGAAATAGAAAAGCACTCCAGTGTCTTTCCCAAAAAAATCACAAAATAGAGTCATTAACAATTGGATGATTTTTTTTTCCTGATTGCAGCTTCATTTATTTTTTTCTTTTTTTTTATTATAGCTTTTTATTTACAATTTATATGCCTGGGTAATTTTACAGTATTGACAATTGCCAAACCTTTTGTTCCAATTTTTCCCCTCCTTTCCCCCATCTCCTCCCCCAGATGGCGGGTTCACCAATACATGTTAAATATGTTAAAGTATAAATTAAATACAATATAAGTATACATGTCCTAACAGTTATTTTGCTGTATAAAAAGAATCAGACTCTGAAATAGTGTACTATTAGCCTGTGAAGGAAATAAAAAATGCAAGCAGACAAAAACGGAGGGATTGGGAATTATATGTATTGGTTCATAGTAATCTCCCAGAGTTCTTTCACTGGTGTAGCTGGATCAATTCATTACTGCTCTATTGAAACTGATTTGATTCATCTCATTTCTGGAGATGGCCATGTCCATCAGAATTGATCATCACATAGTATTGTTGTTGAAGTATATAATGATCTCCTGGTCCTGCTCATTTCACTCAGCATCAGTTCATGTAAGTCTCTCCAGGACTTTCTGAAATCATCCTGCTGGTCATTTCTTACCAAACAATAATATTCCATAACATTCATATACCAAATTTATTCAGCCATTCTCTAATTTATGGGCATGCACTCAGTTTCCAGTTTCTGACCACTATAAAGAGACCTGCCACAAACATTCTTGCACATACCTTAACCTTCTTTAAGATTTCTTTGGGATATAAGCCCAGTAGTAACACTGCTGGATCAAAGTATGCATAGTAAGATAACTTTTTTAGCATAGTTCCAAATTGCTTTCCAGAATGGCTGGAAGTATTCACAATTCCACCAACAATGTATCAGTGTCCCAGTTTTCCTACATCCCCTCCAACATTCCGCATTCTTTCCCTGTGATTTTAGCCAATCTAACAGGTGTGTAGTGGTATCTCAGAGTTGTCATAATTTGCATTTCTCTGATTAATAATGACTTAGAACATCTTTTCATATGGCTAGAAATAGTTTCAATTTCTTCATCCAAGAATTGTCTGTTCATATCCTTTGACCATTTATTAATTGGAGAATGGCTTGATTTCTTATACATTAGAGTCGATTCTCTATATATTTTGGAAATGAGGCCTTTATTAGAAATTTTGACTGTAAAAATATTTTCCCAGTTTATTGCTTCCCTTCTAATCCTGTCGGCATTAACTTTGTTTGTACAAAAACTTTGCAATTTGACATAATCAAAATTTTCTATGTTGTGATCAATAATGATCTCTAATTCTTCTTTGGTCATAAATCCCTTCCTCTTCCACAGGTCTGAGAGGTAAACTATCCTATGCTCTTCCAATTTATTTATAATCTCATTCTTTATGCCTAGGTCATGAACCCATTTTGACCTTGTCTTGGTGTACAGTGTTAAGTGTGGGTCAATGCCTAGTTTCTGTCATACTATCTAGTTGAATATGATTTAAAAAAATAACCCAACAACAGCAACAAATGTAATATGATCTGTTCTGCTAATATACTAAAATTTAATTTATGTTATAAATAGCAGTGAATACTAATCTGATTTTCTATCTATGGGAATAAGCCCCATCATTTACTACACATGGTCCAAAATGACTGATATGCTCAAGATACACAAGCTATTTTCCCCTATACTACCACTACCACACTCCCTCCTCCAAGAAAATGTAATGAAAATATTCTTAAGACTTAATTAATCAAAGAGATTAAAACTCAAAAGAGTGACATGGATTCCTAGTTATCAAATGTTTTAAAGCTCAACTCATGAGTACACCATTCTCTTGACACTTCAAAGACTTTCCTCTGCTATGTTTGTTAACATGCCCTTCTGATTGGTCATTCCATTCCAACAAACATGTATACAAAGATAATTGAAGCAAATTTTACCAATATTCATATTTGCTTAATATTCTATTATGAAGACCAAGTTAGCATCCTGGATACCTTAAAATTAGCCAGAGTCAGGATAAGCAAAAGTCCTTGGTCTTTAGGAGTAGAAATGAATTGGATGGACGCAGTATCTCCACAAACTCTCCTCTTCATCTCTCACCCAAAAAGTGACTCTGGCTAGTCATACTTCACTCCCTAGTCCCTCCTACAATTCTCTGTATACACCAATTATCGAGCCAGCACAGAATAGTGGGAAGGGCCATTTTCCAAGCATATGCTTATAGAGTATTGTCCAACTGGTAATTAGCCTTAAGTGCTCAATTGTCCAACCTCAGTGCATCAACTCAAGAGTTTCAGCCCTTTACATTCTATCCATGCAATTACTGAGTAAACTTTAGTAATGATTATTTGGTATATATGTTTCTCATTTTGTAATAATCCTGAGCTTGAACCATCAGAATGATTTGAGTCAGCCCTCACCTAGAACAAACCTCTAAAGTCTCTTTCCTTTCTAACTGCTATTTTCTTTTATTCTTGCATCTCACTGTAGTTGACACCTTCATTACCTCTTTTGTTGATAATTATATATATATATATATATATATATATATATATATATATATATAGTTTCTTATTTCCTTTTCTTGGAACAATTCCTTCTTTGAGAAGCTATCAAAATAGATTTTTAAACTGAATGTTTTATTTTTTTCATCCCCCTGCTCCAAAATCTTTGGTAGTTGCTCATTGCCTACAAAATAAAATATAAACACCTGAGCTTGACATTAAAAACTATAAAAATATAGGCTCTTTCTGAAGTGAACCATTGACTATTCCTTTATTTTATCTTCCTATCTCATACTTCCATGCTTTCATGTATTCTATTTCCTACCCAGAAGCCTGAGGAATCTGAACCTAGCCATAAAGGTACAGGCAATAGTTACTAAATACTAACGATGATGCCACAATAGGAAAGACATACAATATAGGGATTGGTTCAGAATTAAAGAGAAATTCTTCATGATTTTTATACATTATAAAGCTTGACAGATTGAAGTTTTATTTGCAAGCTGTAAATCATTGCAATTTGTAAATTGTAAATCATTGTAATGAAATGATTTTTTTTTTGCATTTTTTTTAACTGAGATTCTCTGAGAAAAATAATCATGGGACTTATGGCATGGAAGAAGTTGTAATGTGGAAAAATGGAAAGGCCTGTGAAATTGAAGTTGTGGGATCAAGATTTTAGATCTCAGCTTAGGTAGCCTTATGAAATTCATTTAACTTTTCTACATTTCACATGTCTAAATTCACCATAATTTCACCATGTCTAAAATAAGAGTTGAAAGAGATAAATTTAAAGGTTCCCTCCAACTCTATAACAATGATACTATTCTATACTATATATTCCCAAATAAATTGCCTATCTCTTTCTTCATCAAGGCCTATTAAGCTGCTTGATGTCCATAGCCCTTTTCAAGAAGTAAACTGATGCAAATTTTGCTATGACTCTTCCTAACAAAGAAAATTAGAAATGCTTGGGATTAAAATGGATTTTAGCAATGAATCCTTCAGACAAGGTGAAGTTTTTTTTTTTTTTTTTTTTTTTTTTTAAGCTGTGGGAGTTAACTGCTCAATAAACAATGATAATCTATGTGTAGGTTTCAATTTGTTTAAAATGGCTGACATATGTGCCAGATTTTTCTCCCCTATTTCTTCACTAGTTACCTAGGGACACTCATTTTTGAAAACTATAAATTTTTAATAGCTAACCAAATGGCAAAAGAAATTCCAAGTACTTTGACCAAGAGAATTGGAGGAAACTCTCTGTAGAGAATAGGGATGATTGTGGTAGTGGTTAGTCCAAATCTCTAGAAAGAATAGAAAATATTTAGAGTAGATATAGAAATGAAGATAAAGCATAAGACTAGCAGATTCCAACCAACCTAAAAAGTTCCCTGATAATTTTTTTTTTTTTTTGGAAAGTGAACGCTGTTGAGGACTGTGGGTACACCATTAGCTAGGAAACAACATATTCATTAAATGTCAATGTGTTTCAGAATTGCTAATAACTTTTCCTTGTGCTGGCCGATTAATTTGGTGTTAAATAATAAATTTTCTAAGAACCTCATTTCACTTGTTCAGCAACATGCAATTAACAGGGCAATGAATGTGCCAGCTAATAACTGTTTTCATAGAAAGACTCTCAGCTTCTAGTACAATTGAAAACAAAGGAATAATTTTATGTTAAACCAGAATCAGATCATATTAATAGATCCTGAATCTGAATAATGGTTAAAAAGAAAGATAACTATTTTCTTCCAAAAATGAAAAGTATTAAAATTTAATACTAGGAGAATACTATGTTCCTTCTCCATTAGACTTTTTTAATTAAAATATTGTCAGTGAGAGAGCCAAGCCAAATCTTTATTTAAGACATATTAGTATTAGAGATTGCATTTTTGGGATATTATGACATGACAAATTTTAAGATCTTATTAATTTTAGATTATAATGGCCTATTACTATTCTGAATTAGGGAAGGACACTTCCATACTGGGAATGCCTATACACCAAGGCAAACCAAGGTCCCCAGCCAGGTTTCTCCCACGTCCACAAAAGGACAGTATATTATCTTCATGAGTAGGTCTAACTATCAAAATGCAAGCAATTTTATTTTATTTTTATTTTATTTCATTTATTTATTTATATTGTTTGCTGAGACTTAAGTGTTAAGTGACTGCCCAGGGTCACACAGATAGGAAGTGCTAAGTGTCTGAGATAAGTTTTGAACTCAGGTCCTCCTGACTTCAGGGCTGGTGCTCTATCCAAAAATTCAAGCAATTTTAGAAAATGAAAAGCCTTTTGTTTTCTATACTCAACCTGTATCAGTGAAGATATTCAGATAAGCACAGTTTAAAGTTAGATAAACTAGATGGATAGAGAAGAATTAGAGAAATATTCAACTTGTAGATTATCTAAAGAGCTTTCTAATACAAATATAGACTCTGGAATTTTAAAATGGTTTATGCCTGTGTTACTTGCCAATTTGGCAGTAGGAAGATGGATGTCTTTTTCTGTTGAACAACATGCATTAGTCAGCACAATCAATAGTTTAAATTGAAGTTTAAATGGTATCAAAATTTTCACGAGTTTGCTTTACTAGGAATTCCTACAATAAATTAAAATTTTCCACACATTTTTTCTCTTCCCTTGCCAAATAACATGAGAGTTTCTCATCAATAAGATAAAAAATGTATTAATATGTATTGCCAAAATATAAGGTAAAAATGTTGACAAAATAATCCCTTATACATAACTCATGACATTTAAAATTATGATGAGTAGTAATAAATCACTTTGATCTATATTGTCACTGGAAAATGCCTTTATACACACATTTTTAAACATAAAACTTTTTCTACTGAATGTAATAGAAGAGAATAGAGTAGAATAGAATAGAATGAAATAGAAAAGATGCTTGCTATTATATGACCTATTATGTAGTTAATGGAAACCTAGTACTTACAATGAAAGTCTTTATACTTTCTTAGCTACACATTCAAAAGAATCATAGGTCCAAGAGGTATGATAATTGGGAAAAGTAAAAGAGTCTTGAAAAAAGTCAAAATACAAGCAAAAGAAAAGTCTTAACTAACCCTCTGGTTAATTCCATAGCCACTGGCCACCAGAATAATTGAATACATAGGCATTTTCAAAGTACTTAGAGATGTCAGGGAGAAAAAGAAAGCTGGCATAAACACTAGCATACCCTTTATTACCAGCAACATCCCCATTCCCCAAGATACACCAGTATGAGTAAGGAAGCAATGTTGAAAATGCAAAGACAGCTCTAGGTCTTAAACAAAAATGTGGGCACCTCCTCATAGGGATGGAATTGATTGATTGGAGTTTATCCAGAAGGGGGCTTGGATGTAGAAGGAGCTAGGCAACGTAACATATGGGAATTTATTGAAGGAATGAGAATATTAAATCTGTAGATGTCTTAGTAAGTCTTACCATGAAGATGACAAATTTACCTGTTCTTAAAAGCTTCAGTAGATAAGATAAGAAATCATGAGTAGAAGTTTAAAAGAAATTTATTTTATAATTAAAGATTTATAAAATTACATAACAATCAATAACTCTCATTGAAAGACATTAAGTGAAAAAGAGCAAAACTGTTGTTACAAATGTATTTAACCTTGATTTCTAGCAGGTGAAATAGTTCTAAGTGATGATGAGTTGGAAGGTAGAAAATCAACATGATACTGTAGAAAGAAGAGAGAACAAGAATTTCAGAAGACCTTCAGGTATCTATCTCTGTAAGAAAAAAATATATATATTCTGAATAATTGGAACTAGACAAAAGTGAAAAGGACTTCTTTGGGAAATGATGAGTTCTTCATTACCAACCACTTCAATATAAGAGCTCAAGAAAAGATTGGTGAACAACTTGTTGGATTTGTTATTACAAAGGAGAATTTTAACTCTCCACAGTTGCACCAGTTGAGCTTGCTTTGGTTTCACATCCTTAGAAGAAGGTAATTATGGAAAATGAGAAACAAAACATAAAATAGCTTTGATTCAAAACCATGTGATCTCATATATGTGTGTGTGTATATTCCTTTTTTTTTAGACACAATGAATCTTAAGACAAACTATTTAACATAATAATGTCATTTTACTTGACAAAACATTGGCAATCATTTACTTAAAAAAAAATTATTTTGTAGGTTGTACTGGAAAGCCAATCTATAAGAAGTGTTTCCCCAAGCTCATGAATTAACTTTAGAAGATTAAAAAAAACCTATTTTAAATTTCATTCAAAGTCTATAATGCATATTTAAGTGAATGATGCTATCACAAATAAAGAAAGCATAGTCTGGAATGAATTGAAATAACTTCATGAATTTCACTTTCAGGCATTCTTTCAACTACTGGGTTCACTCATTATATGAATATTCACAATAACTTTTCCTAGAGACTTCCTTAGAACTGGAATAGAAAGTAAAGGCCATCTAACCCCAAAATTTCCTTTTATGGATAAGGAAACTGAGGTACAGATACAGTGTGACATCAAAATTATAGAACTTATGAATAAATTGTATGATTATGCTCATTTTTTATAATTTTTAATTTAATTCTATGCTTACTTATTTTAAATCACAATACCAACACTTGAGTCAAGTTCTTTAAGGGAAAAAAAGTTTTAGAAAATGTCTTGTTTTATACACCTAAAAATTACACTATCTTCCAGAATCTAATGTTTAATGATACTTTTCTAGAAGATTTAAATTAAAGATTTATAAAATTCCATAACAATCAGTAAGCCTCATTTAAAGAGATTAAGTGAAAAAGAGCAAAGTTTTTCTTAGAAATGTATTTAACCTTGATTTCTAGCAGGTGAACAGTTCTAAGGATTGATGAGTTGAAAGTCAGAAAGTCACCATGATATTGTAGAAAGAAGAGTATACTAGAATTTCAGAAGACCTTCAGGTGTCTATCCTTTCTTCACTACATAATCTTGAGTCAGTTATATAATGTACTGAGTATCCAATTTTGTAATATTTTTCTCTTAAATATATTGTTCTCTGGGTACAGGTTTCTTGGGGAGCTTCTGGAGGTAGCCTTTGTTTCATTTCAAAGTAATCACCCCAAATGCAGCCAGGAGTTAAAGTTCAGGTCCTTTGTTTTCTCTTTCCAAGTATTGTCTCCTTCCTTGTGCCCAGTTAGCTTTCTTAGAGGCCTATCTCTCTCCTTGGTTCCCAGAGTTCTTGCCGCTAGTCCTTTTCCTCTCCAGTTCAGCCTCCAGCCAGCACAAAGGTGGAAAAATGGAATGAATCTGACTCTTCCTCCAAGAGTGCACTTGTGTGCTTCTTACTTGTGAATCTCCTGGACTGAATCCTGATTTTGAATCTCCTGGAATCCATCCTGGTTGAGGCTCCTACCTTATATATGCTCTCTTAAAGGTGTGAAAGGTGTGAATTCTAATAAGTACTAAGTTCATTAGTGAATTAGAGAACTGTTTAAGTACCATGCTAAATTAGATAACTATTGGCTCTATCAATTTCAGTGACTTAGCACCTTGTAAGAATTCTACCAAAATTTCTTTTTTATAAAATGGCAATTTAAGTATCAGTATTTAACATGCTGAGTATCAAATTTATTTTCTTAAATGGCAGCTGAAATATCAGTTTCATATACTTGTTGTGAGGCTTGAATGACAGAATGTATAACCTTTTTATTTTTAAAGTTGTAATATAAACATCAATCATCTGTTTTCTCTAAGAAAGATATCAGTAGACAAATCAATAGACAGCTGAAGTAAAAAAAAATGAAGGTCACTTTGAGTTGAAGAAGTCAAGGAATTGTCAAAATTAAATGACAAATTGTCAAAAAAAATTATGCATATAGCTAAGTAAACCATCAAAGTTGAATTAGAAGAAAGAAATGTCCATATTGAATTAATTAAATGTTGAAGATGTTACAGTGGAATATAGGTTTCTTGAAAACTGTGTCCATTACTTTTAGGTAGATAGATAGATAGATAGATAGATATAGATATCTACATATAGATAGATAGATAGATAGATAGATATCTACATACTTATATCTATATCTATCTATCTATCTATCTATTTCTAGCACAATATAGCACAATGCTGTGATCAGAGTTGATTCAGTTGTGTCTGACTCTTCATGAGCCTATTTAGAGTTTTCTTAGCAAAAATATACTGGAGTGGTTGGACATTTTCTTCACTAGCTCATGTTACACATAAGGAAACTGAAACAAAACTGGGTGAATTGCCCAAGGTCACATCGTAATGGAGACCCGATTTGAGCTCAGGTCTTCAGTGCTCTAAGCACTGTCACCTAAATGCCTCCTTGAGTAGTGTAAATAGTAAATAATGTTTATGTTGCACAATGAATTGAATTCAGTCTAAAATTATTAGGAACTGTAAGAATTGTGTTCTTTTAAAATGCTTCATTAAAATACTTTATACTGATCTCAATTCACAAACCAGGTATAAACAAAGTGGCTGTGATCCAAGTGCAAAATTTAAATTTTGAGACACTAGATGATAAAGATTTCTACATGTTTTGGGCAATGAGATAAGATCTTTCATTAAGTGATTTATATGCTAATTAACCAGGGGAAGAAAATTCACTCCCACTTATGATGTAGAGAAAAACACTTGTCATTATATTTGGTAATTTGAGAATTAAAACTTCCTAAAAGAATCCAAAGTTTTAAGAATAAAAGTTAATTCATATAAAATTCAGACATACTTAATAAAAGAAAAGTTTTAAAGAAATAACAGCTATAGTAATGTATATGCACATGGTAACAGAAAAAATATTTGCTAAAAATGAAGGTGTAGGTTCTTGCATTTTTTCAATGTAATTTTTAATGGTAATAAAGTTGAAACTTAATATGTTAGTTTATGCAGGGAAATATCTAAAAACATTATTTTTAATCACTGCTACATTCATCCTATGAACTCTACTATATTATGTTTTTTTTTCCTTCAAAACTACTAGTATGTCATATCAACTATACTATTTTTTTTATAAACAACAGAAAACTTCATTGATTTGAGATAAAGATATAAAGAGTGTATGATCAAATATGAGCCTTCATTGGCTGTTCCTTCAAGTGCAAATCAAGGTATTTCCTCAATGTTTTCCATGTACAGTACTTATTCCTTTTTTATTTACCAGTAAAGAAAACAAAACAAAACAAAAATACCATTATTTGATGATTTAAAGATTAAGCATTATGTTGAGTAAACAAGTCATTAATTTATTGAAGTTTTTAAAATGAGATACTAAAGACTGCCCAAATGTCTGCTCTGCTCTCCTCCTATAGCATGTATGTATGTTTTGGGGGAGAGGTGAGTCATAGGTGTGTGCGTGTGTGTGTGTGTGTGTGTGTACACATACAAAATATATCATATAAAGTAAATATGTATATATGTAAATCAATACCTATTGAATATATCAAATCTGTATGCATACAGATATAGGTTCCCTTAATTCTTTTTTAGTTAATGAAATAGAAAATGGAAATCTGTCTGGACGACCCACAAAATATTTAAGAAAAGAGGTATAAGAATGGGATAGGCAAAGAGTTATCTTGCTTCTGGACAATAATAAGTGATCTAGTACTAGAATCTTTAGTGCAAGGCATCAGCTTCTGATTGTTTTTCCTATCTTACCCATCAACCCGATTGACCTACCAATAAAAGCAGCAGGAAAGATATGTCTGTATCAGTTAAATAAGAGAGATAGCTTTTAAATTGCTCTATCTTCCTTTACTTCTCCAGGATATGTAGCAAATAATTATCTAAAGAATAAAGAGAGGGATTAACCTTCCTTCCAACTCAGAAGCAGAATTGTTATCAAGAAGCAATGAGAGGTTCAATTATACCTTGTGCTTGGATTAGAAATTTCTCTTCTGCTTTGTGCTCCTTCCATCCTTAAACACATTTGTAAAAAAAAAAAAAATCTATCTTAAGATGAATGTATCTTGTCTTTCAAGGAATCATGTAAGATCTCTTGAACTAGATTCATTGGTCAGAACTTCCCTGTGGCAAGGAGATTGACTCAATCAGAGAGAATGTCACCAACAAGAGAAAGATCTTAACCACATGACATTATTTTTTCTTGAAGACATGTACCTAAAGATAAATTTTCATCATTGAAGAACTAAGATCAAATGGGAAAATGACTATTTCATGGTTTTATAAATGCTTTATTTTTTGACAGTTTTAAGTGTGAACCTCTCATGACAATATAAAAACAGTTAAAATATACCATATACTGTCATATTATATTTATTATTTTTGAAGTTATGCCTAAATAATATTGTATTAGGCATCCTTTTTAGCCATTCCTCCCCTCTTTGGGAAAACCTTAGTAAGATATGAATAAAAACTAATATTTCCCTCTGATTCAGGCATAAATTAGCCTAAGAGATTGGAAAAGAAGTTTGATTCTTATTTTACATGATTGTTACATGATTAACCTGGTCATCATTTGCAAGATCCAAAAAGTGAACTGCTAGTAAAGCAAGAAAGAAAGAGGAAACTTCCTAAATCTCTAGGTTCTATCGTCTTTTCAATTGTTAAAAGATCATACAAGCTTTCAAGTTCAGATGCTGTTGGAAAGAGTTTTGTGCAAAGAAAAGAACACTGGACTTGGAATTAGAGGAGACTAATTTGAATCCCAGGCTTGCCATTTATTAATCTCATGGTCTTAAATAAGCCACTGGTAAAACAGAATGTGTTGCTTAAAAAATCTCTTCCATCAAAAGCATATTTTTATAGCATATTTATGACTCTTTGTCCTCAAAAACTCTGCCAGCAACACACAAGTTTGGAACATTGTGTTAAGCTGGAAATCTTTTGAGTAATACTCCATGATGGTTTGTGCATAAGTTGAATGACGATATATCAAAACATGCTTATCACTATAAGATTAGGGAAAAGATGATTTTAAAAAATCAATTCAAACTCCAAGGAATATTGTAGTTAAATTTCAGAAATATCAGACCAAGGAAAAAATAATGGAAGCAGCCAGAAAGAACAATTAAAATATTGAGGAGTAACAATCAGGATTACCACAAGAGCTAGCAACTTCCACTTTAAAGGATCAAAGGACCTGATACTCTGAAGGGCAAAGAAATTTGAAATTCAGCCAAGAATCAAATATACAGAAAAATTAAGCATTATCTTTTAGAGAAAAGATGGACATTTAATGAAACAGGTGGGTTTCATTTATTTCTGATACAAAGACCTGAATAGAAAATTTGATTTTTAAATACAGAATTTAAGAGAATCCATAAAAAGGTAAAATGGAAAGAAAAATTAATTTCATTTAAAAATTAAAAAGCTTATATCCCTATGTATAAAGATGATATGTTTAAATTTTAAGAACTGTATCTCTGATATGGGTATACTTAGAAGGTGTAGATATAGTTTGATTGTATTGTGATGATATAAAAAAGAAACTAGATATGGAAAGGTAATTGTACTGGAAGATGAAAGAGATAATTAAATGGGGTAAATTACATTCCATGAAGAGGCAAAATGACCTATTAAAATTCAGGAAAAGAAAGGAAGATGATGAGCGTTATGTAAACCTTACTCTCATCAGATTTGGCTCAAAGACAGAATATTAGACATATTTAGTCACAGAAAAACTTGTCTCACCCTGTAGGAAAGTAGGAGAGAAAAGGGGAAGGGAAAGGAGGATTCTAATAGATGGGAGAACAGAAGTAGAATAGGAAAGGATAAGAAAAGTGGAAGGAGTACAAAAGGGGAGAACTGTTTGAGAGAAATGGTGGTCAGAAGAAAAACACTGGAAAGGAAGGAAATGGGGAAAGTAAAGAGAAATGTATAGCAAAACACTGGAGCAGAGGGAAAGAGAAATGTATAACTTGAGACAAATAAGATGGCAAGAAATACAGAGTTAATCATTTTAACGATAAATATGAAAGGGATGAATTCTCCCATTTAATGGAAGTAGATAGGAGACTGGATCAAAAGCCAAAATCCTACAATATATTGCTTATATAAAACATATTTAAAACAATGATAAATATAGAATAAAAGTAAAAAGCTGCAGCAAGATCTATATGCAGGGGTAGCAATACTGATCTCAGATTAAACAAATGCAAAAATGCTCTAATTAAATAAAAGAGATAAGAAGAAAACTACATTTTGCTAAAGGGTATCATAGATAGTGAAGTAATATTAATATTAAATATATATACGCAAGTTGTATAGCTTCCAAATTCCTAGAAGTGAAGTTAAGAAAGGTGCAAGAAGAATTTGAAAGCAAAACTATACTAGAGGGAGATCTCAACCTTACTTTCTCAGAACTGGATAAATCAAAAAACAAAATAAACAAGAAAGAAATTAAGGAGGTAAATAGAATTTTAGTAAAGTTAGGTATTGATAGACCTTTGGAGAAAATTGAATGGTGATAGAAAGGAATATACTTTTGTTTTCAATGGTACATGAAACCTACACAAAAATTGATCATGTATTAGGGGGAAAAAACCCTCAAAATCAAACAGAGAAAGGCAGAAATAATAAATGCATCTTTTTCAGATAAGGATGAAATAAAAATTACATATAATAAAGGGACAGGAAAAAACAAAACAAAAATTAATTGCAAATTAAACAATCTAATGCTAAAGAATGAATGGGTGAAACATCAAATTATAGACATAATTAATAATTATATCCAAGAAAATTACAATGATGACATAACATACCAAACTATATGGAATGCAGCAAAACAAAAATCAATTCATGAAAATTATCTACTAAAACATAAATGAATCATGATGTTTGTTGTGAAAAGAGTAAGTGATTTAATGAAACATGACTTTGAAATATTAAGGTAAGAAGAGGAATGAGCTAGAATATAAAATCAATAAAATCTACAAATATCCCAGAGTTGGAAGAATCATTCAAAGTTGTCTAGTACTACCTAAATCTGACAATTATTCATTTCTTCAACATGTGCAAATGATCATTCAGATTTCAGTTAAAGGCCTCTATTGAAAGAAAACTGAT
Organism: Sarcophilus harrisii; assembly: GCF_902635505.1. Lineage (NCBI taxonomy): Eukaryota > Metazoa > Chordata > Mammalia > Dasyuromorphia > Dasyuridae > Sarcophilus > Sarcophilus harrisii. The sequence continues at coordinate 200,860,781 of NC_045429.1, forward strand.
GCCATCCAGGGTAGAAATTATATTTTTGAATAGCTCTAATTAAGAAATTTTTTCCTTTCTTCTTACTGTCTGACACATAGTAAATATGTGATAAATGTTTATTGACTGATTGATCTATGTTGCCTGAATTTGCTTCTCTCCAAAGCCTAACTATTGGATTTACTTCTTTATTAGACCAAGAATAATAGATCTAAGCCCTTTTCTATTTAACAATATTTATGATTCTTAAAGATAGACATCATGCCTTCCCCATGTCTTTATTTCAATTGATAAATTTTATTTTGAAATAGCAGACAAATCAACAAATAAACAATCCAAAAACTGTATTCCTAAAATATAAAATAAGAAGTTGAAAAGGTCATCATAAAAGGGTCATTGTAACCAACAATAGTTGTAAGCTTACAAGTTTGCAATTTTCCATTTGTTAAAAATAAGTGTAGCTAGATTTTTGCTTCATTTTTAAGTTCACACAAATTACTGAGTTTAGTGTAGGGTACTTGAAAATAAATCTATTTCATTTGGCTTAAGACTTCAATCCCAAATCAAGTAAGCACTTCTAAATTTATCTCATTTCTGTTAGAACCATGATAGAAAATCATGAGAAAAGCATATATTTTCAAAGTGAAGAAAGAAAAGGGGAAAAAAAAAGAGCATCATAAAAAAAAATGGAGAAGTAGGAGAAGTAAAACAAAGGGGACAAAAAGAATTAAAATAATTAGGAAAGAAATAGTTTATGAATCAGTGGACAGTATTTTAGTATTCTTGTGAAGTGAATAATAGGGAAAACCCTGAGGATCTAATCTCTATAAATAGTCACTCTCTTAGCTGATGGAGAACACATTTCTTGTGGAAGTAGTGATACCATCCATTTTTGCTCCTCCTTTAACTTAAATTGTTTTCAATTTCTGCCTGTTTATATTTGGACAAAATATGATACATTTTATTTTAAACAATTACTTTAAACTGTTTTTCTATTTTGTTAGGTAATTTTCAGCTAGGAAAGTAGGTTGTATTTTCCAACCTATTTTATGACATTTTCTTTTTATAGATAGGATCAATCAATAGATTAGTCAAATTTATATTTATTAAGTTTAGTTTTTCCTCTTTCATATTGCCAGTTTTCATCCACATAGAGTATAGCATTATTTCTTTTGCTTTTATAAGCTAATCTTATAATTTTTGCATATGCCCAAACATGCACACACACACTCTCTCTCTTTCTCTCTCTCTCTCAAATATATACATACAGTACATATTTTCTCTCTTTGTACCAAGTTTTTTTTTTCTTCCCTTAATTTACAAGATAAAGCTGGCTTAATTTACAAATCATCTCTCACTTTATGTTGTCAATGAAACTCTATATTGTGATTACATTAATGGGTGAGAATGCTGGTATAATGGTTTCTTATATAACCTACCGATCTGTGTTTTATTGTCTGCTGTTAATACTTCCAGGCAAATTTCTTGGACTATAATATTCTTTTTTTCAGAATTCTTTGACCGTTTTCCTGAGCTCTATCTTTCGTTACTACTGCTTTGATTTTAGAATTTTCCATTCTTCTTTCAGATGTGCTTTTGTAAAAATGAATTGTCTTTTTTTTTTTATGTCAATTGATCAAATAACCAATTCCTTTGGTAAGATTATCTCCTTAACTCACATAACTAACCGTCTAAATCTCATGCTTTTATTTCTAGGGTTTTCTTTCAAAGTTCTTTAAAGAAATATAAATGAATATGAATATCAAATCAATTTTTGAATTTTTTAATCACTTTAAATTTTTTTCAATTTGGAACAATTTCTCTTTTAGATAACCAGTTGTTCCTTTTTTTTTTTTATTTTGAAGATTTATTTTAACATTTAGTATTATTAATTTATATTGCTTTATTCAATCTCTTGGATTTTCTCTGAAGTTTTCTAGATGAATCTTTCTCTCTCTCCCTTCTTCCTTCCTTTCCTTCTTTCCTCTCTCCCTCTCTCTCTCTGTCTCTCTCTCTCTTCTCTCTCTTTCCTTTTCTCTTTTCCCTCCTCATTCATTTGTTTTATTATAATGTGCTTTAAAAATAAATATACATTTCTAATTTTCCCAGTTGCATGTAAAAAAATTTAACATTATTTTTAAAACTTTGAGTTTCAAACTCTTCCTAATTCTCTCCTCACTCCATTTCCTCATTGAGAAGGAACATGTGAAATTATCCACAACATTTTAATAATAACCATATTATATTTAAAAAAAAAACATTTTTTCTTGATATGGCTCGCTTTGGTTTTGCACATTTGTTTCTATGATCTTACTTAGTGCTTGTAAAAAGGAATGAATCCCTGATACATTGTTGGTGAATTGTGAATACATCCAACCATTCTGGAGAACAATTTGGAACTATGCTCCAAAAGTTATCAAACTGTGCATACCCTTTGATCCAGCAGTGTTACTACTGGGCTTATTTTCCAAAGAGATTCCAAAGAAGGGAAAGGGCCTGTATGTGCAAGAATATTTGTGGCAGCCCTGTTTGTAGTGGCCAGAAACTGGAAAATGAGTGAATGCCCATCAATTGGGGAATGGCTGAATAAATTCTAGTATATGAATATTATGGAATATTACTGTTCTGTAAGAAATGACCAGCAGGATGATTTCAGAAAGGCCTGGAGAGACATGAACTGATGTTGAGTGAAATGATCAGTACCAGGAGATCATTATATACTTCAACAATAATACCATATGATGATCAATTCTGATGGACATAGCCCTTTTCAATAATGAGATGAATCAAATCAGTTCCAATAGAGGAGTAATGAATTGAACCAGCGACACCCAGCAAAAGGACTCTGGGAGATGATTATGAACCACTACATAGAATTCCCAATCCCTCTATTTTTGTCAGCCTGAATTTTTGATTTCCTTCATAGGATAATTGTACACTATTTCAAAGTCCGATTCTTTTTGTACAGCAAAATAACTGTTTGGATATGTATACATATATTGTAATTAACTTATACTTTAACATATTTAGCATGTATTGATCAATCTGCCATCTAGGGGAAGGGGTGGGAGGAAGGAGAGGAAAAGTTGGAACAAAAGGTTTTGCAACTGTCAATGCTGAAAAATTACCCATGCATATATCTTGTAAATAAAACGCTATAATAACTTTTTAAAAAAAGAGATGAATCCATGTAATATGTCAATTATGTATTATACTAAGTCAAGATATCTTAATGCAAGTGAATCATCATTGCTAAAATAATAATAATTCCAATACTTATTTTTATTGATATTTTTAGCATATTCTCCAAAGCTAGTCTTCTAAACCTTGTTTCCTCATATGAATAAATATGAAATGTAACAGAATTTTCATATTTTCCCCTATTTTCATATTTTATCACTTTCTCCACTTTTGAAAGAAAAACAGCCTTTCTTCCAACCAATATTATCTTGCCTGCTCAGGATCCTATCCGACTTTTCTATCTTCACACAGGGCTTGTGCCTTCACACATGCTTCCCTTTATTTTTTCTACAGTTCCCCCTCTATATTGCCCATTTTCCTGTAGGAAAAATGTTAAAATTTTAACCAATAAATTTGAACTTAAATCTGCTTTCTCTTCAAAGGGTTATTCTAAATTTTTCCTCAGTTCCACATTTAAGCTCTTATAAAATTACAAACATTTAATGTCAATTTCTTCATCACTCTCTCACATTTTAAACACATTTTAAAACCTAGAAATGTGATTTCTGATAAGACAAGTTCATTTTAGTTACTTCCTCAAAGTTTACTAATAATATGATAATTGGTAGATCTAATGGCTTCTTCTCTACCCTCATCCTTTGCCTTCCAGAAGCATCTGATAATGCTGATTATTAATCCTCCTGGATCCTCTTTCATTCCATAATTCTTCCTTGTTTCTCCTACATTCTGTCTGACCACTCCTTCTAAGTATCCTTTAGTCAACTTCATCTATGTTCTTCTATTTAGTTTCTCTAACCAGTAACTAGCAGTGCCCTTTCTTTACACCTCTTCTAATCTCTTTCAATTTCTGCTTTCATCAATCCCCATGAGTTTGGTTATTTTCTTCATATGAACAACTCCCTAAACTATATATTCATCCCTATTCTATCACCTAACTTTCAGTCTTACACAAATACCTGTTGGACATCTTTACTTGAATGCCAATCTCAGATTCATCAAATCTTATCAAGAATTTAATAAATTATACACTCCTCCAAAAAACCTGACCTTCCAAACTTCCACATTTCTGCTGCAGTAAGACCAACACAGAATCCAAAGAGCTTTTCTCAATTTTTCTTTCATGATATTTCTGATCAAATTCAACCAATTACTATTTTTTATCAATTTAATCTGCACAACAAATTCTACATTATCGCCTTTCTCTATATTGTTAAGTAGCTTTCTCCCTAAAGTCCTCATAGTCCATAAATTAGATCCTCACCTTCTAATTTTTTTTCCATTCCCCAGTTAATCATTTACAAACTTCAAAATAATCTTGCTAAAGCACATCTATACATGTCATTTTTCAATTGAAAGGATTTCCAAGCATAACTCACTATATTCTCAGTGATAAAATACAAACTGAATCATAACAATCATAATATTGCACATTTGAATGTTACTTCAGCACCATACAGTCCAATCCATACCACAAAAAAAAAAAAAATTAATCCTTAGTGCAGTATTATTCATAAGTGGTCATCTAAAATCCTTGAAAACCTCTGATAAATTTAGAACCCATTTTCTACTCAGGCTGCCCATTCCAATTTTTGGTAACTCTAGCAAAAGGAAAAATGTCAAATAAAACCTAGATTTTCCTCTTTTAAACTTCCCACTATTACTTTTAATTCTACCTTTTGGCAAAAAAAGGTAAAATGTTGAATTCTTTTTCCATATTATAGCGCTACAAATAAATGAAGACAGTTATAACATTCCAGGTAAATCTTTTCTTATTCCCGCTAACAATTCTCAGTTCCTTCAGTCTTAGCATTACATTAACTTAAGGTTGCTATTATCCTCTTGACGTTCTTCAGCTAAAAACTGATAACTTGCATTATACAAAATGTACAAATTGTACATATGACACATTGTCTACCTTACACAGGCTTTACATTTTCTATCTAAAATATTTTCTCTTTTCATTTCCAAAGCTACTTTCCTTCATGCCTGAGTTAGTGTGAACATTTGATTAAATGAAATAATTTTTTACCTTAAATTTTTATCTATAGGGAGTCATTTTTAATTCCCTTCATTGTTAGTATTCACTCTCTACTCTTTAAATTATTGAATGTATTCTTACTTATTTATGTCTTATATCACTTCAATCACATCAAAAATAGGAAGGACTATTTTATATTTTATCTTTATGTAACCAATATTAACACAATGTCTTGCATACAATAAGGAGTAAATAAATTTTCCTTTGATAGGATTGACTTGTCCTTTGATTAACTGAAGGCAGTGAATATTATTAATGAATCAGGTATCAGTTTTGTCAGATCTCTTCCTTGTTTTCTTCCCCATCAATTGTTCCTTATAGATCATGCTCAACAATCTCTTCAGCATCCTGGTCATTACTCCAAGGGCACATTTCACCTTCTATAAAATATGATACCCAGAAGAGAACACAAAATTTGGGTGGGGTCTTTGAAAGACGGTATAGTGGTACTTTACTCCTTTGGGATACCATATTGATTGTAATATAAACTAAATTAAAAGTTATTGCTTTGGTTACATCATCATAAGCTTAGTGTCCACTAAATGTCCATTTTTTATGTCAAACTTTTTAAAAAATCTAGTCAAACTTGTACCATCTTGTATTTGGGAAATTGATTAGTATGAACTTAGTTTTAATAAAGTTTATCATATTCTTTAATTTGAATATATTTATCCATGTTATATTTACTAATTCATAGTTGGTCCATTAGTCTAGCTGACTAAGATCTTCTGAGACCTAAATCTCTTATTTAACAAATTGGCTCTTAGCTTTATTTCACCTGAAAATTTGCTAAAGATGCCATCTATATCTTTATCCAAGTCAGTGATAAAGATGTTAAACAATAGGAGAGCAAGGATTGATCCATGGGACCCTATGCAAGAGACTCCATGTTAATATTTATCCATTAATTATGTCTTATTTGGTTCCATTAATCTATTAAGTTCAATTGAATTCATATAGTTTTTCTACTACTTAGCTTATATTTTTCTAACTTGCTGAGAAGGGGAATGGGGCATTTTATCATATGCCTATGTTGCTCAATTCATGCCTTAATCCTGTTAAAAGCAAAAGGTAATTAATATTGCATGACCTGTTTACTCTTTCTATATAATCACAAGCTATTCTTTCAATATGTTCTAGAATATGGTTCAAAAGTTAGGGTTCAAAAGTTTGAAGGTCCTGAATTCTCATCTTAAAATTAAAAAAAAAAAAAAAACACCACCTAAATTCGCATTAAGTAAACAGACATTTTTTCCCATTTTAGCTGCTGCAGCCAATTGAAGAAATGAGTTATCTGTAAATATCAAGTAAGGGAAAAATGTGTATGTAAATATATTTAGTGCTAGACTTTCCCCATAGCAAGATTTTGGCTTTACACTAATACATTGTTGGTAGAATTGTGGATGGATTCAATGATTCTGGAGAACAAATTAGAACTATGCCTAAAAGGCAAACCAGGCATATCTTTTGATTCAGCAATACCACTAACAGGTCTGCTTCCCAAAGAAATCATTAAAACATGAAATGATCTAAATGTACATAAATATTTATAGCAAGTCTTTTTGTGGTGGCAAAGAATTAGAATTTGAGGAGATGCCTATCATTTGGAGAATGACTGAAAGAGCTTTGATATATGAATGTATTGGAATGCTATTGTGCTATAAGAAATGCTGAGCAAGCAAATTTCTGAAAAATACCTTGAAGGATGTACATAAACTGATGCAAAATGAAGTGAGCAGAACCAGGAAAATACTGTACACAGTTACAGCAATAGTGTATGATAATCAGCTATGAATGACTTAGCTCTTTTCAATAATATAAACATTCAAGACAATTCCAAAGGATTCATGATAGAAAATTCTAACCATATCCAGAGAAAGACTTGATGGAGTATGGCGGCAGATTGAAGCATACTATTTTCACTTATTTTTTTTCTTTTGTGTGTTTCTTCTTTCAGATCTTGACTAATATGGAAAGATATTTTATATGATTCCACACATATATAAACTACATGAAATTGTTTATTGTTTTAGGGAGGGTAAAAGGGTAAAAAGATAAAAAGACAATTGAAAATCAATTTTAAAAATAATGTTAAAAATTTTGTATTTGGGAAAATGCAGTACTGTTTAAAAAGAAAACAAAGCAAAAAACAAAACAAAAAAAAAAATAATCAAAACACCAAGGTTTGGTTTCATTACTCATAACCAGAAATAGATTTCTATCCTATTGTCCTTTTCTCTGCAGCTTGACCAATGACACACTAATGCCTGAAAAGACAGAAGGATTTCAATAATACATTTCACTGTTAAAAGTTGATTGACCATTGCTTTGCATCTGTCTGTAGCAGCATTTGTTAACTAAGCTTTTTTTGGCGTTTTATTGCTCCCCTTCAACTTGAAGACTGTCTTTACTTCAATTGAGCCTGGAATATTTCACAGCAAAATTCTAATCTTTCTCCAGTATTTCATAGACAGACTCTTCTAAAAACAAATGTCTTTATTCCAACTTATTTGTAGTTGCTACTCTTCAGTTTACTACACAACAACAGATGCTTGGGTAGACTACTGCCATCTATCTTATGCAATGTTCCAACCTGGTATGTTACAATAAGTGCTGGTTTAAACTGAGACTAAAAATTGGCACTGGCTTTTAAAACATTTAAATACCAGCATCCCAACCACACCATTACAGTATTTTCTTCTCAATCCCTTATCTGCTCTAATTCACATTGCAGCAAATAAAGAATAACAATTTTAGCACTTCTGTGATAGGAATATTTGATTATTCTGTTTCATTTTAAGGGATACTGTTACTTTAAATGTGAAAATCCTTAATTGCTTAAAAGAAGCCAGTTGCTAATTATTGAAAGAGGGGTAATAATGTACTTAAGGCTGTTAATTGATTAACATGCTTGTTATCCTGATTAAATCTTATACCAGTTGCTGGAGAATTGGGGTCAAGAATGATGTCTGCCCAGAGGGAAGGGAGATAAACTAGAAAAGTAGAGAAAATATGAGAGAGGAAAAAAACCCACTTCCTATGATTGGTATATTAAAAGCAGAGTCTTCCACAATCCTGGAATTAGAAAGCAGAACTAGAAGAACAAAGAAGATATCTTAGTTTCTCTCTCTCTCTCTCTCTCTCTCTCTCTCTCTCTCTCTCTCTCTCTCTTTCTTTCTCTCTCTCTCTCTCTCTCTCCCCCCTTATCTCTCACACACACAAACCAAAAAAAAAAAAAAAAAAAAAAAAAACATACCAATCCAAAAGAAGGTTACTCCAAGAAATTACATAAAACTGAAAGGCAAGTTATTAAGAGATTGAAAGATCAGAAAGTCAAATATAGGAAGCTGGGAGAGGATTTTGAAACCAATTCTGGTGAATACAAACAACAATGAAAGTGTTAAACATTATCACCTGTTTAAAAATAGCTTCTGAAATGCAACCATTGTAGTTAGCTTTAAAAATTACCTATTTTATCATTAAAAACAAATTTAGTTACACTTTTTTGTTTCTAAATTCTTAAGACAATATAGGATAGAAAATTGTTAGAACAATAGCATAAAATACTACCTGTTCAGAGAATGAACAACTTATTTTCCACTGGAATAATTAATTAAATAAAACATTGCGGAACTGATACTTAAGCTAAAATTAAATGGTGATTAAATTCGATATCCGTTAAGGGAATATAACAGAACTAGCCTTTCCAAGTCAAATGCTCTTAACCTAGGGAATATGACTTAAAAAATACAATTACATATTTATACATATATACATGTAGATATATAGAATTAAATATATAAAGAGTAATACTATGTACATTATTCACTTTAATATATTATTCTTCAAAGGAACTTTACTAAACTCCTAAAGGTGTCCATGACAGAGAAAAAGTAAAGAACTTCCTGTTCTAAGTCTGACCATGTTACCTGTACACACACCACACATACACATACACACACACACACACACACAGCACATACACATACATACACACACATACACATTGAGTAAATTCTAGAGACTCAAAATTATTTCTATATTAAAATATAAAATTAGTTTGATATTTAAAGCTTTTTTGGAAATTATTCCCTCATCTTTACAGTCTTGCTCATTATAATTTCTAGTCCTTATTCATGATTACCTTACAGGAACTTAGCCATATTGGCTTTCTTCCTTTCTCTCATATGAAATGCACTATTTCTCATCTCCATGGCTTCCCTGTCTCTCTTCACCCCCATACTTCAATGCCGGTAATATTCTTCTCCGTGTTTCTCTCATTATAACCCTTGATTTCCTTGAAGGCTCAAGTTGCTTCTTCTGTAGAAGATCTATTCTGGTCTCCATAGATATTAGAATGTCATTTTAATCCAGATATTAGTTTGTTTTACAACACTGGTCTTAAGAATAATTCTAGCTAAGTTCTTCTAGAGAAAGTGATAACTTACTGCCTTTATAGTACAGTTGGAAAAAAGACATAAAAAAAGCTGGCAATTCCCATAATACCAGGACAAAAGGATAAATTTGCACAAATATCTAGTAAGTACAAAGATAATAGACAGCCACATCAATGCAATCATTATATTTAGGGATAGTCAAATCATGATCAATTGCAATAAATACCTAAATCCTAATAATTAATTAGTTGCAGCATACTACCTAATCCCTTTAAGATATACAGTGTTGTTTAGTAATTTTCTTTCACTTCTGAGTCTTCATGACCTCATTTTTTTGTTGTTTGTGAGTGTTTTTGTTGTAGTGTTAGTTTTGTTTTTGTTGTTATCATTTTGTTTTATTTTTGTTTTCCAAGATCCTGGAGGAGTTTTCCAATTCATTCTACAGCTCATTTTACAAATGAGGAAACTCAGGAAAACAAGATTAAGTTATTTTCCAAGATCATACAGCTAGTAAGCTCAAGCCTGATTCAAACTAAGGAAGATGGGTCCTAACTCCAGGCCTACTATTGTTTCCACTGTGATTAGCTAATACTAAGGGGTACATCAATCTGTTATTAAAATAAACATATTCTAATTATAGATTTCAAGTCATTTGTCTAAATATAAGAAGTTTCCTTCTCAAATAAGAAGCAGGGTCTTGTGTGAAAAAGAGCTGCCAAAAATCTTCAAAGATATTTCTCTATTCCTCATCTCTGAACTGAATAGGATATTATTAAAAGAAGCCATAAGTATGGCTCAGCTATGGTTAAATAACTCCTGTTTGCACAAATGCTGGAGAAACCAATTTATTGCAACTAGGTTGCTTTGTCTCGCCATTACAACAATATGTCGAACCAATAGTCTACAACTGGTTCTGTATTCCAAAAAAATCATAAATGAAGAAAAAGGACCCACATGTGCAAAAATGTTTATAGCAGCCCTTTTTGTGGTGGCAAAAAAAGTTGGAAAATGAGTAGATGTCCATCAATTGGGGAATGGCTCAATGAGTGATAAAAGTGATAAAAGTAATGTAATTTCATTGTTCTATGAAAAATGATGAACAAGCTCATTTTAGAAAGGCCTGGAAAGATTTGCAAGAACTGATACTGAGCAAAATAAGCAGGGCCAGGAATACATTGTACATAGTAATAGCATGATTATGGGATGATCAAATATGACAGATGTGGATCTTCTCAGCAGTTCAACCATCCAAGGCAATCCCAAGAAACTTTGGATGGAAAATGCCATCTGAATCCAGAGAGAGAACTATAAAGACTGGATGTAAATCAACAGATGCTATGTTCATTTATTTTTTTAATTTTCTGTTTTCTTTTTCTTTCAAGCTTTTCACCTTTTGTACTGATTTTTCTTTCCCAATATGATTCATAAAGAAATGCATTTTTTAAAATGAATTTATATGGATAACTCCCCCAGAAAATTAATTAATTAATTTAAAAAACAATATGGATAAACATTAAGTAAAAATTAAGGAATTGAAGAGTACTGACACTACATTACCAAAATTTTCTTCCTTTAGAAAACTCAGTTTATTTATAGGTTGAGATGAAGACTCACTTGAATCTCTGTGGTTATGGAAGCATAGTTATTTCTGTATTACTGAGCAATTTCAAGGATAAATTTAACTGATAGGTGCATTTTCCTCAATTTACTAACTGGAAAAGAAATAGTTCCTGAGTATGTAGTATCATATGCATATGGTATGGTATGTTTATCAGGGATACTGGTAGAAAATGTGATAAGATCTTTCAGAGGAATATTTTCTTATATATTTGATATTATTATCCTAAGGTCATATTTTGAAAACTCAAGCATATGAATCCTGGGTGTAGAATGAAATAGGGTAAAGTGGATGGAAATTCAACTTAGAGTCTGAAAGTCCTGGTTTCAAATCCTATCTCTGACATTTATTAATTTATAAATTGTGGGCAAGTGAATAAACTTTCTAAGTCTCATATTTTGTTTGTTTTGTGCTTATCTATAAATGAAGAGTATGGCCTAGAAAGACCTCTTCTACTGCTAATTCTATGAGACCATGATCTGCAGATTTGGGTTTAAGTATATTTAGAATGTACTTAGAATATATACTTAGAATATAGAGATAAATCCCTATATAATTTATAAGGTGTTCATCATAGATTAAATTAATATTTCAATGTTTCAGGAAATACAATTTCTTCTTTAAAAGAACCGTAGTATATATTCTGTTGAATTTGCAAAGGTAGGCTTGCTTGAAAGGCATTAAGAAAAGTAATAGTAGTAATATTCAAGCCTTAATTAAAATCCCCAACTATTTCAAAATAGTACAGTGAACATAAAAAGAAGGTTGATGTTATTGCAAATGTTTTGGAAATTAAATTTCTAGCTAAGGAAAGACACAGGATAATATTCACAAAAATCCATAATATTCTACAATTGGAAAAAATTGAGAAAGTTGTTTTCACAAATTCTTCTATAGTGTTGCTCATTAATGCTCAATCCATCCTTTGTTTCTGGATTTCTTATGGTTAAAAATATCTAGTTATACATCCAAATACAAATCATTCTACTGCTCAATAGCTCTCATTGTTCGAAGCAAAAGTTTACATTGAGGCAAAAATTTGTTTCTCTGGACCTCCTATCATTTGGATCTATATCTTCTGACAGCAAGCAAATGGGTTTAATGCCTCTTTCATACAATAACACCTCAAACATTTGAAAACAAATTAGAAGCCCTATTCCTCTCAAATACAATGCAACTCATTTTGTTTTCTCTAGGCTTGCGTTAATTCCTTGCATATGTTTAAATATAAGGCATATTAAAATACACCTTTGGATCATCTACTATCTTGGTTAGGTGTATTTTTGCTATGTTCCACCGACAAGAATAACCAGAACCACAGATCTGATAATACAAATGACTAGTTCTTATCTTGAAATTACTCATTCAATATAGAACAACAAAAGGACAAAAAATAATATGAACCTCCAAAGAAGGAAGTTCCAGAGAAGACAGTTGAGGAGGGAAAACAGAGAAAAGAAGAGGATATTCAGATCAAAGGCTAACAGTCTCTTGCTTTCAAATTTTGCCAAAATCCACAATAGACATTTTGTGCAGTGAAATCCATACATTGCAGAAGGAGCTTTCCATTCTCATGTCTATCCCAATTTTACAAGTTAAAACCAAATCCTGCAGTCTGTGGGACCATAGATTTACAATTAGAAGAGGACATATAAATTACCTAACCATTCTTCTCATTGGACAGAGTTTGACATCTATGTCCAATTGTCCAACAAATCAGGAATGGAGGAGCAAATCTTAGAACGGAACTTGAGGTTAAAAATTTTAATTATTCTTTGAATATCTATTCCATTTTCAATAGAGTCAATATATTCTCAGACTTCTTTCTTCAGAAAATTGGAGGAAAATAAGAGTATACCTGGAATTATCTTCCTCATCTCTGACTTCTGGCTTCCCTGATCCCTGTCAAGTCTCAGATAAAATATTGATTCCACAAGAACATTTTCCTAGCTTCCCCTAATTCCAGTCACTTCCCTCTGTTGATATTCTATATAAATGTTATCTGGTTTTCTTATTATGTTTCAAGCTCCTTGAGGAAAAGGATTTTCCACATTTTTATTCATAGTTCTTAGCACTCCATTTGGCATATGTCATTATTATTGTTGAGTTGTTTAGTCCTTTTTCTTTTTACTTTTTCTGGTTCCATGGACCATAGCACACCAATACCATCAATGAAACTTTCTTAGAAAAGATATTACAATGATTTGTTATTTCCTTTTTTGATGGATTCATGAAAACAGATGTTAAAGGGCATCACAAAGCTGGTATCTAAGATTGGATTTGAACTCAGGTATTACTGACTTCAGATCTAGTGCTCTGTCCACTGAGCCATCTAACCCCCACTATATGACACATAATAGGTATTTTATATATGTTTATTGACTAATTTGTAGGAATATGAGATCAGGTTAAAATATAATTGTTCCTTTTTTAACTTTTCCTATTTTGCTTCATTTGCATTGTTGCCACCAAAAAGACATATCTTTTCAAACTTCCCTGAAAATTGTTGTATATGTATCGTGATTTTGATTCAATAAAAAAGGATGTATCTGAACCACTGAGAAGAGGATAGTAAATTAAAGGAACCAAAAAGAATAGAAGCAATAGAAATACACTGAAATTGGATCAGCATTATGAATAGCTGGGAGTTAAAGAGTTGGAGTAAAAATGAGAAGTCCATCAATTGGGGAACTGCTGAACCAGTTGTTGTATATGAGAGTAATGGAATATTATTGTTCTATAAAAATGATAAATAAGCTGATTTTAGAAAGGTCTAGAAAAATTTACATGAACTGATGCTGAGCAAAGCAAGCAGAACCAAGAATACATTGTACACAGTAACAGCAAGAATGTGCAATAATCAACTATGAAAGGATTGGTTCTACTCAGTGATCCAAAGTAATCCCAATAGATTTTGAACAGCAAATTCCATTTCCATTCAGAAAAAGAACTAAGGAAACTGAATGTAAATCAACACATGCTATGTTCACTTCTTTGTTCTGTTATTTTCTCTCTCCCATGGCTTTTTTTTTCCTTTTTCTCTGATTTTTCTCTCCCAACATGACTCATATAGCAATGTACATTGAAATAAAAAAAAAAAATAAATAAAAGACAAATTGTGGAGAACAAGCAGGAGTCAAGAAAAAAAAGAGTCAGAGAAGATGTATTTAAATTGGTAAATCTTTTTTAAAATGCTAGCAAAATATCATATGTTCCAAGAATTTAAATGCTTCTTTCAACATATCAGCATCTGCTAGACAAATACAACCCTAGTACCAGGAATGTAAACAGAAAAAAGATGCATATGAAAGAGTCTGAATTTACTCACAGGGAAGGATGACTGAAACCTCATGTAAAATAAACCCTTAATTTGAACCTATCAGTTTAGCTTTCCATAGATAAAAAATTCTCAATGTATGGCCTGCCCAGTAGTAGCCCTGATTAATCAGCAGCCCACCTCCAACTCCCTTTATTCTTTAAAAAGGCAATATAGCATAGGACAAAGAATGTGAGATGAAGAGTGAGAGCAATTAGGGTTTGAAATATGCCTCCAACAGTTACTAACTGTGCAATCACAAGTAAATCACAATATATTGTCCTTATAAATTAGAAGTATAGTATCCATAGTAATTATCTCTTAAGGCTGTTGTGTGGCTTAAATGGCATACTATTTATAAACTATTGTTTTTCAAATCTTAAAATGCAGTATAAATATCAGTCATTATTCTATACAAACTGGAAAAATAATTGTGTGCTTTACCTGGACATCAAGAGGAACCTCCTTACTTTTAATATTCTGACACAGCTGCATCTGTCCTTTTGCACCCAAGGGTTCTGCCTTGTAGGGACCTCATAGTAGATGGAGAAAATAGTATAAAGTCTTAGGGATATTGTTAGTTATAGCATTTTTGAATGAAATATATTGTAGGGAATAAATTCATAGGAAATAAATTTTTGAGAGTATGCTCTCAAAAAAAAAAAAAGATTGGAAAGATTTACATGAATTGATACAAAGTCAAGTGAGTGGAACAAGGAGAATACTGTATATAGTAATAAGGATATTGTATGATGAAAACTTGGGAATGACTTAGTTATTCTCAGCAATACAATGGTCCATGAGAATTCTGAAGGATTTATGAAAAAGAATGCTATCTATCTCCAGAAAAAGAAATGATTTAGTCTGAATGCATATCAATGCATCCTTTTTCTTAATATTCTTTATTTTTTCTTAGTTTGTCTATTTTTTTTACAACATGATTAATCTGCAAATACATTTGCCAAGACTACACATTTATAATTTACATCTAAATTTTTGCCTCCTAAATATGGAGGGAGGAAAAGAAGGGAGGAATACATTTTGTTACTAGTTATTTTTAATGAATGTTTAAATTGTTTTTATAAAAAATGGGGGAGATAAAGTAATAAAATTTTAAAAATACATTCAAGTTTTTGGTTATTGAGTTTTCTCCAGTGACAATCTGGTAAAAAAAAAAGTTATAATTTACTATATGTCTCTAAAAACAACATACATCATTTTAAGATTCAGGAATTCTGAGCATTTATTATCCCTTGTTCTAGTCATAAAAGAGACTTTTCAAGTTAAATATATCTGACCAGAATGTTTTGACCTTTAAACAATAAATGGTACCTCATTTAATGTTTCTGCCTGTTTTCATGGTTCTGTGGACATTAAATTTGGATAAAAGTAAATATTTAATATGTTGATATGGCCCAGATTTTAAAAAAAAAATAAGCATTTTAACATATTACTACATTATTTAATATTCTTTTGGTTATTCTATTTATTGTAAATGTCTATTAAAACTCATCTTTAAATGCATGGTGACTATTTTTAGTATATCTGGCTAAAATTGGCTTGAAAATTCAATTTCTTATCATTTATAGCATTATTTAAATAGAAGAAAAAAAAAACCTATAAAGTCTTTGGATGTTAGATTATGTTTTGAGTCAATTGGAATCTTATTCCTCCCATTTTTTAAGATTGTTTTTCTAATTACTAAGTAAATATTTCTCAATTAAGTTTCATATAAAATAAAATGAAAATCAGAATTAACTCCCATAAACTTATTATCTGTAATAATGATATGAGATACATAGTGGAAACACATGAAAGACCCCAAAAGTTTCAACGCAGGCAACCTTGCTTACATCATTGCTTTTCTGTTAAAATAACAAAATTCATTACTATTTACATCTGAGCTGGATTAGATTTCCTTCAAGGTAAAGTGAGACAACGCATTCAGGAATATATATGTTTGTGGAGTGCTATCTAGCATTATATTTTAACCAAGAGAAATTTGACTGTCAGAAACCAAGTTGATGACCAGGCACAATGAAAATATGTACATTTTTAGGAAGAAAAAAAACTGCAATGATCTGAGTTCTGAATTAATTTAAAAGAAAAACTTAACTCACAGATTTGGGGAAAATGCCTGGAAGATAGATGAAACTCCAAGAAATCTATTGGAATTAATGTTCTTATTAGAAATATGGGTATAACTTTTAACTTCCATCACCAAAATTTTATGCTAAAGAAAGTTTACTACTATGTCTTGCAAGCACTCAATAAATATCCACTGAACTGAATTAAATTAGTATATCTTTTTGCTATTTTATTCTCCCTAGGATTAAAAAGAAAAGAAATCCCCAAAAAGAACACTAACTAGAGATAAAATTTTCTCCTAAATAAATAAAATTCTGCCATAATACTTTAGGGGTACAGAATTAGATGTGGAAATGAATTGAGAGATCATCTATTCCAAAACTAATTTTCCAAAATGAGGAAACTGAGGCCAAGGAAGATTAAATTGTTTATTCAAATTCAAATGGCAAGTAATATTGGCAGGGTCTGCTATCAGGTCTTCTGACTCACTGTCCAATATATTATGCTGTCTCTTTGATTTCATACCACCTAAGAATATATTCCATCTCTGGCCACCAGGAATTTTCATGACTATCCACCATCTATGAAATGTTTTCTGCCTTTGTCTCTATCTTTCCTGACTTCCTGATTTCCTTCAAGTCCCAACTAAAATTCTACCATCTACATCAGGGCTTCTTAAACTTTTTTTTGTTTCACTCACAGCCTCTTTTTATCTGAATAATTTTTACATGGCTTTGAATATATATGTGTGTATGTGTGTTGTGATATATAAATATGTATATCATATATACGTGTATATGTGTACACATGTATATATATATATATATATATATATATATATACATGTATACATATGTTACCTATACATCTGTATAGTATTATATAATAGTATATGTATTATACATGTTTGTTATAATTATAATTCCATGACCCCTCAATTCAATTATGTGGCCCCATATGGAGTCACAAAACACAGTTGAGGAAGCTCTAATCTACAGGAAACTTTTCTCAATTCCTCTTAGCCCCTTGCTTCTATAATCATGATATTATATCACTTTATCATGTTTATAGTTTGTCTGTACATACTATTTATGTGTTTTCTTCTTTGCTAGACTGTGACCTCTTTGAGACTACAAACTATCTTTTATTTTTCCTCATCTTCCTATCATTTAGCAGAGTAACTTTCACAGTAGATGCTTATTAAATATTTGTTCACTACCTGATTCTTGAAGAAGTGTTAATTACATACAGGGTTGCTAAGCATCAACTAAGACTTTTAATACTTCTGACTTGATAGTATTACTTTCTTAATCTTTGTGTAAATTCTAAGGAGCCAAAGTTTACACATTTTAGTAGCTATCAGAGACCATAATATTTCTTTCATAAACCAATTCCTTTGCTATACCAGAAAGAAATGGAAACAGACGAGTTAACTCCTTTATTTTATGGATTTTTAAAACTTTTTTTTCCCTTCTACTATATATTTCTTCATCTTGCTTTTCATGCTTGACTACAAGTATAAACTCCCAGTTACTGTTATTGCTGCTATTCATACTGTTCTTGCTATTGAAAAAGTAAACTCCTCTTACTGAACTGCTTGGACTGAGTTTAGAATTAGACAATATGGTCTGCCAAATATACCAATAGTCAAGCTATTTCCACCATCAAAAGCTGATGCATCCATATGTATTTGTCAAGGTATAAAGCACTGACTGCCCTTTAAAGCTTTTTTAGCCCATAGATCTCTTTCACTGCTTATATTTCAACTCAGAAAACAAACAAAAAGGCTTAAGAAGGCTTCTGTTTGTTCCAAGTTTAGATAGTTTGTTTTCTGAGGCAGAACTATAAAAATATTTCCTTACTTTAAGTTTCTTTAGATTATTTGACAATGGTTCTCATAGAGAATATAATTCACATTCCTTCCTCCTCCAACTCTACACACACACACACACACACAAACACACACACACACACACATACACACAAAAGGTAAAAGATTTTAAAACAAACTATAATCAAATATGTGTGCCATCTTTGATAAAACACACAGAGATTCACATACAAAAGTATATACAAACATATCCACACACAAAGCTCAATGAAAGTAGATTTTTTATTACATGGCTACTGCCACATAAATAAATAGATACTGTCTTATTAGATAGATTTCCAAGGCAATAGCTGCACATTTATGAAATCACACTGAACTTGTCTATAGATGGGTATTGTTGATGACCACTATCCTTAGATACTTTTGTGGAGCATGCTGACAGGCAATTTATGATTCTCTTGCTGTTGTAAAAGTCCTATTGTAAGCTATCATATTAAAATTGAAATCACTTTAGAATGATATTTTGTTAGCTTATGCTTGCAGTACACAAAAGAAGAATTAAAAATTTTGTACCACACTTTCAATATAGCAAGTGAATGATGTTTCTATAGTGTGATGTAGACATAGTATAATGGAATGATTAGTGATTTTAGAATAAAATAATTTGAAATAAAGTCTTCTGAATTGTGTGGTTTGGGTGATTCCATTAATCAACTAGATTTTATTAAGCACTTATTATGTGCAGACCCTGTGCTAAAAACTAGTATTTTTCTTCTACTTCACTTTAATGGAAACTCTGTGAGGGCAAAAACAACACTGCATAAATCTAAGTTCCCTGACTCCAAAGCTAAGACATTTTTCATTATATCACATTATGTTTCAGTAAGTATGTTGGTTCCAGAAAATATAAGAAAATGATTTAACAGGTAGTCTTACCTTAAAGAATGACTTACCAATTAGCAAAATAAAAAAAAAATACCTAACAAAAAAGTTGGAGAAGAAAATGACAAAACACCTTAGTAATTTTGCCAAGAAAAACCCAAATGGGATCATAAAGAGTTGGGCATATTTGACAGAATGAACAACAAAAATCTAAAAGCAAAAAAAAAAGCTAAATTCAGAGCCTGAAGTTGGGAAGACACATGTTACTATCTGTGTAACCCTGTGCAAGTTACTTAACCTTGTTTGTCTCAATTTCCTTATCTTCAAAATGAATTGAAGGAAATGTCAAACTATTCCAGTATCATTACCAGAAAAATACCAAATGAGGTAACAAAAAGTTGGCTACAACTGAAACATTTGAACAGCAAATCTGAAAATAATAATATTACTCATTTGATTACTGTGCCTAAAATAAAAATGCAATTACAATAATGTTTTAATAATCCATTTGTATTATATCAGCTAAGATAGGAACCAGAACAGACTGTCTGAAGTATTTCCCATTGTCACAGAAATCTTATGCAGACTATCAGTAAAAAAAAAGAATGAAATAAAAGAAACAGTTTTGTATTTTAAAATAAATGATGAATTTCAAGAAATGTGTCTACTTTAAAAAGGGAATTGTATAATTTCACCATGACCTGTAAAATAGTGCTTTTATTTTCTCAGCAAAATCTATTGAAAATAGGTCAATCTACATATTGGAAAAACGAAGTGGATGAAAAATGAATGATATCCCAGAAAGTGTCATGGAGCAAGATGGATGATGCACTAAATTCCATCTCTCAAAATATATCTTTCTTGGCATTGAATTGAGTTACAAAAAGAGATGGAATTGAAATACACATAAAGAAATTATCCAGGTCTTACAATGATCACAAGCTACCCAGTGACATAAAAAAGCTTATTAAATATACATTTTCTTTTAGGGAGCCTATATGTATATAAACTAGCATGCTCTCATAGAAAAAATAGGTGATACAATTCTCATTTTAAAAAAATGCATGACAGATAGCCTGAAATACATATTATATTTCAACTATGATCTGCATGTGGGACACTGTGTAAAATGTAACATTTTAATATGAATTATGAAATATGCAAGTTGATATTTTAGCAAGAATAAGAAATAATGAAAGGAATATTACAATATTATTATCCATCAAGATATTAAAAATATAATAGTAAAATAAAGATTGTGAAAAAAAAAGACAAATTGGTTTAGAATACCTTGATTTACTCCGTTATGGAAAATCTTAAGAAAGGCAGGTTAAGAATCCTCTAAAAGGTGGGGAAGACAGGATGCATGTGAATGTATTGTGATGTTGATTGAAAGTGTACCCAAATCTGTATAACCATGAATCAAATAGTATGTTTTAATGTATACGTTGTTGGCCGAAGTACATGTTGATAATATAAAATCATTTAATTAAAAAAAGACAATTTGGGCAAACAAAAATTTGCAGTAAAAGCATATTTACCTAATTAAGTACTCATCTTCATTTTACTCTTATTCTTGAATTCAATCACAGAGAAAAAAGGAGGGACACTTCTGGAAGATGGAGGTAAAATTATGTTTTTTTGGCTTCACCCCCATTTTCAACTTTAAATAATTTAATACAAAAAAAGAAAACATTCTTTTTTTTTATTAGAGCTTTTTATTGACAAAACATATGCATGGGTAATTTTTCAGCCTTGACCCTTGAAAAACCTGTTCCACCTTTTCCCTTCCTTCCCTCCAACTTTTCTCCTAGATGGCAATTAGTTCCATACACATTAAATATGTTAAAGTATATGTTAAATACAATAAATACATATTTATACAGTTATCTTGCTACACAAGAAAAATCTGATTTAGAAAGAAGGTTAAAAATAACCTAGGAAGAAAAACAAAAATGAAAGCAAACAATAACAGAAAGAGTGTAAATGCTATGTTGTGGTCCACATTCATTTCCCAGTGTTCTTTCACTGGGTGTAACTGGTTCTGTTCATTACTGATCAATTAGAACTGATTTGGATCCTCTCAGTGTTAAAGATATCCACTTCCATCAGAACTGATTCTCAAATTGTATTGTTCTTGAAGTGTATAATGACTCCTCGTTCTGCTCATTTCACTCAGCATCAGTTCAGATAAGTCTCTCCAAGCCTCTCTGTATTCATCCTGCTAGTCCTTTCTTACAGAACAATAATAATCCAAAACATTCATATACTACAATTTATTCAGCCATCCTTGAATTGGTGAGCATCTATTCAAATTCCAGTTTCTAGGCACTACAAAGAGGGCTGCCACAATCATTTTTGAACATACAGGTCTTTTTCATTCTTTAATGCCTCTTTGGGATATAAGACCAGTAGTAAAACTGCTAGATCAAAGGGTGTGCATAATTTGATAACTTTTGGAGCGTAGTTCCAAATTGCTCTCCAGAATGGTTGGATCTGTTTGCAACTCCACCAACATTAGTGTCCCAGTTTCTCCACATCCCCTCCAACATTCACCATTATCCTTTCCTGTCATCTCAGCCAATCTTAGAGGTATGTAGTGGTATCTCAGAGTTGTCTTAATTTGCATTTCTCTGATCAATAATGATTTGGAATACCTTTTCTTATGGGTAGAAATAGTTTCAATTTCATCATCTGAAAATTGTCTGTTCATAACCTTTCACCATTCTATCAATTGGAGAATGGCTTGATTTCTTATAAATTTGAGTCAATTATATATTTTGGAAATGAAGCCTTTATCAGAGCCTTTAAGTATAAAAATGTTTTCCCAGTTTATTGCTTCTCTTCTAATCTTGTCTGCATTAGTTTTATTTGTACAAAAACTTTTCAATTTGATATAATCAAAATTTTCTATTTTGTGATCATTAATGATCTCTAGTTCTTCCTTGGTCACAAATTCTTTCCTCTTCCACAGGTCTGAGAGGTAAAATATCTTATGTTCCAATTTATTTATGATCTCATTCTTTATGCCTAGATCATAAATGATTTTGACCTTATTTTAGTATATGGTGTTGTGTGGGTCAATGCCTAGTTTCTCTCATACTAATTTCCAATTTTCCCAGCAGTTTTTGTCAAATAGTGCATTCTTATCCCAAAAGTTAGGGTCTTTAGATTTGTCAAAGACTAGATTGCTATAGTTATTCACTAATTTGCCCTGTGAATCTGACCTATTCTACTGATCAAGTAGACTATTTCTTTGCCAATACTAAATGGTTTTGGTGACCACTGCTTTAAAATATAGTTTTAGATCAGGTACAGCTAGGCCACCTTCATTTGATTTTTTTTCAGATATTTGTTATTTTTTCTAGGTCATTAAAATAGTTTCTTGGGAGTCTAATTGATATAGCACTAAATAAATAGATGAGTTTCGGGAATATTGTCATGGTTATTATATTCACTTGACCTACCCAAGAGCACTTAATATTTTTCCAATTGTTTAAATCTGACTTCATTTGTGTGGAAAGTGTTTTGTAGTTTTGCTCATATAATTCCTGGCTTTCTCTTGGCAGATAGATTCCGAAATATTTCATATTGTTGACAGTTATTTTAAATGTAATTTCTCTTTTCATCTCTTGCTGCTGGATATTCTTAGTGATGTATAAGAATGTTGATGATTTATGTGGATCTATTTTGTATCCTGCAACTTTGCTAAACTTGTGGATTATTTCTAATAGCTTTTTAGTAGAATCTCTGGGGTTCTATAAGTATACCATTATATCAACCTCAAAGAGTGATAATTTAGTTTCCTCATTTCCTATTCTAATTCGTGTAATCTCTTTTTCATCTCTTATTTCCAAAGCTAGCATTTCTAATACAATATGGAATAGTAATGGTGATAGTGGGCAACCTTGTTTCACTCCTGATATTGGGAATGGTTCCAGTTTATCCCATTACATATGATGTTTACTGATGGTTTTAAATAGATGCTACGGACTATTTTAAAGAAAAGTTCATTTTTTCCTATACTCTCTAGTATTTTTAATAGGAATGGATGTTGGATTTTATCAAATGCTTTTTCTATATCTATTGAGATGATCATAAGGTTTTTGTTAATTTGGTTATTGATATAATCAATTATGCTAGTAGTTTTCTTAATATTGAACCAGCCCTGCATTTCTGGTATAAATCCTACTTGGTCATGGTATATTAACCTGGGGATGATTTTCTGCAATCTTTTTCTAATATTTTATTTAAGATTGTTGCATCAATGTTCATTAGGGAGATTGCTTTATAATTTTCTTTTTCAGTTTCTGTCCTACCTTGTTTAGGTATAAGTACCATGACTGTGTCATAAAAGGAATTTGGTAGGACTCATTCATGCCCTATTTTTTCATATAATTTATATAGCATTGGAGTTAATTGTTCTTTAAGTGTCTGGTAGAATTCACATGTAAATCCATCTTGTGCTAAAGATTTTTTCTTAGAAAGTTGATTAATAGCTTGTTCCATTTCTTTTTCTAAAATAGGACTATTTAACCAATTTACTTCTTCCTCTCTTAATCTGGGCAAACTATATTTTTGAAAGTATTTATCCCTTTCATTTAAGTTATCAAATTAATTGGCATAAAGTTGGGCAAAGTAACTCCTAATTATTGCTCAAATTTCCTCTTCATAAGTGGAAAGTTATCCCTTTTCATTTTTAAGACAAACAGTTTGATTTTCCTTTTTCCTTTTTCAAATTTACCAAGGGTCTATCTATTTTGTTGTTTTTTTTTTCATAGAACCAACTCTTAGTTTTATTTATTAATTCAATAGTTTTTTTTTTACTTTCAATTTTATTGATCTTTCCTTTTATTTTTAGAGTTTCAAGTTCAGTGTTTGATTGGAAGTTGCTTTTTTTAAAATTTTCTCTTTTTCTATTGTTTTTTGTTGCAAGTCGAATTCATTGATTTTTTTTTCTTTCTTATTTTATGTAACTAGGACTTTAGATATTTAAAATTTCCTCGTATTACTGCTTTGGCCACATTCCACACATTTTGATATGTTGTCTCATTATTTTCATTCTCTTGGGTGAAATCATTAATTGTGTCTATGATTTGCTGTTTCACCCATTCATTCTTTAGGATGAGATTATTTAGTTTCCAATTACTTTTTAGTCTATTTTCCCTTGGCTATTTATTAAATGTTTTTTTATTGCATCGTGATCTAAAAAGGATGCATTTACCATTTCTGCCTATCTGCATTTGAATTTGAGATCTTTATGTCCTAATATCTGATCAATTCTTGTACAGGTTCTATGAACTATTGAAAAGAAAGTGTACTCCTTTCTGTCTCCATTTAGTTTTCTCCAAAGATCTATCATTCTTAACTTTTCTAGTGTTCTATTTACGTCTTTAACTTCTTTCTTATTTATTTTGTGGTTTGACTAACCTAGTTCTCAGAGTTCAAGTATGATATTGACCACATAGTTTTGCTGTCTATTTCTTCTTGCAGCTCTCTTAACTTCTCCTTTAGAAGTTTAGATGCTATACCACTTGGTGCATATATGTTTAGTATTGATTGCTTCATTATCTATGCTGCCCTTTAGCAAGATATAGTGCCCTTCCTTATCTCTCTTAATTATATCAATTTTTGCTTTTACTTGATCTGAGATCAGGATAGCTACCCCTGCTTTTTTTACTTCACCTGAAGCATAATAAATTCTGCTCCAGCCTTTTCTCTTTACTTTGTATGTATCACCATGTTTCAAGTGTGTTTTCTGTAAAAAATATATTGTAGGATTCTGGTTTTAATCCACCCCTACTTTATGAGGAAATTAACTCCATTCACATTTATGGTTAAAATGACTGCTTCTGTATTTCCTACCATTTTGTTAACCCCAAATTATGCTTTTCCCTTTCCTTTTTCCCTTTCCCCTTCTTGCCAGTATCAAATTTATGAGCCTCACTTATCTTACGAAGCCCTACCTGTTTAGGATCCCTCCCTCCCATTTAGAGTCTCTCCCCTTTTCTTAAATCTTTCCATTTTAATTTCTGTATTCCTTTCTATTTATCCTACCCCTTCCCTTTTTGCTTTTCCCCTTTCACTTTTCAATGACGCAGGAGAAGGTTCTCTGTAAATCAATGTCTAATATTTTCTCTTTGAGCCAATTCTGATGAAAGATTCACACTGTGATCATCCCTCTTCCTTCTTTCCCACAGATATAAGAGGTTTCCTTTGCCTCTTTGTGAGATGTAGTTTCCCTCTTTTTACCTCCACTTTTCCTTTTTTTTTTTTTTTTTTTTGGTACAATTTTCTTTCCACCTCTAGATCCTTTTTTTACATTAAAACAGTTAACCAAATTATAAATGCGTTCTTTATGTATACCCGTAACAGAAATATAGTTCTCATGAGTCCTTTTTACTCTTTCATGCTTCTCTTGAGTCCTATATTTGGAGATCAAACTTTTTGTTTAGCTCTGTTTTTTTTCCATCAGAAATAAATGGCACCTATTTCTTCAAATGCCCATCTTCTTTTCTGGAAGAAAATGCTCATTTTTCCTGGATAAGTTATTTTTGGTTGCATACAAAGTTCCTTTGCTTTTCAAAATATCAGATTCCAGTCCCTTCAATCCTTTAATGTGAAATTGTTATGGCTCCATGGTATTTGAATTGTTTTTTGTTGTTGTTTTTTTTAACCTTGGTCTGATAGCTCTTGAATTTAGCCACAATATTTCTTGGAGTTTTAATTTTGGGATCTCTTTCTGTAGATGATCAATGAAATCTTTTAATGTAAACCTTCTGATTTTATGACATCTGGGCAGTTCTCTTTGATGATTTCCTGAAAAAAAATAGTGTCTAAGCTCTTTTTTTCATCATTTATTTCAGGTGTCCAATAATCTTTAGATTGTCTCTTCTAGATCTATTTTTCAGGTCAGTTAATGTATTTTACATTTTTTTTCTTTTTTTTTTTTTTTTTTTGGTTTTGCTGGACTAATTATTGTTGCCTTATTGAGTTATTCATTTCCATTTGTTCAATTCTGAATTTTAGTGTATTTTATTCATCTACTTTTTTTAACTTTTTGTATTTGTCAAATTGAATTTTTGAATGAGTTGTTTTGTTCTATGGAATTTTTTTCTCTTTCACAAATTCTGTTTTTCTGGGAGTTGCTTTCTTTTTCCAGTTTATCAAATCTATCTTTTAATGAGTTACTTGCTTTTCCCATTTCACTATGTCTATTTTTGTGTTGGTTTTTCCAAACTCTCTTGCAAGGCTTTCATTTCCTTTCCCCATTTTTCTTCTACCTCTCTTTTAAGATCCTTTTTAAAGTTCTTCTAGAAGAACCTTGTGTGATGGGGATCAGGTTATTTCACCTTTTGGAGCTTTATCTGGAGACAATCTGTTTTTAGTGTTCTGAGGGTTTGAATTCTGTTCTTTTCTTTTGCCATAGAAGCTGTCAATTGTTAGAGTCCTCTTTACTTTTATACTCATTTTTTAAAGTTAAGTTGAGGTCTACCTTTAGGGCAGGAGAGGTTTTCCAACCAAACACAGCTGTGCTGGGGCAGTGCCGATTCACTCCTGGTGCTGGGTCTCCCACGTGGAGTTGTCAGCAAAGCCTTGGGGATATGTGCTGTCTGCCCTGGTGTTTGTGGTTATAGTCTGCTCAGCCATACTTGGACTGCACTGTCTCTTTCCCACTTCAGATTGAAACAAACTTTCTCTGGGTTGCTTCTTCCTGCAAACTCTCTGCCCCAGGGAGGTCACACTGCTACACTGAGACTGCTTTGCCCAGAGGCTCTGCTCTGTCTATGCTGTTGTTTGTAGTAAGCTGTTTGTGCTCCCATTTCTGCTTGAAACATATCTTTTCTGGTCTGTTTCCTCCCATAAATTCTCTGCTCTGGGACTCTGAGCTGTCTGCACTGGCATTTGTATTGGTTGCCCTGGCTGCATCCCTCCTGTTTCCAATTGAAACAGACCTTTTTTGGCAATCTTTGAAATTATCTTCTGCTGATAATTTGTTGCACTCCCAATATTTGTGGGTTCTTCCAATCCAGAGCTAATTCAGAGACTGGATTTTGTAATTACTATGAGGGTTATAAAGAAGGTCAGAGAAACATGTGTCATCTTGGCCATCTTGGCTCTGCTCTCCCACATATTTTTAATAGACAGACTTAGGCATTTAAGACTTAGATCTTCTGGCTCTAAAAACAATTTTGTCTCTCTTTCTATTACAAAATGTTGCCTATTTAAATTTATGTTTTATTTATTTCAAATAATTATAATTAATCATTAAGAAAACAATAAGAGAAATATTTTAACTGCCCCTCCCCCTTAAGCAAAGGACATAACCTACAGGATAACATTTAAGAAAATTTGCAAAAGAAAGAAATATCTACCTATGGTCATACCTAATTCTTTTATTTTTCTTTTTTGGACTTTGGATAAACTACTCTTGGATTTTTACTAGAAAACACCAATGGTGTCACAAACCGTTGTATGCTGTTGAATGACTCAACAACAATAAAGTAAGCAAAAGTATAAAGTGAAAAACAACCCAGGAATGCCTCAGGACTTAAAGAATTCTAGAATCATAATCACAAATACAGATCTGAATTAATATTAAAGGCCATCTAGCCAAACCCATTCATTTGACAGGTGAAGAAAATAAACCCCATAGAAGTTAAATAAACTGTTAAAAGTTATTCATACATAGAATCTCAGAATTGAAGGGAAATGAGAAGTTGCCTAATATAAGCTACTCAAACAGGAATAAAGCTTTATTATACTTTATTTTGATATTTTATGTTACATGAAGAGGAAATATTTGACAAAAACCAACTAGGCTTGACATTTAGAACATCTTTTTTTAAAGTATCTGGAAATATCTCACTTATACACTTCAAATTCTTCTTTCCTCACCTGCTTCAACCCCCAATTTTTTTTTAATCTGATACCAAAAGTCCTTATATGTAGATATGAGCATGACCCTTTCTTATGATTCATTCAAAACAGAATTAATAGATGTTCATCTGAAGATTTATAGGTAAACTCAAGAAGTATTGTATTTTCTTCACTGCCAAAATCTCCTTTTAATGTCACTTCAGGAAGGATACATTTGGCAGACCACCTAGTTAAGGAGACCACAGGGCAACATTTAATATACTGAGACAGTAATTTATTAAATGGTACTTTAGTGACTTGAATGAGTTAATACATTTCAAAGGCATAACATTCTCTCAGGGATTAATTTACAGAAAGAATGAAGCCCATACTCTTGCAATTTAGATAACTACATAGTAGTCAGTCCTTAGGGTAAAGCAAAACTCATTTTAAAGCACAGCTTTATTCCATGGATTTGATTTCACTGTGGCCCAAACCAAATCCCTGGTCCATGGACATGGGAAGCTGTTACCTATTCAGGAAGAACCTAAAATGAAGCAATAATCCTTAATAAGTTTCAGGAGTGAAACTCTAGGAGCATCCTAGCAATGAAATTTTTATTTTTCTAAAATCTCCATATATATGTGTATGTGTGTGTGTATGTGTGTGTAAATATTTATAGATGTATATGTCTGTATATATGTATGCATATATATTATATATATTAAATATAAATATGCACATTATATATATATACAATAAAGGTATATATGTGTGTGAATATGCATTCTTAAGGAGATGTATATATGTTTATCTATTCTAACAATGTAATCTGTAAGAGTATAAGGCATAAAAAAGATTGAAGTATCTACCAGTAGTAGAGAGTACTCATAATTGCAAAATCATACAGCCTTAAAATATTAAATATTTATCTATACAAACATATGTGAAGGTATATGTGCATTATTTATGCATACATGCATATTATACATAACATTAATTTATGGGGATACTATGTGGTACAAATTAGATAGTTAATACAAATACTTGAAATTTAAAATGCTATTTAAATGTTAGCATCATCAACATCATCATTATTACTAAGCATTCTACTTATTGACAAATGTTCTAAAAGGAAGATATATGATGCCTATTCAAGTCATAAGTTTTTCAAAATATAATATTTAAATAATATATATGAAAAGCAATTTAATAATATTCAGTATTTTAATATTCTCTCAGAAATCTCAATGTGTTTCTGGTGTGAGCTTTTATATGTGTATTTGTGCATATACATTAGATAGGTTGCTCTAAATTCCTATAGTTTTTCTGTATATATGTATATAATATATATGTATATATACACATATATATATATATATAATGTGTGTGTTTGTGTGTGTGTATGGTACATGTGACATATAGGCATATATGACATATAGACATCTAACATAAAGCATGCATGTGCCTATATGATTACATTTTATAATCTTTTAACCATCCCCTGAATAATTATTTTAGAAACAGAAAGGAGTTTTTCACAGTTGTTTAATGCATTCAAATAACCAAGTTAGATCTTGACTTTAATTAGAAAAATAATGCAGTTAGGTTTTAAAATACTGTATACCAATTTTCAGGTTTTCATAGCACAGTTATAAATCCCTGGAAAATAGGGGTTACAGTAGTGGTACTGAGACAACCTTAATTATAGGATTGTGAAAAGTGATGCTATAATAGCTAAACACTAGGATTGTATTTCAAGTTAAGTAGCAATAAAGTTGTAAAGCATGAAGTACAAGTGATGGTATGAGATATGTGCTCCATGAGACATTGCAATTCATGCATGGAGCATTTTAAGATGTAACAATGTGCGACCCAGTAGATTCTTACTTGTAGACCTTCAGACAGACTGCACTTGTCCAGTATCTATTGACAATATTAATTATTAAATAGCAGAGATTGTAAAGAGGCAAAAGGATGGAGATAGGTTTTTCTTCTACTAAAAGAACTCATCTTGCTCTAGGCCCATGTACATTTTCAAAAGAGTGAAGTGGTCTCTCTTTCATTTAGGTACTTCAGTTAGCTTTATGTAGTGTTCAATAAGCAGCACCCTGGTGTTAGCAACACTTACTTTTCCTGGTTCAGATCATCCCACCAGCCTTTTTCTTTTCTGAAGTGAGAATATTCAAAGAATGCCAACAGTGTTCTTATATGACATCAATCTCAAAAGGAAAAAAAATAGAAAAAAGCAAACCATTTCCATCTTTTGAATAATTTTTAAATCTTCTTCTGTAATAGTAAAAGTTATTCTAAAAGTTGACCATTTGCTTTCCCAGGAACATATCTATAAGTGTTTCACATCAATGATTCTGTGTGTGAGCAAGTACAAAGATCATAAGAATATAGAACATAAAGATCTGAAATGAGCATGAAAAAGCTACTAAAATCTGTTGTTTAAGTTGTTCAATCATAGTATTCTCATTAAAGATTTTATAGGAGTATGTCAATTGTTTCAGGATATAAAGTCTGCCCTGGATGTCATTTAGTAAATCTGAGAGATAAGAAAAAGTATAGCATCTTTCAGACTTTTAAAAAACAGAACATCTTCCTCTGGAAAAAAAGAGGAATATGTGAAAGGATAGAAATTTATCAATATCAAATTCACTGTTTCACCTTTTCCCCAGTCCAAGTGGTTTTTTCTTCAAGGAGGTTGAGGTATATCTTCATATTCACCTCTATTTCTCAAATTCTCCTTGATATTTTTAGAATGATGCCAGAGGATATAACAAATCCTCCAACCCATAGAAGCATTCCTCTTATCTGATATAGTTCACTTAATCAAGTGGATTTTCAAAGACTCTTCCCATTTACTATATGGACAATAACTGATATGAGATATGTTCTCACCTATATAAAATATCTGGACTAAAATAGGTGTTGTGGTTTCAATCCCACCTTTATAGTTTTCCCTCAATTGTAATAATTTATACAGTAGGAGAATATCTTAATTTCCCATCTGTATATGCATATTCAAAGAAAAAGAACAGTATGTAGTTATGTAAATCATGTTTCTATCAAGTCAAAGATGTTTTATGTTTATTTGTAGTCATTTCTGCAATGATTGTCATTTTAAATGGTTAAGAGAAAAGTCTCCCCTTTAGACTTTAGATCAAGAGTATATAGTCATTCCAATGACACTTGGTGGCAATATATTAAAATCCAATGTTTTCAACTAGGAATTTATATAGTCTTATGACTCCAGAGTCAGTGTTCTTTTCATTATATCATGCTGCCCTTGAATATGGTAGATAGATATAGAAGATAGTACAACATCTGCTTTATGGTATTGTGAAGAATCTCAAGGTAAAGATATAATAAGGGCAGACATTTACATGTGGTTGAAAGGATAACCATATAGTTATGGAACTCATGGGGGAAGAAGGCATAATTTTGAGTGTAGCAAAAGAAAAAGAGGGCCAAGAAATGTTACTGTAACTTGGCATGCATGCAGAGGGGTTATTGAGAAAGGGTAGTGGTATAACAGAGGAAAGGAAAGGTATCATTGATTAAAATGTCCAATTTGACTGAGAATTGGTCAAAAATTCAACAATCATTTTTCAGTTGACAGAGAAAAGAGACACTTCAATACTCCTTTTTGTTATCTATGACTTAATTTATTGGTAATGGCTAAATACTTCAACAATCATCTTAAGTGAATAATCCTACTCTCACATTCTCTGAACACATTCATAACAATTTACATGACATTTGGGTCCACTATTCTATTTCTTTTGATATATCTGAATACTGTTACTAAAAAGATTGCTATAAAAAAAGGCATTTAGTTACTAGAATCCCAAATATCACATTTTGAGCTTTTAAGCTACAAAATATTGTAGATTCAGAAATGGAAGTGAGTTTGATACTCATTTAGAATTATGCCTGCTTTTTAAGATTAGCAAGTTGAGTTCCAGAAGGGTTGTAATTTATCCATGGTCACACAAGTATTCAATGGCAGAGGTTATATCCTTTCATTCAAAATTTGCCCTTTGCACTATACCTACATCATCTCTTAGTTTTGAGTTAAGCAAAATTATAAATATTATTTTTATTTATCTCTATATTTCTGATTCTTTTGTACTTGGTAACCTTATAATCTAATACTTTTCTTTAACACAAAATTATCCTTATTCATTTCAGAGATTTTTCCCTAAGTAGCTTATATTTTATTAAGAACACATTTATATACTTAGAAGTAATGTGTTCTATAGTTGGGCATCATAATAGCATGCATGTAATACTTTTTATTAGTGGATATGTTTTTTTTTAGTATCTAGAAAACATGATTAAAGATAAAAAATAAATAAATGTGCAAATAAAATCAGGAATCCAGTCAGTAGCACACTAGAAATAACCATTTTTAAAGCTTATTTAGAATTCATTGAACTAGAAAATGAGAAAAATGGGAAAAGCACCCACACAAAACCCAAATAAAGTAGATAATTAAGCTAGTCAAAAACATAGCAGGGCTTGATACATGGAAAAAGGTATTACCTTTCAAAGCTCTATCTTTCGACAGCTTAAGTATAGCTTGAAAAAGACTGTATGGCAAGATGCACAGTAAAGTGCCTTTATGGGATATAGTATTTATTTGTTTCTTTCATTGGCATAAATCAACCCCTAAACAAACCATTCAAGTTTAATAATAGTAACATAAAGAAAATTGTTTCAAAAGGTATTAATTTCTTTCATAAGCTGGGGGTAATTTTTATATTACTAAAGCACAATATGAATAATTTGGGATATAGGACTTCCAATTATGTGTTTATATTGCATTTAATGAAAAAGATTGGTTTATAATATCTTCTGATCAACAACTGATTTATAGTCCTAATGGGTTTGGGACACATATTCATTTTCATTTTAATCTCATTACACTTGTATTTTTAAGAAGAAGTTTCCAATAGAAAATTTGTCATTAATAATTGTTACTCATAAATGCAGGGAACAACAAAAATAGTCCCAGACCTAAGACCTCCTAAAGAAGCATGTGTCTCATTTGTCAAATAACAACATATGTTTCTTCTTTAGGGTTATTTTGAGTGTATTTCCCAGGTTTTTTTTTTCCTGTTTATATAGGAATGCACATCACTCAGTCTCAAACACCAGAACTTAGATTAATGGGTAAAAGTAGATTTGATCCCATGCAAAGCCATACTTTAACAATCTGAAAAGCTCCAAAGTGGATTTCTTCAAGTGAAACTTGGTTAATCTCTTTTAAAGAATTTTTCAAAGAGGTACAGCAGGAGCAGATGGCAAGTGAGATTTTCTTACAACTCAAAGATTCTAGGATTTTATGAAGGTAGATAATCATATTTGTGATCTAGTCACTAGAAATAGGTTGCAAGAGGTGAATTTAACTAAAAGAGAATAATTTATATTTATTGATAAAATTGTATTTTCAAAAGAATAATGTTAAAACATTAAAATATTAACATAAAATTTAATTAGTAAATCAAAATGCCACCTCCCTCATTGAATAACAAGGTGTAGCATCTCCATTTGTGGATTGAGCTTCCATCCAGGTTTCTAAAATAATTACAAAAGAAAACAGTCCTGGATATTCTTCCCAACTTCACATTTACAAGTATGTTCATAGATAGATAGATGCTTGTGTACATATATAGACATGCATACTTCAAACATATATATAATATATAAATGTGCACATATACACAATGCACACTATATTATAATATTACATGTGTGTGTGTTCATCAAGCACTCATATATGCATACAAATGCATATTTACATGGAAATAGGTATATGTACATATGTACATGGAAGTGAGTATATGCATCGTGTGTGTGTGTGTGTGTGTGTGTGTGTGTGTGTGTGAAACAGAGGCTTTGCTATACATGTACAACTCAACAAAATGGGGGTATCTTGTTTCTCAGAGAAGCTGTTCTATATTCCTTTGACCATGTGGGTAGGAATATTCTCTTTCCGCTGGTTATGTAATAATTTGGGCTGCATCTCTAAAACAACCAGTCTGGGATAATCTCTTTCTCGTCAGGTGCATTTAGGGATGTGAAGGTCATTTTCATTCATAGCATATGCTTTCTAAACTGAACTGGATGAATTGAGAGGCTACGTCCTCCTTCCTTCCAATCTCCTTTAAGCTTTGTAACAGCCCCAAGACTGCTCTGAGGTTCTGTCCATTTCATTTGTCCTGACATTTCTGGACATAGGCACCGAACTCTCCATGTTGAAGCCATGGTTATCTCAAAGCTCAAGATTCCAGGAAAAAATGCTGCAGTCAGTACAGCAGGAAAACACTAAGAAGTCAGTATCCTGGAATCCTAGCCAGAGTCCTTGAATTTTAAACTGTGCTCCATAGAGCTAAACTCTGAATGTTATGCTCCTCCCTTCTTTCATTGGGCCAACAGCTGCTTATAAGGATATGGGAATGATAAAATGTGACATCCATGACTTTCCAGTGGTGTGAGCCAGTGTAACCACACACACACACACACACACACACATACACACACATATATACATATATACATGTATATAAAACATGTATGTATATTTATGTACACAGACATTGTGGTTTAGTCATTCAGTCATGTTAACTCTTTATGATACTACAGACCATAGTGTTCCAATGCTGTCCATGTGGTTTTCTTGGCAAAGATAATAAAGTTGTTTGTCATTTTCTTCTTTAGTAGATTAAGGCAAACAGAAATTAAGTGACTTGCCTGGAAAAACATAGTTAGCCAGTATCTACTGCTGAATTTGAACTCAGATCTTCCTGACTACAGGCCCACCATTCTAACCACTGAGCCACCAAGTTGACCCATATATACAGAGAAATATGTACATATATTTTAATTATTGGAAACAATTTGTCTTATTAATAGGGGAAGAATAATAAAAATTAAGAATTATGACTTATATCGCAAAAGTTTTTATCACTCTCAAATTCTACTAGGGCTCATATTTAGTTTTTTGCTTGTCTGAAATGTAATCTTACTATGTGTATGGTTTTCTGTAGCTATGTGCTACTATCCCCTATTGGGAAATCCTTTTATTTGAGATTCTTCTTTCCAGAGAGGGCCTTCTTAGTATCAAAATCATTCCTTCCATCTTTCTGCATTTCTACAGCCTTCAACTCACTTCTCTGTCCCCAGGATTTTCCTCTACCCTCCTACATGACTTTCTTGGTTTGGATCCATTGTCCCATCCTATATATTGACAATGCTTTCATTCTACCAGTCATTCTTTCTTCTCTTCTTCCATACTGTCTACACTGTCAGACAAAAGCTGGACTTAACTGTAACTTTGCACAAGCTTTATCTGGCTTGCAAATCTAAATCAGCTTAAGAGACTAGACTCAGTGATGATAAAACATGAAGAGAAGATCCAAGTACAGGCTACATTAAAGTTAAAGGAAAAATAGTGCTTTAAATGCTAAAGTAAGGCACTACTAAATCTTATAAAGATCTATTTTAGCATACTGGAAAATGAAATGCATAATTAGCTTGAAAGCAAATGTTTGGCCACTGGAGTAGATATGTAATAACAAAACTCAGCATTTCCCCCGAGCCCGGATAACTAAATAAAAAATTCTGCACACTGTCTAAATCATTCCTCAACCTGATCCTACAATCTAATAATAAAGTAAGGATTCTTAAGAATTTTTCTCTTATGGATCTTTTGCCAGTCTACTGAAGCCTGTGTGTGCCTTCTCAAAATAATCTTTTTAAAGGAATAAGATGAAATTCATACCATTGAAAAGGAAAAAAAATTGAACTAAAGATATATGTTTGTATATGTATTTTTCATCCAAGTTCATCAGCCCCCCAAGTTCACTACAAACTTCAAATGTTTTAGACTACTCACATAGAGATTCAGAATTATTATCACTTGTATAATAATAAATATATTTCTTGGTATCGTGTGTCAATATTCAGGGCCAAGACAAGCAGTTATATGGACAGAAAGTCATAAGAAGAATATCTGTAGTACTTTATCATTAAAAAAAAAGATCAATTTGTTCAAATTGTTTTATTGATGATGTATTTTCATCAGATTGTCAAAAAATGGACATTGAAGTTTTATGGCTAAGTAAAGGGCAACTTAACTATTTATTTTAAAGTAACTTTTACAATTTTCTGAACTTTTGAAATTGTTTGGAAGGAAGAACTTGGTGGAGAGTAAATTATAAGTTTATTGTTAAGGAACTTATTAAAATATCATTAAACAACTACAACAATAACAACATAGAAATTGTGTTGCTTCAACTTTCCTCACTCTTCTGTTCTTACCATTTTTTTTAAAAATGTAATTATTATGGTAATTTGGGATAGTTGAAACTAGTCTAATGAAGAAAACTGAGCAATCATAACATAATATTTTCATTTAATGTCCTCACTCAAATTTTCCTTGGGAAATCTAGCAGAGACATTTCAAATCTCATCTAGGCAAATTCAATTTCTTTGTAAGCACTAAGGCATAGAAAAGAAAAGCTTAGTCTGTGTGTTTGTGCATGAGTATACACTAAAGATAACCATAGAGTACATGTACTTGCTATTTTGGTAGGACCTACCATCCTTTGGAATGTATACAGTTTATATTATAACATTTGTATCACTGAATTGTTTATTCAAATTTTTTTTCACTCTAGTATCAAGTTCCTTGGTGCTTCTTATTCTTTTTTCTTCACGTAGTCCAAGTCCACCCTTATCACTCCACTATTTCTGTTCTGTCTAGCATCTATCCCCAAATATTGGAATCATCTCTCATCTGTTGTTGCTTCATGTATGTTTTTCTACCTAAAACATGCTTCCTATTGCTACTGCATCTATCTTTATTGCTTCTTTAGGAAAGTGATAGTGATTTTTTTAAAGTAATAGCTAGAATAACAATGCGTAGGGCCATATAATATAGTTCTCTCTCTGCTGTTATACATGTCTATACCTCTCTCTGGATAGTATATAGAATGGTCCTTTAAGGAGTTGTCAAAACCTTTAGACCTCCCTTGCCAAATAGAATGTTCCTACTCTATCCTCCTAAGTCAGAACAATTGAATTACACTCACATGTTCCCTTCATCAAGTATAATAAATTGTGTACCCCCATCACTTTAACCCACATACATACGAATACACATGCACAAAGTCAGATTTTCCTCTTTTCAAACTGAATCTCTTTGAGGCTAGGAATAAATATAACCTTTTGTTTGCCTTTTGAAGTCTCATCATCTTCCCAAGCTCTGGTATCTGCACAAATTATTTTAAGGTTCAGATAAGCCTTCAGAAATCACTAGGAACACTGGAATTAAAGTGGGAAAGCTTGTGGCTATTGCTGGCATCCTTTCCACAGCTGCAAAGATCAATGTCCTTATTGAAAATGAAGAAAATTGAAGCACAGAGCTACCTAAAGGAGTTAGAAAACATGGAACAAATAACATCTCTTTCAAATGTAGACTGAAGAAGCCTTCATTTTAAACAATCTGGTTATGGTCCAAGGTTGCCTCTATTTTCCCAAACTGAGTGTGACTAGACCAACACACTAGACCAACCCAGGTCACACAGTAAGGGAGAAAAATTTACTAGTCACAGATGAGCCCCAAATAGTATGCCATCGATGT
This sequence comes from Sarcophilus harrisii, assembly GCF_902635505.1. NCBI lineage: Eukaryota > Metazoa > Chordata > Mammalia > Dasyuromorphia > Dasyuridae > Sarcophilus > Sarcophilus harrisii. Next base: position 200,898,648 of record NC_045429.1, read on the forward strand.
ACTTTAACTGATATTGTAGGTAATGAAAGAGCCTTTTAAATGTGCCAGCACTCTGAAAAGGACATATACTTCTTAATATATTGAATGAGCAAGTTAAAACAATGTTCTCCTTTTATTAAAAAAAAAAAAAACTAAAGTTAGATTGCATTTTAAAAAATTGTAACAATTGAAAATTAATATAAGAAAAATACTATTCCTACAGAGGTATTTATATTTTTTATGATTATAATAAAATGTGTATTATGTAGTAAATAATGATAAATTAGAAATTCTTAAACCAACAATGTAATCATGTATTGTTTTAATGGCATAATTGTCTGATTTACACTCCATCTCTGCTCTTTCTTGTTTCTGTATCTTGGAGAAAAGAACAGATGGCTAACCTCTACAAGCATAATTCAAAGTACCATCACTGACCTAATATGACTTACATATCCCAACCATAATGCTTAGGCAGAAATAGCTGTTACAGGACTAGCCTTGAAGACTCAAAGCTTAAAATGATAGGGAACATTTTGCGGGCTATATTGTTATCTAAGTGTGGGTATTTATACCCTCCTAAATATAAAGACAGTACTCTGGGAAATGATGACAAGGTAAAGAGAAAACATTGATGCTGATATATTTCATTATCCATTCATCAATCTGAGGTTGAGTTGTACAGTAGTCCTTCAAGAAATGAAGATGTATTTGTTGAAAAAAACATAAAAATGTTAAGTATCCTTTCAAGGTTTCTGTGATTCTCTTCTTCTAAATAAATCAAATTTCATGAACTTTCTTCTTGTAGCAATCTGATATTTAACATCACCCTTCCCTACCTCCCTCTCCAACTCTGTAGTTGCTTTATAGCATGAGTCTTCAGACCTGAGCAAAAATGTATGCACATCTCAAGATGATTCATTCTTCCTCTGAATCTGATGCTTTTAAAACAATTTGACCTGTCAATGAAATAATAAATTTCTTTCAAGGAAGACTTCTTTCTTACCATTAATCTTGAGGCAAAGCTCCTTATAAAAACAGCAGATTGAATGTTAAGTAGTACAGAGGTATGGAATTTTAAAAGCAGAAGAAACCTGACTGATCATTGAGCCCAAATCCCTTATAAAATGCTCTCAATTATTCAAAATATATTTTTAAAGCAAAATATTGATTCATTTTAATTAAAGAAAACTTCTGCAAATATTAATCATTTGTGGTTGATTATCAGGACTACATTTGGCCTATTATTTAAGATTGAGATTGTTGGAAAAATCATTTTTACTTTATATATGTAAATTATTTAAATAAGAACATTTAATAAATATTTAATAAGAATCCAGAAAGTAGTCACATGTTATAATTTCTTTAGTTAATCAAAACCTCAAATTGTTCTTTAAGAATCATTTAATTTTCAATGAATCTTTATAGATCTGTATGCCTTTACAAAACTTTATAAAAACAAAATGCATTTTTAAAAATTCCTTCCTTAAAGATTATCTGAGGTCCCCTTTTCCATATGAAATCTCTTTTTAAAAAAAAAAAGGTAAAAAATAAGCATAACATGGGAGATTTGGAGGACAAAGCAGTTCCAGCTCATATATGTCATTTCCCCATTATGTGTATGGAATCAACTCTAACTTAAGGGTTGAAAATATGTGGATATATGTGTTCATATGAATCATATATGTGACAAACATGTCTGTTTTTAAATATATGATACATAAAATATATGTGTAACTTATGTGTTTGAATTTCATATATATACTCTATGTACATGTAGGAAGAAAGGGAATTTCCAGATATAAATTTACACTTTTTCTTCAGTTAACAGATTTAAGAAGTGTTCTAGGGTACTTAGAGATTAAATGACTTTTCCATCAACAATTAAACAAGAATTAGACTTGAACCCAGATCTTCTTAGTTCAAGGCCACATTCCTTTATGGTACTATGCAATAACTTTTAGATAGATAGATAGATAGATAGATAGATAGATTTAAAAGAACTTGATTTTTTAAAAAACTAATCATTGTGGTGATAATTTTGCAGGATATAATTACTACTGCTATTATGATTCATTCTTCTGTTTACCTCTCTCTCTCTCTCTCTCTCTCTCTCTTTCTCTTTCTGAGTGTCTTTCTCTTCCTCTCCCTCACCACATATGTGAATATACATGTATACCATATGCCACATATATGTGATGTGGATGTTATATATAATATAAAAATTTCAATGATAGAATTCTTAGATTTTAGGAAAAGACCAAGGACTTGTCTCTTCATACTACTTATACTACTTCAGATGTATGACAGTCTGGAGTGATATAAAAAGAGCAAGCATACTTTGATCTTTCCCAAAAATCTAAGATTTCTGTTACTGAGATTTGATTAGCCCAGAGGCTCTTTTACTTAATTTCTTGTGGCCTCAATCTATATTGATATGGCTTTCTGTTCATCCAATAGCCAAAAAGGCTTAGAGAGCCAACACATCTATACTACAGATGAGATACATAACTATGTGGAATCATGGAATCAAGGAAATTATTTCTGTTAAACCTGCTGAATAACCTAAGAATATATAATTTTAATGAAATATTAGATCTAAATTATAAAATAACTGGTCTAAGTCAGATTAAGCCCACTCTACATTAGAGAATTGAAGTATAAAAAGGATACCTTTTATTATGTGCCTTAGATGTCCTTTTTATACCTAGTAGAATCCTCATGAAGTTCTCTATAATTGTAATTTTCTGCTGCCTTTGAGCCTTTCTAGCAATCATAGGTCAGCCTTCTTTCTGACATAAGAAGTTAAGATTCTTAAAAGTGCTACTGTCCTCAGATGGGGACTGCCTTTCTGAAGTTAATTATAGTGGCAATAGACATCAGTGTTCCATTGACACTACTATAGTTATCATTTAGTCCTGACTATATGTGGAACTTATAGATCTTCAAAACACATAAATTCACTTAACTACTTCAATTTTGGAATACTCATTTGTCGTAGATGGTGGAGAAGGAACACACGACTTTCTAAGCTCCTCTCATTCCCCTCATAACCAACTATTTAATTCAGCCTCAAAAATAGCTCTTCACTGCTTAAATTCATGAAAATCAGAAGCACTACAATTTACCAGCCAAAGTCAATTTGGAAGATCACCAGGACAGGTTTGTCCTGAGGGGCCAGGAACAGACTAGCATGGGCAGCAAGAGAGACTAGGATCCTAAGCAGACCAGGGGCAGGGGTGACCTCTGTGGCAAGAGAAGTTATAGAGATGGCTCTGCTATAGGCTAACTGCTCTGCCTTGATTACAAAGCATGAAACTGGCAGAGAAATTAAAGCCTAAAACAGAGGGTACTCTAAAAAACACCAGAACCTAACAAGATGTGGCTGTAACTACTCAAACCCAGAAGTAACTCAGGCAGATTGAAAGCAGCCCTGCAGCCACATCCTGCAGTTCCTGACTTTTGCTGGGGGGGGGGGAGCAGTTGCAAACCCACATGGCAGGGGGGCACAGCCTGGGCAGCCTCTAATCAGCACAGTTGGGGGCTCAGCCTGGGGCAATAGAACTTCCCTCACAGGATTGTGCTTCCCAAGGCAGAGACACTTCCCATCCCTCCTAGTCCATTAACTGCTCAACTGCTAATACCCACAGCCCCAGGGCAGGATTTGGCTTGGGATAATGAAATTCTCACTCAGCGTCTAGCCCCAGGGCAGTCATTATCTCACACATCAGGGGTTCTTTGCAGGCCACTTTCCCAGCTCTGCCCTGCAGGCCTGAGTTACTTCCAGGTGGAGAACTCTTTCCCAGAGTACTCCAGTATCTCGCTGCTTTTTGCAGCTGTCTAGCAGGAAAGCTACCAGTCCATACACCTTTCACTGCTCTGCAGAAGAAGCAGGTAACCTCCTGGCCCTGAAGGCAGATCCTACAGGCTTTAACAAAATGAGTAAAAAAATCAAAAGGACAATTGATAGTTTTGACTCAGAAAGACAACAGCTTTTCAACCCTGAAGAGACTAATAGCAGACAGTCTCCAGACAATTGTTGGTCTCCAATACAAAAGGCTCTCCTAGAAGAGACTATTAAAAACCTTAAAAGAGAACTAGAAGAAAAATAGGGAAAGGAAAGAGAAGCTATGCAAGAGAGTACAGAAAAAACAAAAAACTCACTAAAAGAAAAATTTGATAAAGTGGAAAAAGAAAACAACTTACTGAAATGTGAATTGGAAAAGGTAAAAAAACTCCCAAGAAGTGCAGGGAAAGAGAATTTGTGAATTGGAGAAAGAAAATAACTCACTAAAAAAAAATTAGTGAAATGGAAAAAAATTCCATAGAGCAAAACAACTCATTTAAAAACTCAATTGGACATATACAAAAAGAAGTAAAAAAAGCTAATGAAGAAAATAACTCACTAAAAAGGAGAACTGAACAAATAGAAATGACTGATTCATTGAGACAGGAAGAATCAGTCAAGCAAAACCAAAAAAAAAAAAAGAAAAAAAGAAAGATTGGAAAAAAATGTCAAATATTTACTTGGAAAAACAACAGACCTGGAAAATAGATCTAGGAGAGATAACCTGAGGATCATCGGACTACACGAAAATTATGATGAAAAAAAAAAAAAAGAGCCTAGATACTATTTTACAGGAAATCATCAAAGAGAACTGCCCAGAAGTAATAGAACAAGAAGGTAAATTAGGCGTTGAAAGAATCCATCGAACACCTTCTGAAAAAGACCCTAAAATAAAGATTCCAAGGAACATTGTGGCCAAACTTCAGAATTTTCAGATTAAAGAAAAAATTTTACAAGCAGCCAGGAAAAAACAGTTCAAATACCAAGGTGCCACAATAAGGGTCACACAAGATCTGGCTGCCTCAACATTAAAGGATCGAAGGGCCTGGAATTTGATATTCCGAAAGGCAAAAGAACTTGGAATGCAGCCAAGAATAAACTACCCAGCTAAGCTAAGCATTTTTTTCCATGGAAGAAGATGGACATTTAATGAAACAGAGGAATTACATCTTTTTCTAAGGAAAAAACCAGACTTAAATAAAAAATTTGATCTCCAACAACAGGACTCAAGAGAAGTAGAAAAAGGTAAAAGGAACTCTTGAGAACTGTATTTCTGTTGTGGATATACATAAAAACCACATGTATAATTTGATTTTACTGATATAGCATAAAAAAGAGAAGCAGAAATGGAAAGGGGATAGTGGCAGAAGAAGGGAAAAGGGGAGATAAAAAGAGGGAAACTACATGTGACAATGAGGCAAAGGAAACCTATCATATCTGAGGGAACTTAGAGAGGGAGAAGAACATTGTGCAAATCTCACTGTCATCAGAGTTGGCTCAAAGAGGAAATAATTGACATATTTGTTTTACAGAGAATATTCTCTCACCTCATTAAAAAGTGGGAAAAGAAAAGGGAAAAGGGAAAAGAGTAATAAGAGAAGGGTACAAGAAAGGGGAGGGAATTCAAAAGGAGGAGGGAGAGATACTAAAGAGGAGAGCTGGGTGATGCAAGTGGACAATAAGTTTAATACTAAGGGGGGGGAAGGAGGGCTAAAAAAAAAAAGAAAAGCATAATCTGGGATATTAGGATGGCAGGAAACAGAATTAGTAACTAACGAAATGTGAATGGGATGAACCCCCAAAAGAGGAGGGATAAGACTGGATCAAAAGTCAGAACCCTACAATACGTTATTTACAGGAAACACCTTTAAAACAGGGAGATACATACAGAGTAAAGGTAAAGGCTGGAGCGGAATCTATTATGCTCAGGTGAAGTCAAAAAAGCAGGGGTAGTCATCCTTATATCAGATCAAGCAAAACCAAAAATTGATCTAATTAAAAGAGATAAGGAAGGAAACTATATCTTGCTAAAAGGTATATAGACAATGAAGTATCATATTAAACATATATGCACCAAGTGGTATAGCATCAACTTCCTAAAGGAGGTTGAGAGGAGGAAGAAATAGACAGCAAAACTATAATAGTGGGAGATCCTCAATCTTTACCTCAGATTTAGATAAGAATTCACAAAACAAATAAAAAGAAATTAAAGAGGTAAAAGAAATTAGAAAAATTGGTATGATAGACCGAAAAATGAAGGGACAGAAAGGAGTTACTCTCTTCCTCAATTTGGAACCTAAAAAATTGACCAATATTAGTACATAAAACCTCAAAATTAAATGCAGGAAGGCAGAAATAGTAATGCTTTTTTTCAGATCACAATGCAATAAAACAACATTAACAAAAAGTTAGGTATAAATAGACCAAAAAGTAATTGGAAATTAAAAAATCTCATCTTAAAGAATGATTGGGTGAAACAGCAAATTATAGACACAATTAATAATTTCACTCAAGATAACGACAACGGTGAGACATCATACCAAAATTTGTGGGATGCAACCAAAGTGGTAATGAGGGGAAATGTTATATCCTTAGGGGCTGACTTGAATAAAATAAAGAAAGATAAGGTCAATGAATTGGGCTTGCAATTTAAAAAGCTAGAAAAAGACCAAATTAAACCCCCTAATCAATTACTAAACTTAAAATTCTAAAATTCAAAGGAGAAATTAATAATATTGAAAGTAAAAAAACCAAAACTAAAAAAAAACAAGAGTTGGTTTAATGAAAAACAATAAAATTGATAAACCTTTGGTAAATCTATTAGAAAAGGAGAGAGGAAAATCAAATTAGTAGTCTTAAAAATGAAAAGGGAGAACTTTCCACCAATGAAGAAGAAATTAAAGAAATAATGAGGGGTTACTTTATCCAACTTTATGCCAATGAATCTGATAACCTAAGCGAAATGGATGACTACCTCCAAAAATATAGGCTTTCCAGATTATCAGAGGATGAAGTAAATTGCTTGAAAAGTCCCATTTCAGAAAAAAGAAATAGAACAAGCTATTAATCAACTCCCTAAAAAAGAATCCCCAGGACCAGATGGATTTACATGTGAATTCTACCAAAAAATGAAAGAACAATTAAGCCCAATGCTTTATAAACTATTTGAAAAAAAAATAGGGAATGAAGGAGTCCTACAAAATTCCTTTTATGACACAGACATGGTACTGATACCTAAACCAGGTAGGTTGAAAAAAGAGAAAGAAAATTATAGACCAATCTCCCTAATGAATATTGATGCTAAAATCTTAAATAAAATATTAGCAAAAAGACTACAGAAAGTCATCCCCAGGATAATACACCACAATCAAGTAGGATGCAGGGCTGGTTCAATATTAGGAAAACTATCAGTATAATTGGCCATATTAATAACCAAAGTAACAAAAACCATATGATCATCTCAATAGATGCAGAAGAATCATTTGATAAAATCCAACATCCATTCCTATTAAAAATACTTGAGAGTATAGGAATAAATGGACTTTTCCTTAAAATAATCAGTAGCATCTATTTAAAACCAGCAGTAAGCATTATATGTAATGGGGACAAACTGCAACCATTCCTAATAAGATTAGGAGTGAAACAAGGTTGCCCACTATCACTGTTACTATTTAATATTGTATTAGAAATGCTAGCTTTGGCAACAATGGTTGAGAAAGAGATTAAAGGAATGAGAATAGGCAATGAGGAAACCAAGTTACCACTCTTTGCTAATGATATGATGGTATGCTTAGAGAACCCCAGAGATTCTACTAAAATGTTATTAGAAATAATCCACAACTTTAGCAAGGTTGCTGGTTATAAAATAAACCCACATAAGTCATCAGCATGCTTATGTATCGCTAACAAAATCCAAGTCAGAGTTACAAAGAGAATTTCCATTTAAAGTAACTACTGATTGTATAAAATATTTAGGAATCTATCTGCCAAGGGAAAATCAGAAACTTTATGAGCAAAACTACAAAACACTTTCCACACAAATTAAGTCTGATCTAACCAACTGGAAAAATATTAAATGCTCTTGGATTGGGCAAGCAAATATAATAAAGATGACAATACCACCTAAACTAATCTATTTATTTAGTGCTATACCAATCAGATTCCCCAAAACCATTTTGATGACCTAGAAAAAATAACAACAAAGTTCATATGGAAAAACAAAAGGTCAAGAATTTCAAGGGAATTAATGAAAAAAAAAAAAATCAAATGAAGGTGGCCTAGCTGTACCAGATCTAAAATTATATTATAAAGCAGCAGTTACTAAAACCATCTGGTATTGGCTAAAAAATAGACTAGTTGATCAATGGAATAGGTTAGGTTTAAAGGACAAAAGAGCCAATAACTTCAATTATCTAGTGTTTGACAAACTCAAAAATGCCAGTTTTGGGGATAAGAATGCATTATTTGACAAAAATTGCTGGGAAAATTGGAAATTAGTATGGCAGAAACTAGGCATTGACCCACATTTAACACCGTACACCAAGATAAGGTCAAAATGAGTTCATGATCTAGGCATAAAGAATGAGATTATAAATAAATTGGAAGAGCATAGGATAGTTTACCTCTCAGACCTGTGGAAGAGGAAGGAATTTATGACCAAAGAAGAACTATAGATCACTATTGACTACAAAATAGAAAATTTTGATTATATCAAATTGAAAAGTTTTTGTACAAACAAAACAAATGCAGGCAAGATTAGAAGGGAAACAAATTAGAGGTGAAACAAATTGGGAAAACATTTTTATAGTCAAAGGTTCTGATAAAGGCCTCATTTATTTATACAATCAGTAGTTAGTTTAAATGGAATTTCTCTTTGTAACTCTGACTGTTGGATTTTCTTAGCGATACCCCAAAGAGATACTAAAGAAGGGAAAGGGACTTGTATGGGCCAAAATGTTTGTGGCAGCCCTGTTTGTAGTGGCTAGAAGCTGGAAAATGAATGGTTGCCCATCAATTGAAGAATGGTTGAGTAAATTGTGGTACATGAATGTTATGAAATATTATTGTTCTGTAAGAAATGACCAGCAGGATGAATACAGAGAGAATTGGCGAGACTTACATGAACTGATGCTAAGTGAAATGAGCAGAACCAGGAGATCATTATATACCTCAACAATGATACTGTATGAGGATATATTCTGATGGAAGTGGATTTCTTCAACAAAGAGAAGATCTAACTCAGTTTCAATTGATCAAGGATGGACAGAAGCAGCTACACCCAAAGAAAGAACACTGGAAAATGATGTATCTCCCTGCTTTAGGTGTGTTTCCTGTAAGCAACATATTGTAGGATTCTGTCTTTTAATCCATTATGCAAACTGCTTCCTCTTTATGGGGGAGTTTATCCCATTTACATTTATTATTAAAATTACCAATTCTGTATTACTTGCCATCTTGTTAACCCCTGTTTATGCTTTTTTCCATTCTTTCCCCTTTCCCCCCCTTCCCTGTATTAAACTTGTGGGCACCACTTGCTTCTCACAGCCCTCCCTTTTTAGTATGCCTCCCCTCCCCCCTCCACTTAGAGTTCCTTCCCCTATCTTACTCCTTTCCCTCACAGTTTCTGTATTCCCTTCTGTTTGGCTTATTCCTTCCCTTTTCACTTTTCCCTTCTTGCTTTTCAATGAGGTGGGAGAAGTTTCACCACAAATTGAATATGTCTACAATTTTTCTCTTAAAGCCAATTCTGATGGCAGTAAGATACCCACTATATTCATCACCCTCCATTCTTTCTCTCAGATATAATAGGTTTCTTTTGCCTCTTCGTGAGATGTAGTACCCCACTTTTACCCTTTTTCTGGTACAATGTCCTTTCCACCTCTAGTTTCTAGAACAAGGTATATAGTTATTCTTTATACATCTTTACAGCAGAAATATAGTTCCCAAGATTTCTTTTTACCTTTCTAGGTTTTTCTTGAGTTCTATATTTGTAGATCAAATTTTTTGTCAAGTTCTGGTTTTTTTATCAAAAAATAGGTGAAATTCGCTTATTTTGTTGAATGACCATCTTCTTCCCTGGAAAAAGATGCTCATTCTGGCTGGGTAAGCTATTTTTGGTTGCATACCGAGTTCCTTAGCCTTTCGGAATCTCCGATTCCAGGCCTTTCAATCTTTTAATGTGGATGCTGCGAGATCTTGGGCGATCCTTATTGTGGCTCCTCTATATTTGAATTGAGTTTTTCTAGCTGCTTGGAGTAATTTTTTCTTCGTTTGAGGGTTCTGGCATTTGGCCACTATATTTCTTGGTGTTTTGATTTTAGGATCCCTTTCAGTAGATGATCAATGAATTCTTTCAATGTCTACCCTCTGTTTCTATGACTTCTAGGCTGTTCTCTTTGATAATTTCCTGGAAAATAGTGTCCAAGCTCTTTTTTTCATCATATTTTTCTGGAAGTCCAATAATTTTCAGATTGTCTCTCCTAGACCTTTTTTCCAGGTCTGTTGTTTTTCCAAGAAGGTATTTCACATTATTTGATTTTTTTGGTTTTGCTTGACTGATTCTTCTTGTCTCCTCAAGTCATGCAATTCCATTTGTTCGATTCTGATTTTCAATGAAGTGTTTCCTTCACTCACTTTTTTATATTTGTTTTCTAATTGTCCAATTGTGTTTTTTTGGTCTGTGGAATTTTTTTCCATTTCACCAATTTTATTTTTTAGAGAGCTATTTTCTGTTTCCAGTTCACTAATCCTATTTTTCAAGGATTTGATTTCTTTATCCACTTTGTCTTTAAATGAGTGGGATGATTTCTCCAGACTCTCTTGCCAAGCCTCCCTCTCATTTTCCCATTTTTCTTCTAACTCTCTTGTGAAAGTCTTTTTAATTTCTTCTATGAGATTCATCTGTGCTGAGGAACAGATGATCTCTTCCTGTGGGGATTCACCTGGAGACAGCCTGTTTTTAGTCTCCTCAGTGTTTAGAGTCTGCTCTCTGTCCATATAAAAGCTGTCAATTGTTAAGGTCCTTTTCAATTTTTGCTCATTTTGTCAGAGAAGAATCAGAGACAAACTAGCAAAGAAAAAAAAGAAAAAAATCCCAAATGGAATCTGCTTTTTTTGAGGGAGGGGCTGGGTGGTGTTACCAAGCTTCCTCTACAGACTGTGGGAGGGAGCAGCAGGGCAATAGCAGGACTTTGCTGCTCCTGCACTCTGAGACTTTGAGAGACAGAGAAGAATCAGAGACAAACTAGCAAAGAAAAAAAAGAAAAAAATCCCAAATGGAATCTGCTTTTTTTGAGGGAGGGGCTGGGTGGTGTTACCAAGCTTCCTCTACAGACTGTGGGAGGGAGCAGCAGGGCAATAGCAGGACTTTGCTGCTCCTGCACTCTGAGACTTTGAGAGAGTGCTGAGTTGCTGTGCGGGAGGGGTGGCCAGGTCCTGTGAAACTCCAGCTGTTTGGGGTTGTATTCTTTACCCCCCAGTGTTTTTAGCTTCTCTGCTGGGTTACTGACTTGCTGCCAGGGCAAAGTATCCAATCCTGTAGCAAAACTCTCCCCACAGAGACGGCTGAGATCACACCTCACCCCTCTCTGGTCTGCTTGGCTATGAGCTGCCTGCCCTCAGCCTGTGCCCGATCTAAAACTGTCCCTCCCCTTGAGCAAAAACAGGCCTTTCCTGTCGAATCTCAAGGATGTCTTCTCTTGGTAACTGTGTTTTTTTTTTTTCAGTCAAGCATTAATTCAGAGGCTTGTAATGAGATGGATTCTGAGAGAAAATAAGGAGCTTACACAGCTGTGTGCCTCCTCTCTGCCATCTTGGCCAGGAGTCCAATAGTGTTCTATTACATTCATAGATCACAACTTATTTAGTCTTTCCCCAATTGACAGACATACACTCATTTTCCAATTCTTGGACATCACAAAAAGAGCTCTACAAGCATTTTTGTACACGTGGGTCCTTTTTTCTCTTTTTATGATCTGTTTGTGATACAGACCCAGTAGTGGCACTGCTGGATCAAATGCAAAGTTGCATAGCCTTTTGGACTTTGTTTTAAATTGTTCTTTGGAATGGTCATATTGGTTCACAACTTCAACACATTGCATTAGTGTTCCAGTTTTCCCATATCCCCTTTAATATTTATCATTATCTTTTCCTGTCCTCTTAGCCAATCTGATGGGGAGAGTTGTTTTAATTTGCATTTCTCTACTCAGTAGTGTTTTAGAGTATTTTTTCTATATGACTATAGATGATTTTCATTTCCTTATCTGAAAACTTCCTGTTCATATCCTTTGACCATTTATCAATTGGAGTATGACTTGTATTCTTATGAATTTGATTCAGTTCTCTATATATTTGCAAAATGAGGCCTTTTTCATAAAAATTGGTTATAAAAAAAGCTTTCTACTTCCATTATAATCTTTTGTGGATTGGTTTTGTTTGTGCAAAAAATATTTGCTCATATTTTGAATCTTTTTTTTATGTTCTGCAATGCACATGGAAACTTTTTTCTGTTTTTTTTTTCATTTTTCTGTTATGTTTTTCCTTTATTTTTCTATTTGTTATCTTGATTTTAAATGATATTTTTTAAATAAAATAATGTAAAGGAGTCCTGAGACCAAAAGCCTTGAGAATCATTCTATATTATGCAATAACACGTGGAATTTTCCTGTCTGAAGAAATATTGCATAGCTAATGTTAAAAGTTTTATAAACTAAGAAATTACTGTTGAATCATTCACTCAGTAAACATGTTTTAAGCACCTAATAATTTCCTACTATGTACCAGGCAAGTCCTAAGCTTAGCAATGGGGGAAAAACATAAACAAAATGCAAAAAATAATATCTGCTCTGAAGGAACTCACCATACAAAGAGACAAAATACTAACAACTATATATCAACAAGTTATATAGAGGACAAAAAAAATGATCAATAAAGGGAGGACACTAAAATTAACAAAGACTGGGAAAAATTGGTGTTTTCTTTTTTTTATGTATACATATATTGTATTTATTTTTTTATGTTCTTGATTTTTTTTTTTTTAAATAATAGCTTTTTATTTACAAGTTATATGCATGAATAATTTTACAGCATTGACAATTGCCAAACCTTTTGTTCCAATTTTTCCCCTCGTTCCCCCCACCCCTTCCCCTAGATGGCAGGATAACCAATACATGTTAAATATATTAGAGTATAAATTAAATACAAAATAAGTATACATGTCCAAACCATTATTTTGCTGTATAAAAAGAACCGGACTCTGAAATATTGTACAGTTAGCCTGCGAAGGAAATCAAAAATGCAGGCGGGCAAAAATATAGGGATTGGGAATTCGATGTAATGGTTCTTAGTCATCTCCCAGAATTTTCTTGCTGGGTGTAGCTGGTTCAGTTCATTACTGCTCCATTAGAACTGATTTGGCTCATCATATTGCTGAAGATGGCCAGGTCCATCAGAATTGATCATCATATACTTTGTTGTTGAAGTATATATAATGATCTCCTGGTCCTGCTCATTTCACTCAGCATCAGTTCATGTAAGTCTTTCCAGGCCTTTCTGAAATCATTCTGTTGGTCATTTATTCATATACCACAATTTATTCAGCCATTCTCCAATTGATGGGCATCTACTCAGTTTCCAGTTTCTGGCCACTACAAAGAGGGCTGCCACAAACATTCTTGCACATACAGGTCCCTTTCCCTTCTTTAAAATCTCTTTGGGATATAAGCCCAAAACTTGTGTTTTCAATTAGATTTGAGAAGACAAAAATGATGAGGGAGAACATTCCACTCACTGGAACAATCAGTGACAATACAAAGAGGCTGGAAATGTCATCTTTTGTAACGAATAGAAAGGAGACTACTGTCACTGAAGCAAATAGTATATGCAAGAATATAAGAAGACAAAAAAGACTAGGAATAGTTTATGAAAGGATTTGAATACTAAATGAATTGTATATTTTATTCTGGTGGTGACTAGGAGCCACCAAAGTTTATTCATATGTGTATTTCCAGTTCTGTGCTTTAGGAAGATTAATTTGACAAGTGAGTGGAGAGTCTACTGTAATAGGAAAATATTTGAGATAGAGAGATGGACCAGTAGGCTTTTTTCAATAATTTATGTATGAAGTAATGAGAGATGAGGAAGGTGTATGGAAGAGATATTACAAATATAAAATTGACAGACCTTAGTAATAGACTTGATGTGGGTCAGAGGGTAAAAGAGTCAAGAGTCAAGGATGGCACCTAGATTGCAAACCTCAGTGACAGATTGATAATATCCTCAATATTAAGAGAGAATTTTGTAATGAGTAGGGGAATTGTAAAGAAAACTAATGAGTTCAATTTTAAATATGTTAATTTTGAGACATTTATTCAATATTTGGGAGTATGAGTCTGAAGGTCAGCAGAGAGGTTAAGAATATGTAAGTACAATAACTAGCTTTACTGCCTACAAAGTAGCAGAAGCCTTTTTTTAATTTTAGTTGGGAAGTTTCAATGGCAGAATAGGATTCTTCCTTTGACAGACTGTAAACACAAATTTAGAGGTATCTTGTAAAAAAGAAGATCAAAGCTTGGATAAAATCTCTTGTAATGTCTTTTGACAGAATATAGTTCAGATGAACTAAAACCAATCACAAGCCTCAAGAAAGACACAGTTCTAAGATGAGATTTAAAATGACTCATAGAATCAGTTGTATACAATATTCCTTATTGTATATGCAGAATGTATTCATAAATAGCACATATAGAAAGCAATATCTAGTTAAAGTCAAGTGTTTTTATGAATTAAATTTAGGAATAATATGTTAATATGTGTAAAGCTGGATTTGTGAATAAGGCCCAAAAGAGACCAAAAAATTATTTTAGACTTTATACTTGAAATCTAAGTAACTGTCACTATGTTACATGTTTATCCTACCTCACATATTCTAACCTCACATTTCTTCATTTCACTCTCCTATTTTTTCCCTCATCTTTTACCCTTGGTGATTCAGTTTAACTGTATATTGTCTTTTGAATCCTTTATTTGATTATCATGTCATGTTTATGACCTCAGGTTTTCCTTCAGTTCTCCCCTCAGTTCTGGCTTAGTTGCTAGAAGGCATTATAAGTGTTAAAAAGACAGAGTCAAAAGGTTGCTATTATTCTGTGGACTTGAGCTCTGTAATGCTTGTACTAACCAATTAAATGTGAGAGCTTTCTTTTTTCACAGGAGAACTAGATAATGAGGTAGCATAAGAACTAATCAATCAGGAGAACTCCTGATGTCCAGAACTGCTTGACATACTTTTGATCCTTTGAGAAGTAAAGTTTAGCTGAAATCAGAAATGCTACAACTGTGGAAACGAATCTTGACAAACTCAGAGAAAAGCAAACATCTTGCTTTCTGACCTGTCAATTGAGCAATCCTCCTGCTTTCTGATTTTTTGTATTTACAGATATCTTCTCTCTACATCTTCACTTCCCACCTGACTTCCCAATTAAAAGTATTTCTTGCTTAACTCATAGCCATGAATAAATATGTATAAATACTTTTCCCTTCCCCACTCCCCATTGAGAAAAAGAGGACTTGACTTACTGCTCCAGCTTGCAAGCTTCTTTTCAAGCAACAAATATAGTTAGAATCTTTATAAACTGATTGGACTCAGGTTTATTTCAGTTTCCCCTTTTGGACCTACGGTTTCTTCCATTTTGTCAGCTCCCTGGAGTTTTTATTTTAAGAGTTTATACTTAAAATCAGAGATAACTCAGTGGGGATAGGGAGAAGAAAAAGGCACTAGGGTTGATCAATGGTTTGCACTTTCCTACATGTAGAGACATGTTAAAATGAGAAAATAATTCACTGGCATTAGCTCAGTTTTCCCCAAAGGCTTAAGATCTGCCCAAGGAAAGAATGAACCAATCAAGACACCTGAGTCATCTTGAATAGAAATTCTAGACTATCTAACAATAAAGCAAAAGGTGTGCTGACTAGCTTGAAATAAATGTGTTCTTTTAAAATTTGATAAAACTTGCTAGAGTGACTGCAGAAGTAGTTCTAGAGCAAAAACAAGGTAGCAAAGTAAAACAGAAAAGCACTTGACTGGACAACAACTAAGAAGTTGATAAGGGAAAAAATTAAGTGTAATCCAGAGAGGAAAGTGATAATTTTAAAACAAAATTTTATCTTGCATAAAATATGTCCAAAGGTCATTCTCAAAATATTATTAGTAAAGTGATTGACTCTGTAGGTAAACACTCCATAAATTAATATTTAATATAGTCCATAAAATGAGAATTAAGTACTAAATCTATTATATTCAAATACAGAAATAAATATAAAAGAAATATCATGATGTATGAGACAATGACCACCAACCCAAAATAATTGGAATAGGCATTTCTCAGCCAGAGCAGAAAGCAACTTATTCAATTCTTGGCAGGAATGGGACATCATCTCAACTAGTATTGCTACCCATTGACATCTCCGGTGCTAGCAATTGATGCATCAATCAATCACTTTTCTTTTTCTAAAATATCATATAACTGAACTCTCAAATGTTTCCCTTCCTGACCTGGTAAGAAGAATAATTGGGGTCTTATCAAACCTATATAGCATACTCTGGTCCAATTCAAGGGCAAATGGGTACAGCAAAAGTCCACATATTCAGTAAAATAGGCTCTGTTCAGGAGGATATATGAGTTCAATGAGGAATTGCATGATAATATTGCATGTCCTGGTCTTTCAAAGGACCCCCTGGTACTGCACCCTACCACTTTCCTGATATTTACAATTCCATAAGTTTTGTTTTTTTCTTCAGAAGACATCCTTTATATATGGTTCACTTCTGTTGACAGCACTCCAGAAAGTGGTAAAGTATTTTGACCAGGTATTTATGCCAGGATTTGTAACTTGGGAGCCTTCTTGGGTACAGTTATTCTTCATACAGTCAGCTATACTATGATCCCATTTACAATGATTTCTTAGATCCCCACACACACACCAATAGGTTTCACAATTCTTTTCATAATTGGTACCACGTAGTGGCTTATTATGGTATGCTTTCCAAATGACATTTCTACACTGAATATGAATGGCATTACATTTTTTTACAGTGTCAATACAGTCTCTCTCCTCATACCCCATTTGAAGCAAGTATGTCCATTTACGCTCACTTTCCTTAGTATCTATACTCCAATATTTTGGTTTAGGCTATACAATCCTTTTCTTTTCTCAATAAGTTGTTAAAAAGGTTCTTCCCTATTTTCACAGAAATCTGTCCCATTATTAACTACTGATCTATTGCTTAAGATCCAAGATGGACTCTAAGGAATAGGAACTTAGGGCCACCATTCTAATCACTGGCACTCTCTATAGATCCAACATTTGGAAAGGTTGAAGGTGAAAGCTATTTCCCCCTTCACTGGTTCAGAGCTACTTCATTGGGGCAACCAAGGGATAGAGGCCAACTGGGCAAATGATGTAAGGAGGAGTTTAGGAGCTAAGGAAATCCCCATGGTGTAGTACTGTAGTTATACTTTTATTACACTTTTTGGAGGAGAGGTGGGAGGGATTCCTCAGAAAAGGACATGGACCCTATGCAAATAAAAAGACTAAGGATAAACAAAGTCAACAAGGTCAGAATTACTGGGATTAACCCCCCCAGGAATTTCCAACAACAGTTTTTTCCTAAGTCGGGAGGCTGTTCAATGGGATATCTTTATCAAAATAGTAGTCTTAGGTTCTCAGGTTCATCTGATTCAACATCCAGTCCTCTGTAGGTGGGTTGACAGGTACTTTCACTCAGGTGTGGTGAGTCCAGTCTTTCCTGAGTTCTTACTGAGGTATCAGAGGTTAGCAAGACCTGGAATAAGCTTCTCCTTTCAGGTTTTAGTCAGGATACACTCTCCTGGTTAGAACTTATGTAATAGAAATCCTAAGGGTGGGCTTTGGATAATTAATCCTTTAAGCTGCAAACTTTGGAGGTTCTTAGCTAATAAGGCAACATGTGGCCTGAAGAACTTTTCTTTCTGCTCATGTAGAGATTCTCACACCTGAATTTGGGTGCCCAAAAAGGAGCTTGTAGAGAGAGAGCCCTACATCCCTTCTGGGTTTCATATTGATTCTAAGAAAGAAAAGGAGAAGGCACTTATTCCACATGAGTTGAGTTTTCAAGACCAATTTTATGAGCTCTTTTCATCTATTTTGATTCAACCTCTCAACCTTGCCAGATAAGGGAGGATTCCAGGGAATATGAAACTCCCAGATAATGTCCAAGTCCTGAACTATGGACCACAGATTCTTTGCTATAAAATGCATCTCCTGGTCCAAGTCTATCTGTTCCACAATCTCTTATCTTGAAATAATTTGTTCTAATAAGACCCTGTTTCAATTGAAGCAGTTGTCCAGGGTGATAGGAAGGCCTAAACCCAAGAGATTAAGTGATCTACTAAGGTAGCTCAGTAAAATCTACTGGTATGCTTGGGAAAGGTCTTAGCCTCGGTCTTCCTCCTCCTAACTGGGAGTGGGAGTGGTGGAGTTAGAGCTTATTTGTCTTGCTATATATAAGGAACCCATCCACCAATTGCTACACTGGTATGTATAAGCTGGGAGATACTGCATTAGGATAGTTTGACACAGGTTTGGGAAATCCCAAAGTCTACCTTGATATAAATGTTGGAAGATTCAATTCATACATGCAATGGACAATACCTCTCTCCCATGTGGGAGGACTAATCATCCATCTCGTGTTTCCTTCCCCAAGGCCAGAGCTTTCTGGTTTTTTGTTTTTTGGTTTTTTTTTTTTTTTTGGTTTGTTTGTTTGTTTTGTTTTGTTTTGTTTTTTCCTTCAGTAGAAGAGGGGGAAGAGAGACTTTGAAAGGAACAGATTAAAACCATCATGTTTTCTGAGGCCTTGGGCTTTGCCATTCCATCAGTTTGTGCTTCCTCCTCTGCAAGGTGATTCCCTCAGGCCTCAAAGGATTGCCCAGTCTGGTGCCTAGTAACATGTAATATTGCTATGTTCTTGAGCAATAGTAAATTTTCCAAAATTTTGATTATTAGGGTACCAGTTCTTTTCCCTTGCTATACCTCTTTCTTCCCAAATTTTTCCAAATACAGGTACCACTCCTCAAGCATACTTGGAATGAGTGTAAAAATTTCCTTCCAGGGACTCTTGGTATCCATCAGTAATTGCATACTCATTTATTTTCCCTTCAACCACTTTTAAGGAGCCATACACAAACAGGTTCATTGTTTCAGGAATTGGGGACTCATGCAAATCCTCCCTCACACAGGTCTAGAAGTCAATAAAATTAACACCATAATGTTCCAGTTCAGCTCCCTCATTTCCTGGGACCAGAAAGGAAGCTGGGTTTTGGTTGTTATCCTGTCAGTGAATCAAGTCTTCCTTTTCTAAAAGTATTTATCCTGTAAGAAGATCAAGTCATCTTTTTTCAACAGCACTATCTCATATTTGAGAATCCTTGAATCTCTGAGCCACCACCTTGCCCTGTGGTTTAGAAGAATCTGAACTTAATGGGGGACACTAACAATCAAACTTCCTCCAATTGTCAGTTTCCCACTTTCCTTTACTATGAGGGTTGTGGCTACCATGGCCTGAATATAAATCAGCTAGCCCCGAGACACATCCAATATTTTGGATAGGAAGCAATGGATCTCTTTTGCCCTTCTCTTATATGTGCCAGAACTCCTAAGGCTACTCCCTTATCCACATTCACAAACAAATGAAAAAGTTTCTCAAGGGAGGGCAGAGCTGAGACTGAAGAGGAAGTCAATATGTCTTTCATTATGCTAAACCCCTCCCTGCTTTCAGTCTCCCACTGGATCTGGTTCAGCTTTTTCTCTAATAAATGTTGATACGTTGGTTTTGTGAGAGCAGCATATGAATCAATTTAATTTGTATAATACTACACTAAAACTAAGAATTTCCTAAACTCCTGTTTGCTCCAGGGGCAGGGGTTCCAGCTACCCATTCAAGGTCTAATTACTTCTGTCCTTCACTAATGAGATGTCCTCAATACTTCCCTTCTTTCTCCACAAACTGTAATGCGTTTTTCAAGACTCCCAAACTCTCCTAGCAGTTTCAACAACCTGAGTGAAGCTTCATTAAGCACCTCCCTTTTTCTCCCAAACAACTATTTGTCATCTACATATTGCAGCATTTGAATTCTGCTAGTATTATGTCACAGTTCTCTTTTATTGTCCTGACTGTTTCCCTAATTATCCTGACTCAGTTTCCCTAAATTGTTCTGCCTCGGTTTATAATTTTTCTGCTCAATCCTGCAAAACCACCCCTCCCTCTTAATCAGAATATTTGATAAGGATAACAGATCTTATATTTTAGAATATCAGAATGCCTATCTCCATCCCAAGGTATCAGAATATCAAATACTGGTTTATCAAGATGCTCCTCCCCATCTCTAGGGTGCTATCTCTGGTGCCTTCCCCCCATCCTGTCAGAGTCCCATTCTGGCTCTCATTACCCTGATTCCACCCCTATCTCAGTCTACTCCTTGTATCTGAGCCACGTGCATATATGTCATTGAGAACTCACATTGTTTGCTGGATTCTTGGAGAGGATAGTCTTATTAAGTTTTGGGACCAAACCATCGATCCATTTGGTCCCAGTAAATCTCCCGCTTTAAAATAAATTATTAAATACTCTCTAATATCTATCTTGCCTCAGTTTCTCCAGCATTACACTAGGAGACTGGAATTCTTCCAGTATTCTTTCAAGGACTTGGCCAAAGAAGTTGGAAGATTCAGAATGTCCACCAGTGATGTTGGATGTTGCTGCTTTCTCCCAGTTTCAAAGTCCTTCCATTCAAATGCAAATAATCTCCTAGCTTTTAACTAAAGGACTACTCTCAAATGCATCTTTGAGGTCTATCACATTAAACCACTTGTTTCCCTCAGTTATCTCCCCTGACATGTTTTAAGGATTAGAATGTCCACCAGTGATGTTGGATGTTGCTGCTTTCTCCCAGTTTCAAAGTCCTTCCATTCAAATGCAAATATGTCTCAGCTTTTTGGGTCTAAAGGACTAGCCCAAAATGCATCTTTGAGGTCTATCACATTAAACCACTTGTTTCCCTCAGTTATCTCCCCTGACATGTTTTAAGGATTAGGAACTAATGTTTGTGATGATAGGATAATCTTATTCATTTCTCTCAAGTCTTGCATCAGTCTACATATCCCAACTCCCTTTTGAAACAGCAGAATAGGAATATTGTAAGGAGAAATACAAAGTTCAATGATTTCTCCTTTCAATAGTTCCTGAGCCACAAGTTGAAGTCTACTCCTTCCTTCTAGGGAAATAGGGTATTGTTTTATCCCCACTATGGTGGTGGGATCCCTGAGTTTGGTTCTAATTTTGACTATACTCTGGTTGGTTGGGTTTGCCCATACCTTCAATCAAATCAGGTCCTGTAATAGTTGTTTTAATTCCCTCCTGAGGGCACCATGGTGATTTTCTCTCAAGGTTATTAAATCCTTTCCTTCCACTGAAGGTACCAGAGGAGTAGGAGCAGTAATGGCCTGAGGGAATATGCTTGGGGGAGGAAGAGACAGAATTGGATCTCATGGGTGAGGCTTCTGTTCCTCCTCCTTTCCAGTTTTCTTTTGTATCAGCAGTATCACATCCCCAACAACCAGAGTGTTGCATAGGAGCTTTTTTCCAGATTGAAAGACTCCTTAGCATTTACATATAAATTTAACTTTTCATATATCCAATCCTCAGAGGATCTTACTTGGGCCAAATTTTATCTCCTCCTAGATTGTGTCCTCCTCATATGGAGAAACAGTATTTTCTCATTTTCTTATTTTTTTCCTTTACAACTAGGGGACTCACCCCAATTTTGCAACTTATTTCCTCAAGGATTGTCTACCGGCATCTTAGGTTCATGCTCCAATCTACCTGGCTTAGACTGTTTCTTGACCATTTTGGAATTTGGTACAGAATCTTCTCTTTTCCTAATTGCCAATCACAGAATAGTTGACCCCTTCAAGCAGTCACCCAGAGGAGCTTACTAGGCACCACTCTTTTCAATGAATCAGTGAGTCCTTAAAATCGGAAGCCACTGTCAGCCTTCCCAGATCAGAGAACCCCTACAATCATGATCCCAGGGCACTCATTCAGGTTACCTATGGGTTGTAGATGTATAACTTATGTGACTGATGCTCTCACCAGCAGGTCAGGCTTTTCCTCTCAGTCTGTGGGAATTTCTTTCAGTTTCTGCTCCAACAAGTCTTTTTCTTTGGGATTCCACTTCCTCAGAGCAGGATTTCCCCTATCAAGTCCAAAGACTATCAGGAAAGCTCACTCCCTACACAGGCAACTGCCTTTGTGGGTGATGAGAGAGAGTCACCAGTGAGAGAGCATAAATCCCAAATGAGCTCCCAGGTTGTTATGTGGGACAACTACCTCCAACCCAAAATAATTCAAATAGATGCTTCTCTGACACAGAGCAGAAAGCAGTTTATTCAATTCCTGCAGGAATAGGGTGTCCCCTTAAATAGTATAGTCTTATTGAGGGAGGCAAAGAACAGAGGCAAAGAGCAGAGGATGTGTGGTTTTTTTAATACCTTGAAACAACCTTACCACATCTTGGGCCCCAGCTGTCCCTGATTTAGTACCAGGGCTCACAATGGGTCACAGGAACCAACTTCCTCCTCAGGATTCAAGAACTGGGAACTATAGATTACAAAATGATTTGTGCAAGATTAAGCAAGAGTACAAGGAGAGTTTTTTTGGAACTGTAGCCCTAAACTATGGCAATCTTCAAGAGGTCATTTTTTGAGAAGGCCTCATGTCCTCTCCATCTCACTGAATCAGAATACAACTAAAACATAGAAAAGCAGAGTGGAAAAATTTTGAGTGTCACATGCTTAAACAGAAGCAATGAAGAGCCAAGCAGAGATACTACACAATTTTTGGACCACTCCAAATGATTGGCTTGTATGAATCTAGATAAAGCACAGGACAGAGGGTTAAAATATTTCCTCAATTCAATGAGTTTTCTAGTTAGTAATTCACTTCATTAGTAAGGCATAAATTTGTCTGAGGTTGTACTTATTTATGTAGCAAAGAGCTGCAGAAAATTCCTTTACTTTTCCCCCTTGTTATTTATTTTAAATTTCCAATAAACTTTATAAATACTAACAAACAGGAACATGTAAATATATAAAGAAGGACTATTCATAATACTATGAGTGTCTGATATACAGATTTTTTTAAACTATCTTACAAAGCTTCTAATATTGCCCTGCTAAAATGTGTTTTCTATTGGAAACTAGTGAGACAGAAAATAGACATAGACCACCCCTAAAACCATATAACAAGATAAGGTCAAAATGGGTTCATGACCTAGACATAAAGAATGATATTACAAACAAATTAGAAGAAGAAAGATAGTTTACCTCTCAGATTTGTGGAGGAGGAAGGAATTTGTGACCAAAGAAGAACTAGAGATTTTTATTGATCATAAAATAAGATAATTTTGATTATATTAAATTAAAAAGTTTTTGTAGAAACAAAATTAATGCAAACAAGATTAGAAGGGAAGCAATAAATTGGGAAAACATTTTTACATCCAAAGGACTTGAAAAAGGCCTCATTTCTAAATTATATCGAGAATTGACTCAAATTTATAAGAAATCAAGCCATTCTCCAATTGATAAATGGTCAAAGGATATGAATAGACAATTTTCAGATAAAGAAATTGAAACATAAGTAGCCACATGAAAAAGTGGCCCAAATCACTATTCATCAGAGAACTGCAAATCAAGACAACTCTGAAATATCACCACACACCTGTCAGATTGGCTAAGATGACAAGAAAAGATCATGATGAATGTTGGAGACAATGTAGAAAAAGTGGAACACTGATACATTGTTGGTGGAACTGTGAATGGATCCAATCATTCTGGAGAGCCATTTGGAACTATGCTCAAAAAGTTATCAAACTGTGCAAACCCTTTGTTCTAGCAGTGATTATATCCCAAAGAGAACTTAAAGGAGGGAAAGGGACCCATATGTACAAAAATGTTTGTGGCAGCCCTCTTTGTAGAGGCAAGAAACTGAAATCTGAGTGGATGCCCATCAATTGGAGAAAGGCTGAATAAATTATAGTATATGAAAGCTATGGAATAATATTTTTATAAGAAACAACCAGCAGAATGGTTTCAGAGAGGCCTGAAGAGACTTACATGAACTGAAGCTAAGTGAAATGAGTAGAACCAGGAGATCATTATACACGGCAACAAGAAGACTATATGATGCTCAATTTCGATGGACGTGACTCTCTTCAACAATGAGATGATTCAAACCAGTTCCACTTGCTCAGTAATGAAGAGAACCATGTACATCCAGAGAGAACTATGGGAACAGAGTGTGGAACCCAACATAGCATTCTCACTCTTTCTGTTGTTATTTGCTTACATTATATTTTCTTTCTCAGTTTTTCTTCCTTCTTGATCTGATTTTTCTTGTGCAACAAGATAATTGTATAAATATGTATACATATATTGGCTCTAACATATATTTCAACATATTTAACATGTATTGGACTACCTGCCAGCTGGGGTAGGTGAGAGGAAGGAGGGGAAAATTTGGAACAAAAGGTTTTGCAAGAGTCAATGATGGAAAAATCATCCTTGCATATGCTTTATAAATAAAAAGTTTTAATAAAAAAGGAGAAAAATATGCATTTTCTTCTGAAATTTCATCTGTTTATTGATGCTCTTTTCTTTCTTTCCTTTGCTATATCCCATTCATTATCCCTGATTTTCTGAAGCATTTCTGAAGTACTTGTGTACTGACTGTGGGGTTGCTCTAAAAGTTTTGCTGTTGGCTTTCTGTTAACCCAATTTCTCAATTTGTGTTTGATGTTTTCTCCTATTTACTTAGGTTTTCAGACTCACTTCTTAATTTGGGACTTTGTGCTTGAACCAGTACCCTTAGAGTTTCTTAAGATGTTGGATAGTGCTTTTTGTCCTGTCTAATTTATAGTCTTTAAATTACTCTTACCAAAAATCCATGTGTAGTGCTGCAATTAAATATCAGCTTCTTCAATCTAGGTTGCTTGTTTAATCTCCTGGTAATCAACTTCAAATTCTAGACAGCTAGATTATGTCTTTTCCTTCTTCCATGAGAAGTAGTTGGGAGATGTCTTGACACGGATCCATGGAATTCCAGACATGAAGATATAAGCTGGTTTCAGACTGCATTCAATCTTCTGCCATAGGTTTTTCCTCAAAGAATTTGACTTCCAATTTTGTTTTTGTGTAGTTCGACCAAATGAAGGACCATACTTCTATTTTTTTAAAATTTTTTTGACATTTAATAAATTTCAGGATTTTATATTTTTCTTTACATTTAAACTGGAAATCCTTTTATTTTAAAAAAAAATCTGTTTAATTAAGCTCTATGCCTTTTGGTCCAATATTTCTGTGTGATCTCTTGGTGTAGAAAAGGTTAGATTGTAGCACAAACTGAACATTAACCTATCCATTGAAAACTCAAGTGATGTTGTGATTAAGTATTTGATTAACTAACCTATTATTCTATTATTAAACATCAATATGATTATCAATATATACAATATTAATGAGTTGTCAAATTTGCTTGGTAATAATATATTGTTTTTAGGATATATCAATGATGTCCAATTATTCATGGGACCCTATTTTGGGGTGGGGGGGGTTTCTTGGCAAAGATACAGGAATAATTTGCCATTTCCTTCTCCAACTCATTTTATATATGAAGAAATTAAATGTACACAGGGTTAAATAATTACCTCAGTTTCACATACCTCAATGTTGAAAATTGAGAATTCATGTCAACAGAGCAAATGAAAATGACAAATTGAAGTATTTAGATTATTCAAAACAATTCAACATAATTCTAACCGCAGAGACAAACTATTTTAAGCTAATCTGAAGCAACCCTTATCCAACCAACTTTTTGAAACTTAATGAAATATTGGTTAGATGGATCCTAGAACTGTTCCAGAACCTTCAAACTAACCAAAAAGCAGATAAATATACAATAAAAATTTGTCTTCATAAAACCCCCAAATCATCTTGCTTAGAAGATAAAATATAAATTCCTTAGCATGGCACATAGGGCCTTCTAACTCTATTCTATCATACCAATCTTATTCCAGACTAATTCTCTCTAAATGTTCTATATTTGAACTAAATTAATTTCCTTATCTCATTCTTCCTTCATTCTTCTCAGTCCAATGATTATATACTATGCTTACATCTTAGATTATATTCCCTTTATTTCTCTTCCTAAAGGAGCCCTTTTCTTCTTCAAGGCTTTATCTTCCACTTCTCCAAATGTCTTTTATCAAGTCTTCTGATTTTTCCCTCACCTCTATCATATTATGGCTCAATTGGATATGTTCACATTTCACATACTCCCATTCAATCTTAACTTATTTAATGTAGGGGACTATATGATTATACATTTTTGTTGATACAATGCTTTCAAATAGATATTTCACAGAGATTTAATTTGGTCTAAATTGAAACAGGTTTCACTTCTAATTTGTTCAATTCTTCCATGTTTCATTAGGAATCTAGATACCTGAAGTTTGTTAAATTGCTTAGTTTAATGGATTTTTACAGATCATTACTGTTGTGATGAGAAATCTTCATCTTCAAGTATATATCCTTTATAAATCTTGGATTACAAATCAAGTTACAATAGAACAGAACTTGTGAGATTCATTTAAGCAGAAAAAAATAAGATTTTCAAAGAAAGCTGCAAGAGAATCTCTATATCAAATATGTATTAAATTTATCTCCAGAAATCCCCCTCTTCCCTAGTATAGATACACATCACACACACACACACACACACACACACACACTTCTTGCCTTCCTCCTCCTCCTTCTCTTCCTCTTCTTCTTCTTCCTCTTCCTCCACCTCCTTCTACATTATACATATATGTATATTAAAGATATATACAGATATAGAGAAGTCTTTATCTATAGCTATAACTATATATACACAAATATTGTTCTTGGTCAGTCACATCTGAATCTGTGTAACCCTGTTTATCATAGCACTCCAATATTGTCCAAGGGCTTTTGTTTTTATTTTTACAAAGATATTGGAGTAATTTGCCATTTCTGTCTCCAATGGATAAATGCAAACACAATTTAAATGATTTGCCCAAGGTCACAAAGTAGTAAATGTCTGAAGTTTTATTTGAACTCAAATCTCCCTGACTCCAGGCCCAGTGCTTTATTTACTGAACAACAAAGCTATTCCCCTTACAATTTAAGTAGTTTTGCATAGGATTTGAGAAAAACACAATTTCCCCCCTAAAACACACATACATAAATTTCTGAATGCCCAAGTTTATATACCTAAAGCCTTCTGATTCATTTTTGCATACAAAAATTGCTTAGTTTAATGGATCTTTACAGATCATTACTGTTGTGATGAGAAATCTTCATCTTCAAGTATATATCCTTTATAAATCTTGGATTACAAATCAAGTTACAATAGAACAGAACTTGTGAGATTCATTTAAGCAAAAAAAAAATGATAAATAAAATGAATCAGAAGGCTTTAGGTATATAAACTTGGGCATTCAGAAATTTATGTATGTGTAGGGGGGAATTTTTTTTTATTTTTATTTTTTTTGAGAAATTCATGTTATAAATGTGAAGACCCTCCCACCCCCCCACCCCTACAAGGACTGAACTTAGTCCCTCAGGGTCTCTTTTTTTGTTTGTTTATAAGAAGAATACTTAGAGAGTGGCTAAAATCCTTTAAAATCTACAGAACAATAGTACTTCTACAAGAGGTCAGATCTTAAATTAAATTAACCTGAAGGCAAGAGAAAACATTCCCATTAAGAGGTTTGATGTTTACACCCAGCTTTGATTGTACAAATTAGCATATTTTTGCCTGAAATGTCACTTTCAGAAGATGAATCCCATTATATTATTTCAAAATTATTGACTTTCTGGTTAACTGTTGTTTTATCATATCACACATTTGTGAATGCAATTGTTTAAAAAAAGTAATCAACAAAATTAAGTAAAATCTTCTAATAATAGTGATACATTAATAACTAGGTATTGATGTTTTTATTAACATGATTCATTCATTGAAATAACATATTGGTGTTCTGCATAATCAACATAAATTATAATTTTCCCCAAAGATTGGATTACAAAGTGATAGCATTTGAACAGGTAGTACTTATAAGTAGAAGCAAATAAAAATACTCAAATTATAAACTTGAGATTCTAAGACTTTACTTATATGTAAAAATCAACAAATTATTCTAATTAGAAAATTAGGATTAAAGGATTCAAAGAAAATATTGGTAGCCTACTGACTAAAAATATGGTAAGATTAAGATGTGAATTAGTTTTTCTATTAAAGTCTGGCTACTTAACAGAACGGGGTTAAAATGGGAAGAAATATTTTAGGATAATTGGACACATATGACTACATTTAGGTGAAAATAGAACATAATGTCTCAAGTGTTTACTGATTATCTTCACTGATTTTCTTTTCCTTTAACACTCTTCATCCCCAAAATGAGTCATATGCTTAAATGAAAGCATATGGATTTATAAAATCCAATTACAAGAACATACCTACCCTTCCAAATACTTTTGTTCTCAAAATGACAAAATTAATTTATGATATATTAAAAAAAAATCAAACGGTCTCACAGTCAAGAGAAGAGAATGAGTGGATATTATCCAACTCCAGTATATATGAACTAAAGGATCTGTAATAGGCTTTATATTCTCAAGGATAACTGTTATGCTAGCTGAGACCTTTTGAGTTGGAAAATATATAGTAAATTATTACTAAAGGGTCTTTAACCCAAGTGCTATGAATTTTGATGTATCAAGCGAATTTTATATATGTAATTTATGTGCATATTCTCTTTTATAACTTTTTTATTAAATTCAAGTTTCCATTAAAAGAAATTAATTTAATACATTTGTTTTATATTACATTTATCATATAATCATTGTATATTTTCCATCCTTTGAGTTTGATAAATATGATAACAATATACATTTATATTGCAATTTAAAGTCACAAGTTTTATATGAATTATAGCTCTTCCTAAGTATCCTGAGTAACTGGTATTATGGAAACAATTTTAATTATTTTTTTCTTAATTTTTATTATTTGTGTCACTAAGTCATTCTTCTTTCAACTTCTATCTAACCAGCCTTTCTTCTATTAATATTAACTTTACTTAACCAAAAATTGACTCCTGAAAAAATATTGTTAAGGGATGACTGACATTTTTTTTTATAAAAGACAAAGGATAATTTGAAATCCCCAAACTGATTTAGTTATTTATGAGATCCTTTTCTTTATTCTATGAAGAAGGATTTCCCTGATGCTAGTGTTCTTGGCTTTCTTGGTGACATACAAATATCCCCTGCTCAAACAGTCTATCATGAGTTCTCTAAATGTAGTTTAATCTGTAACATGGTTCATTTTACCTATAAAGTTCATTTAACTAGATTTGTATCCATAATCTATATGTAAAAATTATAGCATATACTTAAATAATTTTAACTTTATGACATTGAAAGAAACATGAGATTATGAATTTGATTTTCTTCAACTTTTATGGCCTAAGAGGAATGTACAAGATTATAATGTGTAAAAATACTTTTGGTCATTCTGACATTATTTTATCTATAAGAGACTTTGTTAGAAACCTAATTGGGATTCAAGTTTTTTTTTTTTTTTTTTTTTTTTTTTTTTTTTTTTTTTTTTTTTTTGTTAATCTGA
Organism: Sarcophilus harrisii; assembly: GCF_902635505.1. Taxonomy (NCBI): domain Eukaryota; kingdom Metazoa; phylum Chordata; class Mammalia; order Dasyuromorphia; family Dasyuridae; genus Sarcophilus; species Sarcophilus harrisii. Next base: position 200,928,269 of record NC_045429.1, read on the forward strand.
GATCTAAATCTATGCTTAAGCATAATAAAACATTGTTTTTTATCTCCACAATTTCTGTGTTGTAGGAGATAAACTTTGAAAGCAATTATCTACCAGTTGAATTTAGAAAAGACATATTGATTTCATATTTTGTTTTATGTGTTAAGATATCTGCCTTGCTTGAAGATTAGCATCCCATGTTCCTGGGCACAGTCTCTAACCCATACTTTAGGGTTTGTGGGACACAACCAGAGAAAAAAGCATCAAAATCTGGAGAAACAATAAGCCATGACTACTAAAAGAGGATAATGTGAAGCAATGGAAAGCAAATGGAATATGTTTAGCCATAATAAAGAGTTGCAATAAGACATGTCAGTGGCATGACGATATCACATGTAGAATCTATTTTGCTTAATTAAGCATGGGTTGGACAGGACAGAAAGATGGTGACATACTCTACTTTCTCTCTTATTCTTGCCAAGTTAAATGTCCCCATGAATTATTTACTCATTTTTCTACTTGCCCCCTCTATACATACCAGATACTTAATCCCAAAACTTATCTGAGAAAGGTATTTGGGGATAGAGATGAATTGTCCTTTTCCTCCCTTTTTTCTTTGATGTCTAAGCTTTCTATCATATGAAAAAAATACTATCTAACATAAAGCCTAGCTATTTGTTGTTCATTACTATCTAGATCTAGAGAGAAAAAGAGAGTGCAAATTTCCTTTTCTAGAGAGACACAATGAGATTTATTCAAATGAACTAGACTGGTAAATTAGTATAATAAAAAGAGAGGGTTAAGTCTCCTGCTTAGGGAGACAAGACCAGAGAGGGATGACTATTTGTTTGGTGGTAGCTGATGACCAATGAACCCTTACAATAAAGATCAGAGGCTTATATTAGATTTTGCTTGAATGAAAGCAGAGGGAATGAAGGGGGAAGAGAGGAGAGAAAAATAAAATGGGGAGGAGAGGAGAGAGAATCTTAGTAAGATTTAGAAGACAACCCACATAATAATCAAATTATGTTATCTACTAATATTTGAAAATGAATTTTCAAAGTGGGAATGTGTGCCACATATAATTCTATTGCTCAATATTTTCACTAATTTCTTCAAAAGTTTGAACTAATATCTATAGGAACAGATGCTATCTTGAGTTATAAGTTGTTGCGCCTGTAAGAAACAAGAATTACACAGATACATAATAGGATTTTCATTTTCCAGATGATTAAGCCTGCCAGAGGCCATGACACAAAACATTTTAATATTTTAAAATTTATGCATAGGGAAGAAAGAAAATGGTTTAGAAAAATGAAAATATAAGTGTTCTTATTGGAATTAATAACACTTTAAGAAATTAAGCTTTCCTAATTTCACAATCTTTATTTCATAAATCTTTAGGAAGCCCAGATTGCTATGCTCTTGGGATGTCAGCAAATGAGCATTTCTAGATTATAATAAGCATCTGCAAATCATGGAAAGATTACCAAAAGACTAGCATTATTTTTTCTGTCTTCAACTAGAAACATTAAGATTTTAAGAAGCTTTCATAATTGAATTTTTAATTTTTTAAAGTAATAGATGCCATTTTCATATTTGAACATACAATAACCTGTCAAAAAGCCTTCCTAAAATTTTAAAACAATATTTTTGAATTGCCATTGACTCTTTAAAGTGATTAGGGATGCTTTTCAATGACTAATTCATAACTTATAGATGATGTGCTACATATAAAGTTGTTCCCATAGTTTCTTGCTTCTAAAATTTATGTGAATATTGATTCAGAGTTACAATATATAATTATATAATATCTCACAAAGTCAAGAAGAGACCTCAAAGGTAATATAATTTGTTGAATACCTGACTAGTAATTCTTTTCACAATATCCCCAGTCATCCTGATTTGGATGGGGAGGGTTTCCACAGATAAATACATATGTATATCAACATTTAACAATTTATTGCATTGCTAAAAGACAAAAATATTTTAATGTAGAGAGAGACTTAATGTCATGGGACAGAAACAATACTGGGAACCAAGTAGATAAGAAGAAATTAAAAAAAAAAGAAATCAATAAATAAAATAATATTTTAAGATAATGAATAGATGAAAATATTTATTAAAAACCTACAATATGTCTATGAACTCTGCTTGGTACAAGGAAAAAATACACAAGAGCAGCATTTGAGTTCAAGGTGCTTACATTCTAATATGGAGATAGAATATATATATATATATATATATATATATATATATATATATGAAATATAAAGCAGCCAGGGAAATTAATTTTGCCTTTAAAATCAAAGGGTTGCTTTTGATAAGGATGATAGGAATCATAAATTATGCCATAAGTAAGGTAAATGGTTATATGTCAAGTAAGTTTTCATTTCTTAGTAGATAGCTAAATGGAATTGATATATATAGGTTGTGACTCACAATATATTATGAAGTAAGTGAATATTTCTTCACCCATTCATCAAGACATATCAGAGGTATGAAGAAATCTTAGAGTTTAAAGGATTACTGGGAAAGGTATAGGGCATGGTCACTGGAGATTCAATATTATGGGCTATAGTTATAGATGGAATCCAGTGGGGAAAATGAGCAAAGAATGCAAATATTTTCTTAGGTCCTAGTTTGGTCCTGAATGGAATTCAAAGCATGATCTGAGACTAACTAAATGTAATTGATGATTATAAATACCAGCATATGGACCTTGATTTCTAGATTCTAAGCATCTAGCTTTATTCTTTTCCTCATTTTCCTCCTACTTTTACTTCTTCTTCCTCTCCTTTTTTTCTTTTTTTCCTTTTCCTTTTCCTCTTCCACTCTCTACTTTTTCTCCCTTGAAAAACTTATTTTTATCCTCTAATTCATCTTTTATTAGTCTATAGTCACCAAACCTATTATATATATATATATATATATATATATATATATACACACACACCTATATATGTATATATATATATATATATATATATATGACTGATGAACACAGAGAACAATATATGGACATCCACTTTTTAGTTTCACTTGCCTTCTTTATATTTTCTTAAATCTAGATAATCAACAAAGCAACAAACCCATCCCAGATTGACTAACCAGCAGATTGATAAATTTGTATTATTTTGATTTTGTTATATTTTCTTTATCTCTACCAAGAAGTTGTAATCTTTCTGAGATCAAAGACCTTTGCTATTTGTTTTGTTTTGTTTCATTTTCTACAAATTAAGACAATGACCTACTTATTTTTTAAAATAGTTTGCTTGACAGCAATATCACTACTATAATTTCCTTACTTTTAGAAAAGGAAATGAATATTCAAAAGGTCTAGCTACAGATTTTTAAATGACTTGAGCATTAAAATGTCATCTTGCCATATTGTTGTTATTTATTTGTTTAATTGTTATTGTTTTTTTTTTCCTCTTCATGGAATAGAAGCATCTGTGGCAGAACTAGAGTACTAGGATTTCATTGGTATAGGAAACTCCTATTTAAGAATCAATATAAGCAACCAAGATGGAGGAATGAAGTCAGAAAGCAACTTGAGCTCTGCCAGTTTCCCTTGAAAACTACATGAAACCACGCCTCTTCAGCTCAAGATAAATTGGAAGGATTTCAAGAAAGATCAGACTCAATGGGGAGAAAGTGGTGTGTAGCTTAGCTCAGAGTCTGAGGAAACCAATGAGAGTCTCTTAAACATAGAAGATTGGGAACTGACACCTTTGCTAACAATTCAGTAAAGGAACAGACTAGGGGGCAGTCTTCAGTGCCAGCTCAGAAGGCAAATTGTAGGAAGCCAGGCTGTTTCCCAGAAAGAGAAGATAAGGTTACCCCCAGGAAACACATATACCCTATACCCAAAGACAAGGCTCAGAGCTGCACAGGAAGCTTGGGATAGTGCCCCCTTTACCTGAGGAGCAGCGTTCAACCATAAAAATAAAAAAGATGAAATACAAAAAAAAAAAAAAAAAAAAAAAGAAAAGAAAGAAAAGAAAATGAGCAAGAAACAGAAAAGGACCTTGTTCATAGAAAACTACTATGGTGACAAAGAAGACTAAAACATCATTTCGACAAAGACAAAATGTCTCCACAGAGGAAATCTCAAAGAGTGATATGAATTAGTCTCAAGTCCAAAGAGTCCCCTTGAAAGTGCTCATTATTAAAAAAACAAAACAAAACAAAACAAAACCCTTTAAAAAGTAAATAAGAGAGGTAGAAGAAAAAAATGAGAAAATAAATGAGAAATATTCAAGAGAAAGTTAACAGCTTGAAAAAAAGAGGCAATTCCTTAAAAAATATGATTAGCCAAATGCAAAAGAAAAATACACCAAAGAAAATAATACTTTGAAAAGTAGAATCAATTAAATGGAAAAAGAGACAAAAGAGCAACCGGAAGAATATCACACATTAAAAACTAAAGCAATAAATGGAAGCTATTAACTCTGAGTCAATTAACTAAAAAGAATGAAACAATGGAAAAAATTGTAAAATACATCATTAGAAAAAGATCAAACTTATAAAATAAATCCAAGAGTGACAATTTAAAAAGTATTGGTCTACCTAAAGGACATGACCAAAAAAAAAAAAAGAACCTGGATAGTATTATTCAAGAGATCATCAAGGAAAACTGTCAGGATATAATAGCAACAGAGGGGAAAATGTCATAGAAAGAATCCATTGAACAACTCCAGAAAGAGGTTGCACAATGTCCCCAAGGAACATTGTTACAAAATTCCACAACTAAAATCTCAAGGAAAAAATAATTCAAGCTTCCAGAAAAAAAAAAAAAATTCAAATATCAAGAAGCACAAGTCAGGATTACACAGCTCTGACAGTACATACTATAAAACATAAGAAAGCCTGGTATATCATATTTTGAAAGGCAAAGGACCTGGGATTACAACCAGGAATTAACTACCCAGTGAGTTGGAGTATAGGTCTCTCAAATGAGAGAAGGATTTTCTTTTCTTTTTTCTTCTTTCGAGTTCTCCTTTTCATTTTTAAGACTAACAATTTGATTTTCCTCTTTCCTTTTTTAAATCAGATTTACTAAGGGTTTGTCTATTTTGTTGGTTTTTTCAAAGAACCAACTCTTGGTTTTATTAATTCAATAGTTTTTTTTTTCAATTTTATTGCTCTCTCCTTTTAGTTTTAGAATTTCAAGTTTAATGTTTGACTGGGGGTTTGTAATTTGTTCCTTTTCTAGCATTTTTAGTTATAAGCCCAATTCATTGACCTTCAGAGAAGGATTTTCAATGAAATAAAAGACTTTCAAGCCTTTCTATTGAAAACCAACACAACTAAGGAAAGACAGGGGATAGAGAGAACAAAAGTATATGCAGGAGAGAAAATAGGATGAGTATAAATACAAAGCTGATAATCATAACTATGAATGTGAATAGGATGAATACTCCCATAAAAATAAAGGCAAATAGATGAGTGGATTGAAAAAAAAAAGAATCCCACAATATGCTGTTTATAAGAAATACATTTGAAACAGAGAAATACACACAGAATAAAGGTAAAAGTTTGGAGAGGAATTTATTATGCCTTAGCTGAAGGGGAAAAAAGCAGAGGTTGCAATTATGACCTCAGATAAAGGCAAAATTAAAACCAGATCTAAGGAACAGAGATAAGGAATGAAACTACATCTTATTAAAGGGTATCATAAACAATGAAGTAATAATGATACTAAATGTATTTGAAGCAAGTAGTAGACCAGCCAAATTCTTAGAGAAAATAAGTTAAGGTAAGATATAAAAAGTAAAACTATACTAGTGGGAGACCTAAATATTCCCCTCTCAGAATCAGACAAATATAATCACAAAATAAATAAGGAAGAAAAAAGGGAGATTAATAGGATCTAAGAAAACATAGATATGAGAGATCTCTGGATAAAACTGAATATAGACAGAAAGAAATACACCTTTTCCACAATAGCACATGACACCTATACAAAGACGCTAGAACATAAAACCTCACAATCAAATGCAGAAAGACAGAAATAGTAAATTTTCATGGTGCAATGAAAATTATATTCAGTGAAGGATCAGGGAAAGTTTGACTGAAACCAGTTGGAAATTAAACAATCTAATACTAAATAATGAGTGGGTGAAACAACAAATCACAAGAGCAATGCATAATTTCATCTAAGAGAATGACAATGATGAGACAATATACCAAAATTATGGGAAGCACCCAAAGCAGTTTTTAGTGGAAATTTTATATCTCTAAATAGTTACATGAATAAGACAGAGAAAGAAAAAGAATTGGCCATGGAACTAAAATTTTAGAAGAGAACAATTTAAATTAAATTATATCAAATTTTAAAGTTTCCATATAAACAAAACCTACAGGAAGGAGATTAAAAGTGAATTTCAAAGTTAGGGGGGGGAGGAATTTACAACCTAATGTTTCTGATAAAGGTCCCATTTCTAAAATATATAAAATACTGCATCAAATTCATAAAACTATAAGACATTCCCCAATTAATAAAAGTTAAAGGATATGAATAGACAATTTTCAGATGACAAAATTAAAGCAATCTATAGTCATAAGAAAAATACTCTAAATCACTATTGATTAGAAATGCAAACTAAAACAACTCTGAGGTAGTATATCACACCTCTCAAATTGACTAAGATGATAGTAAAAGGTATGTGGGAAAATTGGGATACTAATGCATTGTTGTGACCAAAGGACAATAAAACTGAAATCCTTTTGGAAAAATCTAGCAGTGCCACTACTAGGTCTGGATCCCAAGGAAATTATAAAGGAAGAAAAAGGACTTACATGTGCAAAACTTATTGGAGCATCTCTTTGTGTAGTAATAAAAAAATGGAAAATTAGTGGTGCCAATAAACTGGGTAATGGCTGGAAAAAAATTGTGGTATATGAAGGTAATGGAATGTTATCATTTTTTTTAATAGCCTTTTATTTACAGGATATACATGGGTAACTTTACAGCATTAACAACTGCCAAAACTCTTGTTCCAATTTTTCACCTCTACCCCCACCCCTCCCCTAAATGGCAGGATGACCAGTAGATGTTAAATATATTAAAATATAACTTAGATACACAATAATATACATGACCAAAACATTATTGTTGTACAAAAGAATCAGACTCTGAATTATTGTACAATTAGCTTGTGAAGGAAATCAAAATGCAGGTGTGCATAAATATAGGGATTGGGAATTCAATGTAATGGTTTTAGTCATCTCCCAGAGTTCTTTTTCTGGGTATAGCTAGTTCAGTCTCATTACTGCTCCATTAGAAATGATTTGGTTGATCTTGTTGTGAGGATGCCTGATCCATCAGAACTGGTCATCATCTAGTATTGTTATTAGTATATAATGATCTCCTGGTACTGCTCATTTCACTCAGCATCAGTTCGTGTAAGTCTCTCCAGGCCTTTCGAAATCATCCTGTTGGTCTTTCTTACAGAACAGTAATATTCCATAATTTCATATACCACAATTTATTCAGCCATTCTCCAACTGATGGACATCCATTCAGTTTCCAGTTTCTAGCCACTACAAAATGGCTGCACAAACATTCGTGCACATACAGGTCCCTTTCCTTCTTTATAATCTCTTTGGGATATAATCCAGTAGTAACACTTGATCAAAGGGTATGCACAGTTTGATAACTTTTGAGCATAGTTCTAAACTACTCTCCAAAATGGTTGGATTCGTTCACAACTCCACCAACAATGCATCAATGTCCCAGTTCTTCCCATCCCTCCAACAATCATCATTATATTTTCCTGTCATCTTAGCCAATCTGACAGGTGTGTAGTTGTATCTTAGAGTTGTCTTAATTTGCATTTCTCTGATTAATAATGACTTGGATCACCTTTTCATATGACTAGAAATAGTTTCAATTTCTTCATCTGAGCATTGTCTGTTCATATTTTTGACCATTTTTCAATTAGAATGGCTTATTTTTATAAATTAGAGTTAATTCTCTATATATTTTGGAAATGAGGCCTTATCAGAACCTTTGACTGTAAAAATATTTTCCCAGTTTATTGCTTCCTTCTAATCTTGTCTGCATTAGTTTTGTTTGTACAAAACTTTCAGTTTGGTATAATCGAAATTTTCATTTTGTGATCAGTAATGAGCTCTAGGTCTTCTTTGGTCATAAAGACCTCCCTTCCAAGGTCTGAGAGGTAAACTATCCTGTGTTCTCTAATTTATTATAATTATTCTTTATGCCTAGGTCATGAACCCATTTGACCTTATCTTGGTGATGGTGTTAAGTATGGATCATGCCTAGTTTCTGCCATATTAGTTTCCAATTTTCCGCATTTATCAAACAGTAAGTTCTTATCCCAAAAGCTGGGATCTTTGGGTTTGTCAAAGACTAGGTTGCTATATTTGTTGACTGTTTTATCCCTTGAACCTAATATATTCCACTGATCAACTAATCCATTCCTTAGCCAATACCAAATAGTTTTGGTAACTGCTGCTCTATAATATAATTTTAAATCTGGTACATCTAAGCCACCTTCATTTGATTTTTTTTTCATTAATTCCCTTGAAATTCTTGACCTTTTGTTTTTCCATATGAACTTTGTTGTTATTTTTTCTAGATCATTAAAATATTTTCTTGGAAGTCTGATTGGTATAGCACTAAATAAATAGATTAGTTTAGTGAGTATTGTCATCTTTATTATATTTGCTCGACCTGTCCAGGAGCACTTGATATTTTCCAATTGTTTAAGTCTGACTTTATTTGTGTGGAAAGTTTTTTTGTAGTTTAGATCATATAATTCCTGACTTTCCTTTGGTAGATAGATTCCCAAATATTTTATGCTGTCAATAGTTATTCTGAATGGAATTTCTCTTTGTATCTCTTGCTGTTGAATTTTGTTGGTGATGTATAAAAATGCTGAGGATTTATGGGGATTTATTTTATAACCTGCAACTTGCTAAAGTTATGGATTATTTCTAATAGCTTTTTCGTAGCATCTCTAGGGTTCTCAAGGTATACCATCATATCATCTGCAAAGAGTGATAGTTTGGTTTCACCGCTATTCTGATTCCTTTAATCTCTTTCTCGACTCTGATTGTCAAGGCTAGTGTTTCTAATACAATGTTGAATAATAATGGTGACAGTGGGCAACCTTGATTCACTCCAGATCTTACTGGGAAAGATTCCAGTTTTTCCCCATTGCATATGATGCTTACTGATGGTTTTAAATACATGCTCCTGACTATTTTAAGAAAAGTCCATTTATTCTATACTCTCAAGTGTTTTATTAGAGAATGGATGTTGGATTTTATCAAATGCTTTTTCTGCATCTATTGAGATGATCATATGGTTTTGTTATTTTGCTTATTGATATAGTCAATTATGCTAATAGTTTTCCCAATATTGAACCAGCCCTGCATTCCTGGTATAAATCCTACTTGATCATAGTGTATTATCCTGTGGATGATTTTCTGTAATCTTTTTGCTAATATTTTATTTAAGATTTTAGCATCGATATCCATTAGAGATATTGGTCTCTAATTTTCTTTCTGTTTTCAGCCTACCTGGTTTAGGTATCAGTACCATGTCTGTGTCGTAAAGGAGTTTGGTAGGACTCCTTCAGTCCCTATTTTTTCAAATAGTTTATATAGCATCGGGGTTAATTGTTCTTAAATGTTTGGTAGAATTCACATGTAAATCCAATCTGGTCCGGGGATTTTTTTTAGGTGTTGGTGAATAGCTTGTTCTATTTCTTTTCTAAGATGGGACTGTTTAGGATATTTACTTCTTCCTCTGTTAATCTGGGCAAGTTATATTTTTGAAGGTATTCTTCCATTTCATTTAAGTTGTCGAATTTATTGCCATAAAGTTGGGCAAAGTAATTCCTAATTATTGCTCTAATTTCCTCTTCATTAGTGGCGAGTTCTCCCTTTTCATTTTTAAGACTAACAATTTGATTTTCCTCTTCTTTTTTTAATCAGATTTACTAAGGGTTTGTCTATTGTCTTTGGTTTTTTCATAGAACCAACTCTTAGTTTTATTAATTAATTCAATAGTTTTACTTTCAATTTTATTGATCTCCTTTATATTTAGAATTTCAAGTTTAGTGTTTGACTGGGGGTTTTTAATTTGTTCCTTTTCTAGCATTTTAGTTGTAAGCCCAATTCTCTGACCTTCTCTTTCTCTACTTTATGCAAGTAAGCCTCTAGAGATATGAAATTTCCCCTTATTACCGATTTGGCTGCATCTCACACATTTTGATATGATGTCTCATTATTGTCATTTTCTTGGGTGAAGTTATTAATTATGTCTATGATTTGCTGTTTCACCCAATCATTCTTTAGTATGAGATTATTAGTTCCATTATTTTTGGTCTACTTTCCACTGGCTTTTGTTGAGTGTAATTTTATTGCATCGTGGTCTGAAAAGGATGCATTCACTATTTCTGCCTTACTGCATTTGAGTTTAAGGTTTTATGTCCTAATATATGGTCTATTTTTGTATAGGTTCTATGAACGGCTGAAAAGAAAGTGTCCTTTGTGTCTCCATTTCTTTCTCCAGAGGTCTATCATATCTAACTTTTCTAGTATTCTATTTACCTCTTGACTTCTTTCTTATTTATTTTTTTTGATTTGATTTATCTAATTCTGAGAGTGCAAGGTTGAGATCTCCCACTATTATAGTTTTGCTATCTATTTCTTCTTGCAGCTCTCTTAATTTCTTTTAAGAATTTAGGTGCTACACATTGGTGCATATATAGTTTAAATTATATTGCTTCATTATTTATGATGCCCTATAGCAAGATATAGTGCCCTTCCTTATCTCTTTTATTAGATCATTTTGTTTTTGCTTGATCTGAGATCAGGATGGCTACCTGCTTTTTGATTCTCACCTAGCTAGTGATTTTGCTCCATCCTTTTACCTTATTCTGCATTACTCCTGTTCAGTGTGTTTCCTGTAAACAACATATTGTAGGATTTCGGCTTTTAGTCCATTCTGCTAACTGCTTCCTCTTTATGGGGAGTTTCTTCCATTCTACATTTATGGTTAAATACCCATTCTGTATTACTTGCCATCTTGTTAACCCCTATTTGATGCCTTTTTCCTTCTTTCCCCTTACCCCTTCCCAGTATTAAACTTGTGAGCACCTTCCTTCTCACATCCCTCCCTTTAGTATCCCTCCTCCCCACTTAGAGTTCCTCCCCTATCTTCCCTTTCCCTCTCAGTTTCTGTATCCTCTGCTAGCTTATTCCTTCCTTTTTCCCTTCTCCTTCTCACTTTCATGAGATGGAGAAGTTTCACGTATATTGAATATATCTAAAATTTTTTTCTTAAAGTCAATTCTTTGGCAAGTAAAAACCCACTATATTCATCACCTCCATTCTTTCTCAGATATAATAGGTTTTAGCGCTCTTTGTCAGATAAAATCCCCACTTTACCCTTTTCTGATACAATGTCCTTTCCACCTCTAACCTAGAACAAGGTATACATGTATTTTTTATACATCTTTACAACAGAAATATAATTCCCAAGTTTTCTTTTACCTTTTAGGTTTTTCTTGAGTTCTATATTTGTAGTTCAAACTTCTTGTTGTTCTGGTTTTTCAAAAATAGGTGAAAATCACTTATTTCATTGAATCTTCTTCCCTGGAAAAAGATGCTCATTCTGACTGGGTAAGTTATTTTTGGTTGCATACCTAGTTCCTTAACTTTTCGGAATATCATGTTCCAGGCCCTTCGATCTTTTAATGTGGATCCTGCTAGATCTTGGGTGATCCTTATTGTGGCTCCTCTATATTTGAATTGGGTTTTTCTAGCCGCTTGGAGTACTTTTTTCTTCATTTGAGGGTTCTGGCATTTGGTACTACATTTCTTGGTGTTTTAATTTTAGGATCCCTTTCAATAGATGATCAATGAATTCTTTCAATGTCTACCCTCTGTTTCTATGACTTCTAGGCTGTTCTCTTTGATAATTTCCTGGAAAATAGTGTCCAAGCTTTTTTTCATCATATTTTCTGAAGTCCAATAATTTTCAGATTGTCTCTCCTACACCTTTTTTCCAGGTCTGTTGTTTTTCCAAGAAGGTATTTCACATTGTTTGATTTTTTTGGTTTTGCTTGACTGATTCTTCTTGTCTCCTCGAGTCATGCAATTCCATTTGTTCGATTCTGATTTTTAATGAAATGTTTCCTTCACTCACTTTTTTAAAATTTGTTTTCTAATTGTCCAATTGTGTTTTTTTGGTCTGTGGAATTTTTTTCCATTTCACCAATTTTATTTTTTAGAGAGCTATTTTCTGTTTCCAGTTCACTAATCCTATTTTTCAAGGATTTGATTTCTTTATCCACTTTGTCTTTAAATGAGTGGGATGATTTCTCCAGACTCTCTTTCCAAGCCTCCCTCTCATTTTCCCATTTTTTCTTCTAACTCTCTTGTGAAAGTCTTTTTAAACAAACATTTTCTTGTTTGTTTGCTCATATAGTTCCTGACTTTCTCTTGGCAGATAGATTCCCAAATATTTTATATCATTGACAGTTATTTTAAATGGAATTTTTCTTTGTACCTCTTGTTGTTAGATTTTGTTAGTGATGTATAAAAGTACTAATGATTTATTTTGATGGATTGATGATGGATTTATTTTGTATCCTGGAACTTTACTAAAGTTGTGGATTATTTCTAATAGTTTTTAGTTGATTTTCTAGGATTCTCTAAGTATACCATCATATCATCTATAAAGAGTGATAAATTGGTTTCTTCATTACTTACTCTAATTTCTTTAATCTCTTTTTCTGCTCTTATTGTCAAAGCTAGAATTTCTAATACAATATTGAATAGTAATAGAAATAGTGAGCAACCTTGTTTCACCTCTGATCTTATTGGGAATGATTCCAGTTTATGTCCATGACACATGATGCTTGCAAATGGTCTTAAATAGATAATATTGACCATTTTAAAGAAAAGTCAATTTATTCTTATACTCTCTAGTGTATTTTAATAGGAATAGATGTTGCATTTTATCAAATGCTTTTTCTGCATCTGTTGAGATAATCATATGGCTTTTGTTAATTTGATTATAGATTTATATAATATTGAACCAGCCCTGCATTCCTGGTATAAATTCTACTGGGTCATTATGTATTATCCTAGGTATGGCTTTTTGTAATCCCTTTGCTAATATTTTATTTCACATTTGTGCAACAAAATTCATTTGGGAAATTGGTCTATAATTTTCTTTCTCTCTTTTCATCCTACCTGGTTTACTTATCAGTACCATGTCTGTATCATAAAAGAAATTTGGTAGAACTATTTCTTTCCTTATTTTTTCAAATAAAATATATATTAATGGAATTAATTATTCTTTAAATATTTGGTAGAATTCACATGTAAATTCATCCGGTCCTGAGAATTTTTATTTCTTAGGGAGTTGATTAATAGCTTGTTCTATTTCATTTTCTAAAATGGGACTATTTAAATAATTTATTTCCTCTTCTGTTATTCTAAGCAATCTATATTATTGTAGATTTTCCTCCATTTCACTAAAGTTGTCAAATTTATTGGCATAAAGATGGGGTAAGTAATTCCTAATTATTGCTCTAATTTCTTCTTCATTAATGGAAAGTTCTCCCTTTTCATTTTTGAAACTAACAATTTGATTTTCCTCTTTTCTTTTTCCAAATTAACTAAAGATTTATCTATTTGGTTGGGTTTTCATAGAACCAATCTTAGTTTTATTTATTAATTCAATTGGTTTTTGTTGTTGTTTTTTTTTTACTTTAAATAGTATTAATCTCCCCTTTTATTTTTAGAATTTCAAGTTTGGCATTTGATTGGGGGTTTTTAATTTGTTCTTTCTCTAGTTTTTTTACTTGCAAACCCTCTTTCTCTATTTTATACAAGTAAGCATCTAGAGATATAAATTTCCACTTATTACTGCTTTGGCTGCATCCCACATATTTTGGTGTGTTGTCTCATTATTTTCATTGTCTTGGATTAAATTATTAGTTGTGTCCATAATTTGCTGTTTCATCCATTCATTCTTTAGGATGAGATTATTTAATTTCCAATTATTTGGGGGTCTATTTATCCTTGTCCTTTTATTGAAAATTTTTTTTATTGCATTGTGATTTGAAAAAATTTATTTACTATTTTTGCCTTTCTGCATTGGATTTTGAGGGTTTTATGCCTTAATACGTGGTCAATTTTTGTCTAGGTTCCATGACCTTCCAAGAAGAAAGTAAACACTTTTCTGTTTCCAATCAATTTTTTCCAAAGATCTATCATACCTTTATTAGTATTCTATTTATCTCTTTAACTTCTTTCTTATTTATTTTGTGGTTTGATTATCTAGTTCTGAGAGAATAAGGTTGAAATCTCCCAGTGTTACAGTCTATTTCTGCTTGTAACACTCTTAAATTATCTTTTAGAAATTTCCATGCTATACCACTTAATGCATATATGTTTAGTACTGATATTGCTTCATTATCTATGGTACCCTTTAACAAGATATAATTCTCTTCCTTAACTCTTCTAATCAGATCAATTTTTGCTTTTGCTTGATCTGAGATCATGATGGTTATCCCTGCTTTTTTTTTATTTCACCTGATGCATAATAGATTTTGCTGTAGCCTATTAGCTTTATTCAGTAGTATCACTCTGCTTTAAATGTGTTTTCTTGTAAACAACGTAATTATGGAATTCTGGCTTTTAATCCAGTCTGCTATCCTCTTCCACTTTATGGGGAGAGTTCACCCCATTCACATTTATGGATAAGAATACTAATTTATATTTGCCAAATTATACTTTTCTCTTTCCTTTTCTCCTTTCCCTTCTCCCCAGTATTTTACTTATAAGCACTACTTGTTCCCCTTTTTCCTCCCTTTATCTTTCCCCTATTTTTTTTCCCCCCTTCCCCCTTCTTTTATCTTTTTCCCCACTTTTTAAAAGGGAAACGTTTCTGTAAAACAAAATTTAATTTGTCTCTTTTCGACAAAAACTTTGTTATGTTTTTTCCCCCTCAATTATAATGGTTTCCTTTCCACTTTTAAATAAACCTTCATTTTTCCACCTTATCTTTTCTGACACCTTTTCATCCTAGTTTCTTTTTTAAAGTAAAACAAAAATACATCACTTTCTTTAATTCTAACAGAAATACTCAAGAATTCTTTTCTTTTTACCTTTTTTATGCTTTTCTTGAGATCTCTATTTGAAAGTGAAATTTTTGTTCCACTCTGGTCTTTTCATTAGAAATTAATTAATTTTATCTGGTTCATTGAATGTCTATCTTTGGACTTCCAGCCAAGATGGCGGCAAGGAGGTACACACTGTGTAAGCTCCGCATTTTCTCTCAGAATCCATCTCATTACAAGCCTCTGAATTAATGCCTGACTGAAAAAAAACCACAAATAGTTCCAAGAGGAAAGCATCCGAGATTCCCAGGAAAGGTCTGTTTTTGCCCGAGGTTGGGACGGTTTTTGATCGGGCACAAGCTGAGAGTACGATGAGGGCTCAGCAGACAGCTCACAAAAGCAGACCCTTGAGCGGGGTGGGGTGGATCCAGCCATCTCTATGGGGAGAACTTTGCTACAGGACTGAACCCTGGGAAGTGAGCCCAGCAGAGAAGCAAAACACCAGGGTAAAGAATTCAACCCCAAACAGCTGGAGTTCCTTAGGACATGGCCACCCCTCCCCCACAGCATCTCAGCACGCCCTCAGAGTCTCAAAGCCCAGGAACAGCACAGTCCTGCTAGTGCCTGCTGCCCCCCTCAGTCGGAGAGGGAAGCCCAGTAACCCATCCAGCCCCTCCCCCAAAAAAAAGAGATTCCATTTGGGTTTTTTTCTTTTTTTTTTTCTTTGCTAGTTTGTCTCTGATTCTTCTCTGACAAAATGAGCAAAAAATTGAAAAGGACCATAATGATTGACAGCTTTTATATGGACAGAGAGCAGACTCTAAACCCTGAGAAGACTAAAAACAGATTATCTCCAGGTGAATCCCCAAGGAGATATCTGTTCCTCACACAGATGAACTCATAAAGAAATTAAAAAAGGCCTCACAAGGAGAGAAGAAAATGGGGAAAAGGAGAGGAAAGGCAAGAGAGTATGGAGAACATTCCACCATTTAAAGACAAGTGGATAAAGAAATCAAACCTTGAAAAATAGGATTATTAATGGAAACAGAAAATAGCTTTCTAAAGAATAAAATTGGTGAAATGGAAAAACATTCCATAGAACAAATTGGACAATTAGAAAAAGATATTAAAAAAAGGAAATGAAGAACATACTTCATTGAAAATCAGAATCAAGCAAATGGAATTGCATGACTCGAGGAGACAAGAAGAATTCAAGCAAAACCAAAAAATCAAAAATGGAGAAAATTGAAATACCTTCTTGGGAAAACAAAGACCTGGAAAAGAGATCTAGGAGAGACGATCAGTTATTGACTCCCAGAAAAACATGAAAAAAAAAGCCTGGACCTATTTTCCAGGAAATTATCAAAAAACTGCGCAAAGTCATAGAAACAGAAGTAAATAGACATTGAAAGGATTCATCGATCACCCACTGAAAAGGATCCTAAAATTAAAACACCAAGAAATATAGTGCCAAATGCCAGAACCCTCAAATGAAGAAAAAGTACTCTAAGGCTAGAAAAACCCAATAAAAATAGAGGACCACAATAAGGATCACTCAAGATCTAAGCATCCCATTAAAAAAGAAGGGGTCTGGAATGTGATAATCTAAAAGGCTAAGGAACTCATCAAACAAAATTAACTTACCCAGCAAAATGAGCATCTTTTTCCAGGGGAAAAGATTCATTAACAAAATAAGGGAATTTCACCATTTTTGGTGAAAAAAACAGAACTTAAAAGAACTTTGACTCAAATAAGAACTCAAGAAAAAACCTAAAAAGAAAAAAGAAATCTTGGGAACTTATTTTGTGTAAAGATGTATAAAAAATAAGTTATCTTTTCTAAAAAATTAGAGGTGGAAAGGACATTGTACCAGAAAAAGGGTAAAGTGAAATTATATCTCACAAAAGAGGCAAAGGAAACCAATATCTGAGAAAAGAATGAGGGGATGAATATAGTGGGTTTTTTGCCACAGAGTTTTTTAAGAGAAAAAAATTTTAGACATTCAATGAAAATTATCCCATCTCATTGAAAAGGAGAAGGGAAAAGTAAAAAGAAAGGAAAAAGGAGAGAAGGGAATAGAAATGGAGGGAAAGGAGTAAGATAGGGGAGGAATTGGGGGGTTGGAGGGATGGAAAGGGGTGGAAAATGGGATAGGGGGAAGGGGAAAGAAGGGAAAAAGCAAAAAGGGGTTAACAAGATGGCAAGTAATACAAATTAGTAATTTTAACCATAAAATGTGAACGGGGTAAACCCCCATAAAAGAGGACGCAATTAGCAGAATAAAAAGAAATCCAAAATGGTTTAAGGAAACACTTGAAGCAGGGAGATAATGCAGAATAAAGGTGGATGGAGCAAAATTACTTGCCAGGTGATAAAAAAGGGGGGAGACCCTAAAAAAAAATTGATTTAATTAAAAAGAATAAGGAAGGGGACATATCTTGAAAGGGAGAAGATGAAAATAATAAAAATATATAACCCGGGTGGAAAATTTAAAAAGAAAAATTAAGAGAGCCAAGAAGAAATAGATATAAAATTTATATGGGGAATCTCAACCTTGACCTGAATTAGATAAAAAACAAAAATAAATAAGAAAGAAGTCAAAGAGGAAATAAAATACAAGAAAATTTAGATATATAGATCTCTGAGAAAAAAAAACAGAAAGGAGTACACTTTGTTTCGAGTTCATGAAACTATACAAAAAATAGACCTAATAAAATAGAAACCCAAACTCAAAATGGCAGAAATTGTAAATGCATCCTTTTAGACCACGATGCAAAAAATTGCACCCAAAAAAAGCCAAGGAAAGTAGACCAAAAAATAATGGGAAACTAAATAATTATACTAAAGAATTTAGGTAAAAACAAATCATATTAATTAATAACTTCACCCAAGAAAATACAATATTGAGACATCAACCAAAATTGTGGACAGCCAAAGAGTAATAAGGGAAATTGCATATCTCTAGAGGCCTACTTATAAAATAGAGAAAAGAAAAGGTCAAGAATTGGGCTTAAACAAAAATGAAAAAACAAATTAAAACCCCGTCAAACGTCAAAACACTAAACTTGGAAATTTAAAAATAAAAAGAGACTAAAATTAAAAAAAAAAAAAATATAATTAATTAATAAAACAAGAGTTGGTTCTATGAAAAACCAACAAAATAGAAAAACCCCGTAAATTGATTTTAAAAAAGGAAATAGGAAAATTAAAGAAATCTTAAAATGAAAAGGGAGAACTCGCCACTAATGAAGAGAAAATTAGAGCAATAATTAGGAATTACTTTTCCCAACTTTATGGCAATAAATTCAACAACTTATATGAAATGGAAGAATACCTTCAAAAATATAGCTTGCTCAGATTAAGAGAGGAAGAAGTAAATATCCTAAACAGTCCCATTTTAGAAAAAGAAATAGAACAAGCTATTAACTAACTCCCTAAGAAAAAAATCCCTAGGATCAGATGGATTTATATGTGAATTCTACCAAACATTTAAAGAACAATTAACCCCAATGCTATATAAACTATTTGAAAAAATAGGGATTGAAGGACGTGAAGATCGCATATTTTAAAATCAGCCGGAGTCAGGGAATTCAGGTTAGGGCAAAATTGTCGGTCTTTATTCTCAGTGAAGAAGGATCGTAGGTGGAAGAGAATGGGCAATAGTAACGTGTGTAGCTGAGTCAAGAAGCTAGCTAGACCAGCAGCCACAGGACCAGCAGCTAGGAATATGGAACCCAGGCCCAATCTCTCCCAGCTTCTCTTCCTGTCTCTCTCTGCCTCCATCCACCAAAATCATCATTTCCTATACAACACATCAGGACTTGCACAGAGAGTGGGCGGGGGCCATTCTTTATCCAATAATTTATATTAATAGAGGATAGCCCAATTACTATTTAGCCTCACATACTTGGGACCTCAGTGAATCAACTCAAACCTCAGCCTATTACAGAAGGAGTCTTACCAAACTCCTTTTACAAGATAGACATGGTACTGATACCTAAACCAGGTAGGCTGAAAACAGAGAAAGAAAATTATAGATCAATCTCCCTAATGAATATTGATCCTAAAATCTTAAATAAAATATTAGCAAAAAGATTACAGAAAATCATTCCCAGGATAATATACTATGACCAAGTAGGATTTATACCAGGAATGTAGGACTGCTTCAATATTAGGAAAACTTTTAGCCTAATTGACTATATCAATAAGCAAACTAACAAAAACCATATGATCATCTCAATAGATGCACAAAAAGCATTTGATAAAATCGAACATCCATTCCTAATAAAAACACTTGAGAGTATAGGAATAAATGGACTTCTTTCTTAAAATAGTCAAGAGCATATATTTAAAACCATCAGTAAGCCTCATATGCAATGGGGAAAAACTGGAACCTTTCCCAGTAAGATCTGGAGTGAAGCAAGGTTGCCCACTGTCACCATTATTATTCAATATTGTATTAGAAACACTAGCCTCAGCAATAAGAGTCGAGAAAGAGATTAAAGAAATCAGAATAGGCAATGAGGAAACCAAACTATCACTCTTTGCAGATGACATGATGGTATACTTAGAGAACCCCAGAGATTCTACTAAAAGGTTATTAGAAATAATCCATAACTTTAGCAAAGTTGCAGGTTATAAAATAAATCCCCATAAATCCTCAGCATTTTTATACATCACCAACAAAATCCAACAGCAAGAAATACAAAGAGAAATTCCATTCAGAGTAACTGTCGACAGCATAAAATATTTGGGAATCTATCTACCAAAGGAAAGTCAAGAATTATATGAGCAAAATTACAAAAAAACTTTCCACACAAATAAAGTCAGACTTAAACAATTGGAAAAATATCAAGTGCTCCTGGATACGTTGAGCCAATATAAAAAAGATGACAATACTTCCTAAACTAATCTATTTATTTAGTGCTATACCAATCAGACTTCCAAGAAAATATTTTAATGTTCTAGAAAAAATAACAACAAAATTCATATGGAATAATAAAAGGTCAAGAATCTCAAAAGAATTAATGAAAAAAAAATCAAATGAAGGTGGCCTAGCTGTACCTGATTTAAAACTATATTATAAAGCAGCAGTCACCAAAACCATTTGATATTGGCTAAGAAATAGATTAGTTGATCAGTGGAACAGAATAGGTTCACAAGACAGAATAGTCAACTATAGCAATCTAGTGTTTGACAAACCCAAAGATCCTTACTTTTGGGATAAGAATTCATTATTTGACAAAAACTGCTGGGATAACTGGAAATTAGTATGGCAGAAATTAGGCATGGACCCACACTTAACACCATATACCAAGATAAGATCAAAATGGGTCCATAATTTTGACATAAAGAATGAGATTATAAACAAATTGGAGGAACATAGAATAGTTTATCTCTCAGACTTGTGGCGGAGGAAGAAATTTATGACTATAGACGAACTAGAGACCATTATTGATCACAAAATAGAAAATTTTAATTACATCAAATTAAAAAGCTTCTGTACAAACAAAACTAATGCAAACAAGATAGGAAGGGAAGCAACAAACTGGAAAAACATCTTCACAGTTAAAGGTTCTGATAAAGGCCTCATTTCCAAAATATATAGAGAGCTGACTCTAATTTATAAGAAACCAAGCCATTCTCCAATTGACAAATGGTCAAAGGATATGAACAGACACTTTTCAGATGTAGAAAAGAAATTATTACCACTCATATGAAATAGTGTTCCAAATCATTATTAATCAGAGAAATGCAAATTAAGACAAAAATAATGATAATTGTTGGAGAGGATGCAGGAAAACTGGGACATAGATACATTGTTGGTGGAGTTGTGAACAAATCCAACCATTCTGGAGAGCAATCTGGAATTATGCCCCAAAAGTTATCAAACTGTGCATACCCTTTGATTCAGCAGTGTTTCTATTGGGCTTATACCCCAAGGAGATACTAAAGAAGGGAAAGGGACCAGTATGTGCCAAAATGTTTTTGGCAGCCCTGTTTGTAGTGGCTAGAAACTGGAAAATGAATGGATGCCCTTCAATTTTAGAATGGTTGAGTAAATTGTGGTATATGAATGTTATGGAGTATTATTTTTCTGTAAGAAATGACCAGCAGTATGAATACAGAGAGGCTTGGAGAGAATTACATGAACTGATGCTAAGTGAAATGAGCAGAACCAAGAGATCATTACACACGTCAACAACGATACTGTATGAAGATGTTATCTGATGGAAGTGGATTTCTTTGTCAAAGAGACCTAATTCATTTTCAATTGATTAGTGATGGACAGAAGCTGGGAAACGAATGTAAACTGTTTGCATTTTTGTTTTTCTTCCAGGGTTATTTTTACCTTCTGAATCCAATTCTCCCTGTGCAACAAGAAAACTGGATCTGCACACATACACTGTATCTAGGATATACTACGACATATTCAGCATATATAGGACTGCTTGTCATCTTGGGCAGCAGGTGGAGGGTGGGAGGGAAAAATCGGAACAGAAGTGAGTGCAAGGGATAATGTTCTAAAAAAAAATTACCTTGGCATGGGTTCTGTCAATGAAAAGTTACTATAAAAAATAAAAAAAAAAAGATGTAAGGGGAAGACTGAAAACATATATATATATATATATATATATATATATATATATATATATACACACATAGATACATATATATATATATATCTTCTTCACTGAAAGCAAATGCTCAGTTTAGCACGATTATTTATTCTTGACTGCATTCCAAGTTCCTTTGCCTTTTAGAATATCAGGTTCCAGGCTCTTTGATCCTTTAAGGTGGAAGCTAATAGGTCTTGAGTAATTCTTATTGTGACTCCTCGATATTTTTTTTTCTGACTGCTTGTAATATTTTTTTTGATCTGATAGTTCTGAAATTTAGCCACAATATTCCTTGGAGTTTTAATTTTGGGATCTCTTTCAGGAGGTCTTTGGTGAAGTCTTTCCTTCCTATTTTACCTTCTGATTATAGGACATCAAGGCAATTTTCATTGATGGTTTCCTGAAATATAATGTCTAGGCTCTTATTCTCATCAGAGTTTTCAGGAAGTCCAATAATCAATAGATTATCTTTCCTAGATCTATTTTCCAGGTCAGTTGTTTTCCCAAGTATGTATTTTACTTTTTTTTTGTTTGTTTGTTTTACTTGACTGCTTATTGATGTCTCATTGAGTCATTCATTTACATTTGTTCAGTTCTGATTTTTAATGAATTATTTTCTTTATTTTCTTTGTTGCTTCTTTTTGTATTTGTCCAATTGAATTTTTATATGAATTGTTTTGTTATATGGATTTTTTTCCCCATTTTACAAATTATATTTCTTAAGAAGTTATTATCCTTTTCCATTTCACAAATTCTGTTTTCTGGGAGTTGTTTTCTTTTTCCATTTTGTTAAATCTATTTTAATGAGTCATATGCTTTTTTCCATTTAATTGTCTATTTTGTAGTGAATTTAATTCAGATAGTTTCTGTGTTGCCTTTTCCAAATCTTCTTGCAATGTTTTCATTTCCTTTCCCCAATTTTCTTCTAGCTCTCTTTTATTTTTTTTTTATTTTTTTTTATTTAATAGCCTTTTATTTGGATATAGCATGGTAACTCATTAACAATTCCAAACCTTTGTTTCAATTTTTCACCTCTTTACCCCCCACCCCTCCCTAGATGGCAATAATAGATGTTAAATACAAAAATATAAATTAGATACAAAAGTAAAAATGATCAAAACGTTATTTTTTACAAAAGAATCAGACTCTAAATATTGTACAATTATTGTGAAAAATCAAAATATTGTGCATAAATATAGGGATTGGGGGTTCAATGTAATGGTTTTTTATCATCTCCCAGAGTTCTTTTTGGCATAGCTGGTTCAGTTCATTATGCTCCATTAAATGATTTGGTTGATCTCGTTGCTGGGATGGCCGGTCTAAAACGGTCATCATTAATATTGTTGTTGAAGTATATAATGATCTCTGGTCCTGCTCATTTCACTCAGCATCAGTTCTTAAGTCTCTCCAGGCCTTTCTGAAATCATCCTGTTGGTCATTTCTTGAACAGTAATATTCCATTTTCATATACCACAATTTATTCAGCCATTCTCCAACTGATGGACATCCATTCAGTTTCCAGTTTTTAGACACTACAAAAAGGGCTGCCACAAACATTCGTCTAGCTCTCTTTTAAAATAATTTTTAAAAAATTTCTTCTAGAAAATACTTGTGGGATGGGGGCCAAATTGTATCACCCTTTGGTGTTTTATCTGGATATGATTTGCCTTTAGTCTCCTTAGGGTGTGAAGCTTGTTCTTCTCTTTGACCATAAAAAATATCTCTGGCCAGAGTTTTTTTGCTTTTTTTACTCATTAAAAACAAAAACAAACAAACAAACAAAAAACTTTGAGATATGCTTTTAGGGCAAGGGAGATTGTCCAAGCTTCTTCTACAAGTGGCAGCAGCTGCACTGACTCTGTGCTAACTCACTCCCAGGGCTTGGTGGGTGTGGCCAGGTCCCATGAGTTCTGGCATTTCAGGGTTCACGCCTTACCTTTTGCATTTATGTTAGATGTTTTATGACTTCTCTGCTGATCTACTTCGCTGCAACCAGGGCAGATGGAAGCCAACACTGAAGCTAGATTCCTCCTTGTAGATTCTCTGGAATCTAGTGCACCATCCCTGGGACTCTGTATTGACTGCACTTCCCAGCAGTTGTGCTTGGCTTGCTTGTGCTTGTCCCCCTTCTCTCAACAGGCCTTTTCTGATGATCTTCAAAATTATTTTCCACTTGTAACTTTTTACACTCCAAATATTTGTGGGTTTCTTCCAGTCCAGAACTTATTCAGAGGCTGGATTTGGTAATTAGGGTGAGGGTCATGAGAAAAAGTCAGAAAGAAATGTGTGTCCTCTCTGCCATCTTGGCCCCACCTCCCAATAAACTCTGGATAAAAACTGTCATCTATATCCAGAAAAGGAATTGTGAAAATTGAATGTAAAACACATGCTAGGTTTACTTCTTTTCTGTTTTTTTCCTCTTTTATGATTTTTCCATTTTCTTTTGATTGTTTTCTCACAACATGATTCATAAAGAAATGTGTATTTAAAAAGTTAATATACATATGTAACCAGAAAAATAAAACAATTAAAAAATTTAAAAGATCAATATCTACAAATACATACTGACAAAATATACACTATATTCTGCAGTATATAGTCTTAGAGGGTTCCTAGAGTCACTGAAACATTAAATGATTTCTATAGACAGTAAATGTCAGAGTGAAAACTTGAAACCAAGAGATACTTACTCTGAGGTCCAATTCTCCATCTATTAAGTCATAGCTACCTCCCTAAGACAGTATTTCTTTCAAATAGTGTTATACATATATACATGCATTTATTTGTTGGTCATTGTGTGAAATATGTTAACTTGGAACTATGTGCTCTGGTTTAAATATCAGAGCTTCAGCATCAGCTCTTTAAAAAAGCATTAACCCTTAAATAGCTAATTGAAATGATGGAGATTTATTTTCTAGAACCAATTCTCTGAAATTCTTGATAGTATATATATTTTGAAGGTTTTTTTCTCTTCTATTCCTATTCTTCTATAAATAAACATAGTTTAGAAGTTGTCTTTGTTCCAAAATTTCCATCATTAGAATTCAGGATTATGCTTCTAAAGACTGGAAGAAATAAGTTTATCTATGATTTTTCATATTCTAGTTTGCGAAGAATGAAACCACAAAAGACCAATCTGAGCTTCATAGGCAATTCATACTCAGAATATTTTTATCCCATTTCAGGAGGTGAATACAAATGAAGTAGTAATGGGATCCTAATTGTAATAGAAAGCTCATGAACACATTGGCAGCCAGTGGAGAGGTGTGATGCTTTACAATGATACAACTATAGTAATTGGTTTGTTCTGCTCTGAGTTCAATTTAAAATGGCAATTATTTTCTGAATGTGTAATTTAAATGTCTCAAAGATATATTAGAATAAAGGATAAAAAAAGTCTTGGAAAAATTTATCATGGCTGTTTTTTCATGGAGATATAGACTCATAAAATCCATTGTGCAAAAGATAACTAAGCTCCATAAAAGAAAATTTAGATCTAATATTGTAGTTTCAGTTGAGAATAAAATAAAATTTTAAAAATGTTTTTAATTAATATTTTTTCTTTTTTTGAGAGAAAGTGAGAGTGATATAATAAACAAATGCTAGCTTTGAAATCAGTAAAACGGGTTTAACTTCTGCCTTTGAATAATAATATTATTAATAATTGTTAGCATTTTATATAATACCTACTATGTGGTAGACTGAACTGAGGATCTTTTGTGACTATTATCTTGTTTGATTTTGAGAGATAGATTCTATTATTATTCCCAATTTACAGATGAAAAAAACTGAGGCAAATAGCAATTAAGTAACTAGCCCAGAATCACATAGTTAGTGAGTGTCTGAGGAGGATTTGAATTCAGATCTTCCTGGCTCCAGTGTTTTATCCCCTGATGGACTAGTTGCCTGATAAATGTATCTCACACACATCAGCTTATGACACTAGACATTTCACTTAACCTCTTAGTGATACAATTAATTCTCTAAGATGTTAAGTTACTGAAATAAATCAGAAGAACATGAGGAACAAAACTGACCCTTTCCCCATTATTAAATATATTTTCTTAACATGAATTTCCAAGACAATGCTTAAACTTCAATTAAGGATTGTAAATGTAGAAAAGGTTCAGTTTTGACCAGATGTGTAGATACCTGGGCACCATAGTCATTCATAGAATTCATAAAGCAGGCTTAATCGTAGCTAATAGTTAACATTGATATAATGCTTACTTTGTGCCAGGCATTACATACTAAATGTATCTGGTCTTCACAACAACCCTAGAACTTAGATGAAACTCATGATACTCATTGTGAAGATGAGGAAACTGAGATAAACCAAAGTTAGGCATTTTGTTCAGGGTCACACAGAGAGTAAGTGCCAGTAACCAGATTTGAATTCATGTCTTCCTGATTTTATATTCAGTGTTCTGTTCATTGTACCACCTGAATAACTATTTAATGAATAGAGATAATTCCAGGTGTAGCTCAGTCTAGTCCTTATAACTAAAAAAAAAAAAAAAAACTATCTGGATTACGCTAAGTGAGATATCTTGAATGGAAATCCTTTTTCAGTGTCCATTACTCTTGGAACTAGTCTGATGCCTTTTAAATGGATTTAACTCCAAGAAGCTCAGTATTAAATTCACAGTAATCATAAGAAATGGAGGAGTCCTAATCTTGTTTGTTCTGTCCTGAAAACATGATTTCTATGAACAAAGACCTATGCTAATTTGATTATGATGTAACCAAATATAACAATTGTGTTAAAGGTCTCCATTAAAATTTTGAGACACTAATTGTGTCTCATTGTGAGACATTAATATAAAATTAAATTCCTCAAGAAACATTTAAGTAGCTCCTAACTTCAGCTGACCAAGGACATAGTAGATAGAATCAGCCTTGAAGTCAGAAAGATATGGGTTCAAATCATGTTTCTGACATATATTGTTTATGTAACCATGGACACAAGCTACTTAACCTGCACGTATCCCAGGCAATTTTCTCAGACCACAAGTTATGGTACAGATGCCTACAGTAATGGAATCATAGTCCAAATTAAAAAAAAAAAAATTCCAGGCAGTGGTCTAGGCACAAGATAGAATGTTGTAGTGTCAATAGTTACATCTGGATAAAATGCTATAAGAAAATTGAGGTGGTGAGATCA
This sequence comes from Sarcophilus harrisii, assembly GCF_902635505.1. NCBI lineage: Eukaryota > Metazoa > Chordata > Mammalia > Dasyuromorphia > Dasyuridae > Sarcophilus > Sarcophilus harrisii. The sequence goes on from NC_045429.1 coordinate 200,955,148, forward strand.
ATTTCAGAAAGGAAGATTATGGGAGGTTCACATGAGTTAGACTTTAAAAGGAGAAAAATATTTCAGTAGGTGAAAATGTGGTTGGCTATACAGTTGTAGGAGCTGATAGGATATGATTGTGGAGTAGTCGGTGATACAGTTTTACAGGAGCATATTTATTGGTTATGATAAGATAAAAGGTTGGAACAGTATACAGGAAATAGAGGAAAGCTTTAAATGCTAATTTATTATATTTTTATTTTATCATCCAAGCAAAGGAGAGAAGCTAGTCTTTTGAATAATTATGTAGCATAGTTAGATTTGTGCATTAGAAAGATTAATTTTATAAATAATTGATTAATAGAATCAAAACATTTTCTGATCAAAGGGACTCTAGTGACAACATAATTAAAATACCATCCTGAGGTCCTCATTTTGTGGTGATACCACCTCAACTTGAAGATCTCCAAAGAGCTAGAAGTCACCATTTTCCAAAGATCTCCTACCACTTTTTGTGAATTTTAATTACTAAGAACTCTTTCCTAACAACTTCCAGCCCTCATTCCCAGTTCTGATCTTTGGGGCAATTCTGGTCTTTTTTCACATAACAGTCTTTCAAATACCTGAACAGAAATCAATTTATACATTCCCCATTACCAGTTATTTTTTTCCTTCTTCAGGCAAAACATCTCTAATTTCAACTGATTTTTATATATCTTTTACACAATACTTTCCAACATCCTTGTTACTGTGAGTCAAATGCTCTTTAACTTTAAAATGTTCTTTTTAAACTGGCACTTAGAACTGAACACAACACTGCAGATGAGCTCTGACAAAGGCAAAGGACAGTAGGACTATAATCCTTTTTTATTTTTGGAAGTTGTAATTTTCTTAAAACAACTCAAAATTTCACTTGCTTCTTTGGCTAGGAGAAAGATTTGAATGTGAATGTATTTCAGTTCATTAAATACTTGTGTTCCCTATATCTTAAAACTAAGTATTTTATAAATTGAATTATTTTTCAATGTAAGATGTGAATATCTTACTCCTCTACCTTTCTAGTTTTCTTAGACTATGTCCCATTTCTTTTTCTATGTCCCATGTCTTTTTCTCTGTGATACCAAAACATTTCCCTAATATTTCTTGAATAACAAACTTCATCTCTAACTGCAGGCATTTTTGCTAAATTTCTCCCATGTTTGAAATACTCTCTGTCTCCTACAGGCTTCTTTGCTTTCCTTCAAATCCAGATAAAATTCCACATATTATAAATATTCTTCCTTCATCCCTCAATTTCAATACCTTCTCTTTGGTTATTTCCAATAAAGCTTGTAAATAACTTGTATGTACATCATTATTTGCATGATGTCTCTATCATCAGACTGGAACCTCTTTGAGAGTTTTCTTTGGTCTTCCTTTTTTTTTTTTACCTCAGGCTTAGCATTACCTGTGGTACATAGTAGGGTTTTTTTCTTCAGTTGTTTCAATGATGTATAACTTTTTGTGACCCCATTTGAGGTTTTCTTGGCAGTGGTTGGTGGCTTATTATTTCCTTTTTCAGCTAATCTACAGATTAGAAACTGAGACAAACAGGGATAAGTGGCTTTCCCAGGATTACAGAGTTATTACATGTCTTAAGCTGGATTTGAACTCAGAAAGAAGAGTCTTCCTGATATCAGGGCCAGAAGTATCATCTGAACCTAACTTCTCCTAGTAGGAGCTAACTAAATGGTTAATAACTTACTGAATAAGAAACATATAAAATTGTGAAATAAAAATTACCTCAAAATTTAGAAATATCTAAATTTTCAGGAGAGTTTTTCTTAAAATAAGCAATACTACATTTTCTGAAGTGAAATTGGGCAAATGTACCTAAAATATTAAGTCTATGATAAGCATTACGTTGCATCATATTTTGAATATAGACAAAAACAATAAGGCTCAGGTACTGAAAGAAAGATAGCCCAGCAATATTATCAATGTCATGATTCTAATATAGTCAATTCCCATTAATGGTATTCTGTCTGCATTGGATGCTTTAATACTTCACTCCATCTTTTATCTCTTCAGTCCCTTAGTTATTTAAAGCTCTCGCTTGGTGATTCCTTCACCTCCTTTTTTTTTTTTTTTTTTTTAATAATTTGTTCAAATTTTTACTAAGTTGCCTTGGGGCATCTAGATAACCCAATCAATAGAGCACTAGAGCTAGACTTAGAAAAACCTGCATTCAAATTTGACCTAAAACATTTACTAGATATTGCATTGATGACATTGTTGCTGTTAAGTATTATTAGTCATGCCAAAGTATTCATTAATCTATTTAGAATTTACTTAGGCAAAAACACTGAAGTATTTTGCCATTTCCTTCTCCAGCTCATTTTTCAAATGAGGAAACTAAAATAAATAAGATGAAATAACTTGTCCAGGATCTCAGAGTTAGAAATTTTCAAAGCTGGATTTATTTTTTTGCTAACACTTTGCATTTTTATTTTTTAAATATATGTTAAATCCAGCATAAGCATATATATTTATGCAATTATCTTGCTGCACAAGAAAAATCACATCAAAAAGGGAAAAAATGAGAAAGAGAACAAAATGCAAGCAAACAATAACAAAAAGAGGAAAAATGTTGTATTGTGATCCACACTCAGTTCCCAGAGTACTCTCTCAGGGTGTAGATGGCTCTCTTCATCACAAGATCATTGGAGCTAATTTCAGTCATCTCATTGTTGGAAAGAGCCATACCCATCAGAATTGAGCATTGTATAATATTGCTTTTGCCATGTAAAATAATCTCTTGGTTCAGTTCATTTCACTTAGTATCATTGTAAGTCTCTCGGGCCTCTCTAACTACTCCAATCCTTAGCCATCACCAAATGGTTTTCATGACTGCTGATTTATAATATAGTTTTAGATCTAATATACTTAAGCCACCTTCATTTGCATTTTTTTTTCACGAATTCACTTGAAATCTTTGCACAGCTCTCCCTCTTTAGGATCCCTCCCTCCTCCCTTTGAATCTGTTCCCCTTTTTTGTACCCTTCCCTTATTATTCTTTTTCCTTTTCCCTTTTCCTCTACCAGTTTTTAATGAGGTGAGAGAAGATCACTTGAAATTCTTGCTCTTTTGTTCTTCCAAATAAACATTGTTATTATTTTTTTCTAGATCTGTAAAAATAATTTCTTGGGAGTTTGATTGATAGAGCAGTAAATAAGTAGATTAATTTAGGAAGTATTGTCATTTTTATCATAATAGCTTGGTGTATCTATGAGTACTTGATTTTTTTCCCAGCTGATTAAATCTGACTCTATTTGTGTGAAAATGTTTTGTAGTTGTGTTCATATAGTTCCTGACTTTCCCTTGATGGGTAAACTCCCAAATATTTTATATTATCAACAGTTATATTAAATGGAATTTCTCTTTGTATCTCTTGTTCTTGGACTTTGTTAGTGATGAATAAAAATGCTGATGATTTATGTAGATTTATTTTGTATAATACAAGTTTGCTAAAGTTGTAGATTGTTTCTAGTAGTTTTTTTAGTTGATATTATACGGTTCTCTAACAATACCATGATATTATTTGTTAAGAGTGATATCTTCATTACCTATTCTAATTCCTTTAATCCCTTTTTATTCTTTTATAGCCAAACCTAATATTTCTAATACAATACTGAATAGTAATGGTTATAGTGGGCAACCTTATTTTACTCCTGATCTTATTGAGTATAGTTTTAATTTGTCCCCATTACATATGATGCTTTTAAATACATGCTACTGATCATTTTAAGGAAAAGTCCATTATCCCTATTCTTTAGTGTTTTTAATAGTAATGGGTGTTGGATTTTATCAAATGCTTTTTCTGCATCTATTTAGATAATCATATGATTTTTGTTAGTTTGTTATTGATATATTCAATTATGCTAATAGTTTTCCTAATATTGAACTAGCCCTGCATTCCTAGTATAAATCCTACTTTGTCATGGTGTATTATCTTGGGAATGATTTTTTTGTAATCTCTTTGATAATTTTTAAAAGATTTTTGTGTAATGGGCTGAGGTTTGAGTTGATGCACTGAGGTCCCAAGTACGTAAGGCTAAATAGTAATTGGGCTATACTCTATTAATATACATGATTGGATAAAGAATGGTCTCTGCCCACTCTCTGTGCAAGTCCTGATGTGTTGTATAGGAAATGATGATTTTGGTGGGTGGAGGCAGAGAGAGACAGGAAGAGAAGCTGAGAGAGATTGGGCCTGGGTTCGATTCTCCTAGCTGCTGGTCATGTGGCTGCTGGTGTAGCTAGCTTCTTGACTCAGCTGCACACATTGCTATCTCCGATTCTCTTCCACCTCAAATCCTTCTTCACTGAGAATAAAGACTGACGATTTTCCCCTAACCTGAATTCCTGACTCCTTGCTGATTTTAAAATACGTGATCTTCACATTTTTGCATAAATATTCATTAGTGAAATTGGTCTATAATTTACTTTCTCTGTTTTCACCCTACCTGGGTTAGGTATGAGCATAATATCTGTGTCACAAAAGGAATTTGGTAGGAGTCCTTCTTTCCCTATTTTTCAAATACTTTATATAGTATTATAATTCATTGTTCTTTAAATATTTGGTAGAATTCACATGTAACTCCATCTGGTCTTGGAGATTTATTCTTAGAAAGCTAATTAATAGCTTGTTCTATTTCTTTTTCTAAAATGAGGTGATTTGAGTTATTTATTTCCTCTTCTATTAATCTGGGCAATTTATATTTTTGTAAATATTCCTCCATTTCACTTAATCAAATTTACTGACATAAAGTTGCATAAAATAACTCCAATTATTGCTCTAATTTCCTCTTCATTAATGGAAAGTTCTCCAAAACTTTCTCATTTTTGAAACTAACAATTTCATTTTCCTCTTTCCTTTTTCTAGTCAAATTATTTAAAGGTTTATCTATTTTGTTAGTTTTTTCATAAAAGCATCTCTCAGTTTTATTTATTAATTCAATAGTTTTTTTTTTCACTTTCAATTTTATTACTCTCCTTTTATTTTTAGAATTTCAAGTTTGGTATTTAATGGTGGGGTTTCAATTTGTTTGTGTTTTCTAGCTTTTTTTTTTTTTTTGTTAGTTGTAAGCCCAATTCATTGTTCTTCTCTTTCTTTATTTTTTGCAAGCAAGCATCTAGAGATATAAAATTTCCCCTTATTACTGATTTGCCTGCATGCCACAAATTTTGGCATGTTTTCTCATTATTATTGTCATTCTTTTGGATGATATTGATTCTGTCTATGATTTGCTGTTTCACCCACTCATTCCTTGGGATTAGATTGTTTAGTTTCCAATCAACTTTTTATCTGTTTTCCCCTAGCCTTTTATTAAATGTAATTTTTATTGCATTGCAATTTGAAAAATGCATTTACTCTTTCTGCTTTTCTGCATTTGATTTGAGTTTTTTATGCCTTAATACTGGTCAGTTTTTGCATAGGTTCCACAAACTACCAAGAAAAAAAGTGTACTCCCTTGTTTCTCCATTTAATTTTCTCCAAAACTAAATTTCAGAACTATCAGACCAAGAAGGAAATTTTAAAAGCAGGCAGAAAGAAACAATTCAAATGCCAAGGAGCCACGATCAGGATTACCCAGGTCCTAACAGCTTCTATGTTAAAGGATCAAAGGAATTGGAGTCTGATATTCCAAAAGGCAAAGGAAATTGGAGAGTGCAACTAAGAATATATATATATATATATATAATAAAGTTAGGCATGATAGCCTATATATATATATATAAACCTCTTTTTATTTTTTTATTTTATTTACCTCCTTACTTCTTCCCTATTTATTTTGTGGTTCCATTTATCTAGTTCTGAGTAAGAAAGGTTGAGATACCCCACTATTATATTTTTGCTGCCTATTTCTTCTTGCAGCTCTTTTAACTTCTCCCTTAGGGATTTAGATGCTATACCACTTGGTGGATATATATTTAGTATTGATGTTACTCCATTATCTATGATACCTTTAAGGAAGATATATCTTCCTTCCTTATGTCTTTTAATTAGATCTGTTTTTGCTTTTCTTTGATCTGAGATCAGGATCATGACCCCTCCTTTTTTTACTTCACCTGAAGCATAATAGATTCTACTCCAGCCTTTTACTTTTATTCTGCATGGAGCACTCTGCTTTAAATGTGTTTCCTATAAACAACATATTGTAGCATTCTGGTTTTTAATCCTGTCTGCTATCTGCTTCCATTTTATGGGATAGTTCACCCCATTGATATTCACAGTTAAAATGACTAATTTCATATTTTCTTCCTTCTCATTTACTCTAAAGTATGCTCTTCTCTTTCCTTTCCTCATTTCCCCTTCTCCCCAGTATTTTACTTCTAACCACCACTTCCCTCAAGTAGCCTTTCCCTTTATATCCCCTTCCCCTTTCCTCTACTATTCCTGTTTTCCCTTCTATTAGACCCTTCCCCTTTTCCTTTTCCCTCTCCCCTCCTATTTCCTTATAAGGTGAGACATGTTTCTCTGTGAAACCAAATATGTCTGATATTCTCTTTTTCAGCCAAATCTGATGAGCTAAAGAATCACATGATGTTCATCCCTCTCCCTTCTTTCCCTCAATTATAATAGGTCTTCTTTGGCTCTTCATGAGATATAATTTTCCTCATTTAACCTCCATTTCCCCTTTTTCCAGAACAATCCTTTTCCACCTCTAATTTGGTTTTTTTATATTATGACAGAAAAAACTAATTATATTTGCAAGTATATACATAACAGGAATGTAGTTCTCAAGAGTTTTTTTTTCTTTTTTACCTTTTTATGCTTCTCTTTAGTTCTATATTTTGAAGTCATTTTGTTGTTGTTGTTGTTCAGCTCTGGTCTTTTCATCAGAAATAAATGAAATTAACCTGTATCGTTGAATGCCAATCTTATTCCTTGAAAAAAAAAATGCTCAGTTTAGCTAGAGAGTTTATTCTTAGCTGCGCTCTCCAATTTCCTTTGCCTTTTGGAATATCAGATTCCAAGTCCTTTGATTCTTTAATGTAGAAGCTGTTAGGACCTAGGTAATCCTGATTGTGGCTCCTTGGCATTTGAATTGTTTCTTTCTGCCTGCTTTTTAATATTTCCTTCTTGGTCTGATAGTTCTGAAATTTAGGAATGATATTCCTTAGAGTTTTCATTTTCAGATCTCTTTCAGGAAGTGATAGGCAAAGTCTTTCAATGGTGATTTTACCTTCTGATTATAGGACATCAAGGAAATTTTCTTTAATAGTTTCCTGAAATATAATGTCTAGGCTCTTATTCTCATCATGGTTTTTTCAAGTCCAATTATCTTTAGGCTGTCTCTCCTACATCTATCTTCAGTTATTTTTCCAAGTAGGTATTTTACATTTCCTTCCCTTTTTTTTCATTTTTTTTTTTTGGTTTTGCTTGACTGATTCTTGATGTCTTATTGAATCATTATTTCCATTTGTTCAGTTCTGATTTTTAGTGAATTATTTTCTTCAGTTACCTTTTTAGTTCCTTTTGTATTTGACCAATTGAATTTTTAAATAAGTTGTTTTGTTCTATGGATATTTTTTTTTCCATTTCACAAATTCTGTTTTTTAAGGAATTATTTTCTTTTCCCATTTCATTAGGTCTGTTTTGTAAGGAGTTTTCTTCTGATACTTTTCATGTTTCCTTTTCCAAACCCTCTTGCAAAGTTCCTATTTCCTTTCCCCATTTTTCTTCTAGCTCTCTTTTAAGATCCTTTTTAATTTCTTCAATGAGGGCCTTGTGAGATGGGAACTAATTCATATCACCCTTTGGGGTTTCATCTAGCGATGCCTTTCATGACCTCAGGCTTTGAAATCTGTTCTTCTTTTTCATCATAAATACTATCTATAGTCAGAGTTCTTTTTGTTTTCTTACTCATTATTTTAAGTGGAGGTCTGCTTGTTTGGCAAGGGGAACATTGTCCAAGCTTCCTCTACAAGCAGCAGTGGCTGTGCTGGGTCAGTGCTAACTAATTTCTGGTGCTGGGTGGGCATGGCCAGATCCTGTGAATTTCTGTCAATTTGGGGTTCACTATTTGCCTTCTGTATTTGTATTGGATGTTTTACAACTAGTCTTCTCATATATTGGCTTGCAACCAGGGCAGTATCCAACACTCTTGTAGATTCCTCCAGGTAGATACTTCAGTGTGCAAAGCCTACACCATCCTGGGTCTGTGTGCTGCCTGCACTAAGCATCTGTGTTCAGCCTGGCTGTGCTTGGCCCACTTCCCTCTGTGCCCAATTAAAACAGACCTATTCGGGAGATCTTCAAAATTATGTTCCAGTGGCAATTGGTTATCCTCCCAGTATTTGTGGGTTCTGTTGCTCCAAAACCAGTTCAGAGGCTGGATTTGCTATTAGTGTGAGGGTCATGGGGAGAATTCAAAAAAATACATGTCTTCTCTTGGCCATCTTGACTCTACCCATACATAAGCTAGTCTTGCAATAATTTTTAGTGATTTCTTAAATGCTGAATATAAAAAATATGGTAGGAGTACTAGAATGCATTATATTTAATCTATGCTCAGAAGATGGAATTAGAGATATTCATTAGGAAATATATAACTGGGAACATAGCTGAGCTGTTTATGAAGTAAAAGTTGCAAAAAGTAGAAGTAATGTTTTGCTAATACCCATTAAAATACAAAAAAAAAAAAATACCTAGAGGAGGGATTAAAGATGTTGGTAGATCCTCAATGGAATAACATTGGAATAAAAGCAGTGGAAATCTAGATGATGCATAGGGTAAAATGCTGGATCTATAGTCAGAGAGAGACCTAGGTTTAAATCCAGCTTTGAGATGGAGTCAAGATGGCAGAGAGTAGACAGGCTTTTTTTTAACCTCCTTTGACCTCCTTTCAAACCAAAAATAGATTAAGCCTCTGAACTGGTTTTGGAGTGAGAGAACCCACAGATATTTGGAGCACAACACATTTCCAGAAGATACTTTGGAAGAACATCAGAACAGATCTGTTTCAATCAGGAAAATGAACAGTCTGCTGAGCCCAGACCACAACTTAGGAGTCTGGGCCAAGGAGTTGGCATGGAGAGCCAGAGAGTTGCAGTATCTGCACAATGGGGAATTTTTTGTGAGTCAGATCTATTCATTTGGGGAAAAAAATAAGTGCTAGTGTTTGACAAATCCAAAGACCCCAGCTTTTGGGATAAGGACTCATTATTTGACAAAAATTGCTGGGAAAATTGGAAACTAGTATGGCAGAAACTAGACATTGACCTACACCTAACACTATACCAAGATAAATTTGAAATGTGTTTATGATTTAGATATAAAGAGTGATATAAGCAAATTATAAGAACATAGTGTTAGAATCCTTTCAAACCTCTTTGCAGAGGTTCCAAACATGTCAGGTCCATCTTTGGCATGCCAAGGAGCCTCTGTTCACTAGAATATACCTCCCAGAGTGCTCTCCTCTCAATCTTTTCAACTGAACTAACTGACTGAGCCTCTGTCAGCTTCTTATATATGATCTCTTAAAGGCTGACTCCTCCTCTGAGGGAGGGATTAAGGGAGGTGTGAATTCACAAAGTTACAAAGTTAACTTTGTGAATCTCCCATACTTGTGAACTCCAATGAGTACTTACAGACATTAGTGAGTTAGAGAATTTGCTAAGTACCATGCTAAATTAGGTAACTGACTTATCACTTTGTAAGGATTTGCTCTAATGTGTGAACCAATAAGCATGGTATTCCATTGGGTTAACACTAGAATTCTACCATCTCTCTTGAGTTATCACACTTATTTCAAATGGACAGAGGCTCCTTGGCATGCCAAGAAAGGAGCTGACATGTTTGGAACCTCGGCAAAGAGGTTTGTAAGGATTCTAACAACATAGGATAGTTTATCTCTTAGATCTATAGAGAAGAAAGGAATTTGTGACAAAGGAAGAACTGGAGATCATTTTTGATCACAAAATAGATAATTTTAATAATATTAAGTTAAAAATGTTTTATACCAAAAAAAAAAAAAACAAATGCAGAGAAGATTAAAAGGCAAGCAATAAACTGGGAAAACATTTTTATATTCAAGGGTTCAGATAAAGGCCTCATTTCTAAAATATACAGAGAATTGACTCAAATTTATAAAAATTCAAGCCATTATCCATTTGACAAATGGTCAAAGAATATTAAAAGGCAATTTTCAGATGAAGAAATTAAAACCATTTCTAATCATATGAAAAGGTGCTCTAAATCATTATTGATCAGAGAAATGCAGATTAAGACAACTATAAAATACCACTACACACCTGTAAGATTGGCTAAGATTACAGAAAAAGATAATGACAAATGTTGGAGGGGATATAGGAAAACTGGGACACTGATACATTGTTGGTGGAATTGTGAATGAAAACAACCATACTGGAGAGCAATTTGAAACTATGCCCAAAGAGTTATCAAGCTGTGCATACCCTTTGATTCAGGAGTTTTTTCTACTGGGCTTATATCCCAAAGAGGTCTTAAAGGAGAGAAAGGGACCCACATGTGCAAAAATGTTTGTGGCACCTCTTTTTCTAGTGGTAAGAAACTGGATGCCCATCAGTTGGAGAATAGTTGAATATATGATATATGAATGTTATGGAGTATTATTGTTCTATAAGAAATGATTAGCAGGATGATTCTCCTTAAAGGGAGGAGAAGTAAAATAAGAAATGATCTCCTGGACCAGGAAATCATTGTAGATGGCAGCAAGATTATATGATGATCATTTCTGATGGACATGGCTGATTTCAACAACGAGATGATTCAGACCATTTCCAATGATCTTATGATGAAGAGAGCCATCTATACTCAGAAGAAGACAGTGGAAACTTAGACTGTTTCATAACATAGCATTTTCACTCTTTTTGTGTTTGCTTGCATTTTATTTTCTTTCTTACTTTTTCTGATTTGATTTTATTTTTATTGCGCAGCAAGATAATTGTATAAACATGTATGCATATATTGGATTTAAAATATACTTCTACCATGTTTACTATATATTGTACTAATTGCCATCTAGGGAGGGAGTGGGGAAAGGGAGGAAAAATTGGAACACAAGGTTTTGCAAGGGTTAATGTTGAAGTATTATCCATACATATGTTTTGAAAAATAAAAAAAAAGGCTTTAATTAAAAAAAAAGAAGTAAAAAAGAGTAGCTTATGTTAAATGTAAGTTATGGGAAATTTGAAAAGTTGCAAATAAGTTTAAGAGATTACAAACTGAGAAATTTTATAAGGAAATGGACATAACAAGTTTAGAAGATGATCAGCAAAAATACAGAGAATTGTAAAGTGATAAGTTCTGACAATAGTGAGGTGAAAAGAAAAAAATAAGGATTATATAGACCCAGATATAGGTAGGAAATGATGGAACTTAGTAAGCATCAGTTTGTTACTTAATAAAGAAAAATATGAGGGAGAGAAAAGATATAATAACTATTTAGAGCTATAAAATTCCCTCTAAGAACTGTTTTGGCTTCATTCTGCAAGTTTTACTATGTTGTCCCATTATCATCTAAATCAAATGCAGAAAGGAAGAAATAGATCATAATACAACAAAAATTACATTCAAGAAAAGTCAGGGAAATTAATTGGAAATTAAATAATTTAACTCTAATAAAGAGTGGGTCAAACAACAAAGCATAGAAACAATCAATAATTTCATCCAAGAGAATTACAATGAGACAATATAAATAAAATAGAGAAAATACTGCATAACACTAAAAACACTAGAAAAAGAACAAATTGAAAATTCTGAAAATCTAAGGAGAGATTTTTTAAAATTACAAATAATAAAATTATTGAACTAATTAATAGAATTAGAGTTGATTTTATTAAAAAATAATATTTGGCTAATTTTATCAGAAAAAACACAAATTATTAGAATCAAAAATTAAAAGGGTAAACTTACCACCAAGAAAGAAGAAAATAAAGCAATAATTAGGGGCTATTTTGTCCAATTGTGTCCTACCAAACCTGACAATCTAATTGAAATGGATGAAAGTTTACAAAAATATGAAGTGCCCAGATGACCGGAAAAGGAAATAAATTTAACTAGTCCCATTTTAGAAAAAGAAATTGAACAAGCCCTCAATGAACTCCTTAAGAAAAAACTGTCCAGGGCCAGATGGATTTACAAATAAATTCTACCAACATTTAAAGATATATTAATTCCAATACTATATAAACTATTTGGAAAAATAGATGAAGAAGAAGCCCAGCCAAATTCCTATTATAACACAAATATACCATTGTTAACTAAACCAAGAATAGCTAAAACATAGAAAGTAAATTACAGACCAATCTCCCTGTTGAATATTGATGTAAAATTTTTTAATAAAACATTAGCAAAGAGATTACAACAACTTATCAGCAAGAAAATATACTGTGACCAATGGGATTTTTACCAGGATTGCAATATCAGAAAAACTGTTGGCATAATTGAACATATCCATAAAAAACTAATAGAAATCCTGTGATATTCTCAATAGATTCAGAAAAAGCTTTTGACAAAATGGAGCACTGATTCCTATTAAAAACTCTTGAGAACATAGGAATAAAGGGAGTTTTCCTTAAAATGATAAGCAGCATCTAGCTAAAACCATTAGCAAGCATTATTTGTAATGAGGAGAAGCTAGATACATTCAGATCAGAGGTGAAAGAAGGATGCCCATTTTCACCACTATTGTTCAACAAAAGAACTGTTGGCTTTGGCAATAAGAAAAGAAAACAAAATTAAAAGAATTGTAAGACATAAGGAGATAAAACTGTCACTCTTTGCAGATGAGAAGATCATGTTCTTAGAGAATCCTAGAGAATCATCCAAAAACCTACTAGAATTAATTAACAGTTTTAATAAAGTTGTAGGATATAAAATAAACCCACACAAATCACCAGAATTTCTATATGGCACTAACAAAACCCAGAAAAAAGATTAAAAAGAGAATTTCTACTTAAAATAACTATAGACAAAATAATTAGGGGTCTACCTGCCAAGACAAAACCAGGAGATATATGAACATAATTACAGATCACTTTTCACACATGTAAAGCTAGATGGAATAATATTAATTGTTCATGGGTAGTCCAATTTAATATAATAAGAATTACATTTCTACCTAAATTGATCTACTTGTTCAAATTGACAAAACATTATTTTATATAGCTAGAAAAAAAATAATCAAATTATCTGGAAGAACAAAAGATTGAGAATATCAAGGGAATTAATGACAAAAAAACATACAAAGGATGGTGGCTTAGCAGTACCAGATCCAAAATTCTATTATAAAATAACAGTCATCAGAAACATATGGTGCATAATAAAAATCTCATATTCTGCCCCAAAATAAGGTCAAAATGGGTATATAATTTAGGTGTAAAGGATGATACTATAAGCAAATTAGGAGAACATAAGATAGCTTATCTACCATATTTTTGGAGAAGGGAGGAATTTATGGCCAAAGAAGAGTTAGAGAACATTATGAAATGCAAAATGAATAATTTTGATTACATTAAAAAGGTTTTGCACAAACAAAACCAACACAGCCAAATTTAGAAGGAAAAAAAGAAAGCTGGGGGGAGGGAGAGGAGGAGAAGCATGAAGAAGTAGGGGAGGAATTTTTGTAGCTGGCGTTTCTGATAAAGGCCTCATTTCTAAAATATATAAAAATGAAGTCACACTGATAAGAATTTAAGTCATTCCTCAGTTGGTAAGTGGTCAAAGGATATGAACAGTCAATTTTAAGATGAAAAAATTAAAACAATTTGTAGTCACATGAAAAATGTTCTAAATAACCAGACTAGAAAAAATAGAAATTAAAGCAACTCTGATGTATCACCCTACACCTCTCAGATTGACTAAAATGTTCAGAAAAAAGATAATTGTAAATGTTGAAGGGATTAAGGGAAACCTGTGATACTACTGCATTGTTGGTGGAGTTGTGAATTAATCTAACCATTCTGGAGAGCAATCTAGAACTATGTCCAAAGGGCTAAAACTGTGCATACCCTTTGATCTAGCAGTGTCATTACCAGGTCTGAATCCCAAAGAAATGACTAAAGAGGGAAAAGGATCCAGATATGCAAAAATGTTTGTAGCAACTCTCTTTGTGTTTGCAAAAAAAATTGGAAAATGTGTAGATGTCCATTGATTGGGGAATGGATGAATAAGCTATAGTATATTAAAGTAATGGAATATTATTGTTCTATAAAAAATAATGGACAGGCTGATTTTAGAAAGGCATGGAAAGATTTACATGGATTGATGCTATGTGAAACAGAACCAGGAAAACATTGTGCAGAGCAACAGCAAGATTGTGGGAAGATCAACTATGGTAGTTTTGGGGTTTTCTCAGTGTTTAGGTGATCTATGACAATCCCAATAAACTTTAAATGGAAAATGCCATTTGTATCCAGAGAGAGAATTATGGAGAGTAAATATGCTATGTTCATTTTTCTTTCTTCTGTTGTTTTTTCCCTTTTGTTCTGATTTTTTTCCCAATATGATTCATAAAGAAAAAAAATTTAAAAATAATCTACATGTATTACAGAAAAAAATTAGTATAACTAGGGAATTTTCTTTAAATAAAGAAAAAGTGAACATAAAAACATTGGTTTAGAATTATGTTAAGTCCTAAGGGAAAATAGTCATGGAAATTTTAGTAAAGAGAAAAATGAATCATCAATGGAGTAAGATTTAAGATTAAAAAAGAGAAGATAAATTCAAGAGCACAAGACACTTACTAATTGTGTGATGCTGGGCAAATCATTTAATCCTATTTGTCTCAGTTCCTCTGTAAAATGTGTTTTGGAGAGAGAAATGGCAAACCATTAAGTACTTTTGCAAAAAAATCCCCAAAAGCAGTCAAGAAGAATGGGACAGTAACAACAGAAGCAACAACATAATAATTATAATGTTGATATGTGTACACAACACGATTTCATCAGACCATTTCTCACTTATTGTTATATTTCACTAATAACTCACTATTATGTGCTCAATACACATAATATATTTACTACTAGAAAAGACGTTTGTAATTGTCACCAATAGTTCTAATATTCTATGATTTGTATGTCTTCTCTTCAAGTAATTATATTATAATCTTTTTCATAAAAAAGCACATCTGTTAAGAGCCCTGAAATTTTTAGCTAAAACATTATGTGTCACAAAATGATATAAGAAACAAATAAAACTTCTATTAAGTCAGAATACAAGTGAAATTTGGCACCTTAAATTGTGATATAAAACATTCAAGGAAAAGTATAATATCCTTTTTCTGAACTCATTTAAATAAAGATCATATTTTTATACTCAAATAAATATTTAAAGGTGCCAAAAGTATCAAATTATTTTTATATTCAATAGACTGCATTTCTGTAACTCAACAATATATATTTTTTAAAGTATCAGTAGTAGAAGTACAAGATGTATCCCATGATGCTCTTCAGAGACCCAGTAGTTTCTGAACCTTGTCTTTTTTTTATTTTGATTTACATAAATGACCCTGATGGAAAGACAGACTGAAAAATTTGTTATGTTTGCTAAAATAGTGTAATCAATAGATTGAACTCTTAAAAGAAAAAAAAAAGTTTAATGCATAATACATGAATCACAGGAACTGACACAATATAGGTAAAGTTTAGAGATATGTTTGCTGTTGAGCTGAGGTTGTAAATATTTCCAAGCAGTAGAAAAGCATTACAAAATTAAAGTTTAATTTAGAAAATGGTCCATTACAGAACTGGAAAAATAGTCCAAGGATGTTAAAAGATAACAGAAATGTGGTAATCAAAAGTACTTTCAGAGACTATAATTTTACCAGAGAGAATTTTTCACTTCCTTTTTATTAATTCTGTTCTTTAGATGACTGAAGTAATTTAATCTTTGCTTTGAAACCCACTTTGGGGTTTTTGATTACTATTATAGTTACTTACCATTTTTGCTTTCAATTCACCATTATATACAAACAATTGAAGCTAATTCGATTGACATAACTAGCTGTTCCATCTCATATTCAATTCTTAATATAGTTTAAATAAATCTGTCCATTCCAGAATTCTTTAACAAAAAAATGTTACCATTGAAGACATATTACTGTGTTTGTATGTGTGGAGATAGCTATCTAGCTAGCTAGACAGACAGACAGACAGACAGACAGATAGATAAATTCCCATACACATATCCAAAAAATTTAAGTTGTAGATTCTGCCAAGGACAATAGAAAAATCCATGGAGGCCACAAATAAGATATTCTATATTTCCCACAGTGGTCTGTGAATGAGAACTGGTATGAATGATATAGAAAAGGAAATGGATGTTTATGAAGCAATAACAATCACTAACAAATAAAACATCCAAGGATTTCTCCTGACAAAATATTAATTTTAAGAACCAGAGAGCTTAAAAGATCTGTGTGTTAGCTAAATCCTTTCCCAATGATCAATTGTTGGAAAAATTAGTACAAAGGATGAGAAATTGAAATCTACAACAGTAGAGGGAAGTAAGAGGAGTATTGATATTTCTCAATATTCTATATTTCTTAAAACAAAGATCCAACATTTTATTATTATTTTCTCTATCATTTTATAAATGAAATCATTAATCTCAAAACATGTGTAGCAATATAGAGGGAATATGTTCAAATTAACTTAATTCACATTAACTTAATAATTCACATATTATTCACATACATAAAATTTATGCTAATAAATACCACAGAAATCCCTCTAATTATGATTGTGAAGTATATTAGAAGGTTAACTAATCTGGAAATCAGGGTACAATATTAATGGGCTTACTATTATAAGTTAATAAGATGAAAGAAGAGGAGAAATCTCATAAGCCAAAATTTAAACATTGAAGACCAATTATGCCTGTCATTTTATTTAGATTTGTCTCTATGAGTATGTGAACAGAAACAGTCTCCTACCTTCGCTTGGCCCATCCTCACCCCACCCTCTGCCTCACCATTAAACCAATTTTTTTTTAAGTAATTATACAGTATTTTAACTGAATATAGTTCCCTTTCTATTATACTTATGAGGAAGATAAGGATTGACATCCATTATATGAAGGCATTTGGTAGTTGTGATTATGTGTGTTATGGATGGTGATCAGTGATCTTTGAGGGAAAAAAATAAGTGCAGGAATTATGCAAGAAATTTTGGCAAATTATAGAGGCTTAATTTTTCTCAAATAGTTTACATTACATGTATATAATTTGTTTTTAGGTTATTTGTTTTATTATCACATAGAATGTGTTTTTGCTGAAAGTGTGATTTGGATAGAGGCCTAATGTTGTATCTCTTCCTAAGAGATGTGGGACAAGATTCATTATTTTAGTCAAGCCTTGATTCACACGTCTGTAAATGAAGGGAGATAATGTAGTCTCCTTTCCCATATGTGCTATAAAATTCAAATGGGTTTGTGAGCCTCATTCATCTTAGACAATTGTCGAGGAGGGAACTTTCAAAAGACCTTATTCTTTGCATCACAAGAAAGATATTGGCCAGATTTCTTTGAGGTTGGGTATAACAAAATATTATCAGACAAAGTCCTGCATATGAATTAATGCAGCTTCATGCCACCATTGATAGAATGGCTGTGATCACTTAAGTCTATCAAATAAACTAAAAGTAGAACGAATGTCAAAGCCCTTGCACTGTATTCCTTGACCTCAGTAAAGTACTTGATACTGCAGTTGACCTACAGTCTGGAAGCAATAAAGTGATTTTTACTGCCTAGAGACATTTATTGAAATCTTAGGGATGCTACAGGATAGTGTTTAAACTGAGAGAAAAGCAGTTTTTGTGAGGAAATACACTTTCCTGGAACCTAAGAGATTTTTGTTCTGAAAGCACTGAAAAAGTGCTTTACTGATGAGTCATTATTTAATTGTGGGCCAGCCATGTCACCTCTCTGGGATAAGATGGTTCATATATATTATATAGTTCATTTGTGATTATATTCAACTAACAAACATTAGACTCCTACAATTAGCAAGACACTTTGTTAAGTTATAAAAATGAGAAGCCAAAAAAGAAATACCTCTTGTTATTAAGGAATTTACATTATAATGGTGGTAGGGAATGGTAAATAAGATAGGGCATAGAACATATTGAAAAGTTAATAAATACAAACAATATTTGATTACTAAGAAGAATTTCTAATGCCATTGTCTTGGTGCTTATATTTTTCAGCCTGCATATAAACACTATGTAACTCTTTAGCATCTTCTTTGAGATACTTTAGTTCTCTGGAAAAAATAATGTTCAATGTATACAGTGACATAGGTTTCATATATTTCTTGTGCATATGAACAAATAATGAATGATGCAACAGTTTTAGAAAACAATTGAAAGCAATTTTAAAAGGTTAAAAGGGTCAGCTACTGAGAAGATCAGGAAAGACCTCAGATTGAAAGTGGCACTTGAAGCTATGTTTTAAGGGAAGCCAAAGATTCTTTGGGGCAGGAATAATTTCCACATTAAATTCCCATGATCTGTACTTGCTTTCATATCTATGACACATTATTAATTCTTCTATAATGAAATAAGTGAAGAAAGACCATGAAATATTTTACTCTTATCTGCTCTTTTAAGAAGAACTATTTTTGAGCAAAGAGAGATGTATCTCTAGCCCTCTGGAAAATTCTTCTAAGTTAACATAATCTAAATTTTAACCAATGATAATGATTACAATCTATCATGCCCCTCACCCTTTGCTACATTTGTTCATATTCTCCCAAAAGTTCTCCACAGAGTGTCCACCAAATATGATTTGCCCCCCCCAAAGGTATCATTGGAACATTTTGGCCTTCAACCTATATATCCTTATTTTACAAATGAAGAAACCGAAATCCAGAGAGATGAAGTGAACTTGTCCCAAGTGACACAAGTAGAAGTGATAGAACCAACCCCAAGACCTCAAGGTGCAAAAACCTGCTCTCTCTTAAATGTTTTACCCTGCCTTTCCTTTCATGTATTAGATATACATTAGAAAGCATCTAAAAGGGTCAAGAATAAACATCTGTTAAAAAAAAAACAAATTCATTAACAATTTAACAAATTATAAAGACTATCCAGTTATCATAACATGCTTTAAGTGGTCCCATAAAATGGATGCATGGTATTTGCCAAAGATTTTCTTAAGAAAAGCAGAGAAATTGTAGGCCTTCTATAATTCCAACTCAGATATCTCATTAAGTGGGGAAAGAAAAACAACAGGAAACAAGAAATAATGCTTTTTATTGTCATTCTGGTTCCAGGAGTACCACATACTGAGCCAAGATGGCGGAGAAGACACATGCGACTTTCTAAGCTCTTCTCTTACCCTCTTTATCAATATTATATCGAGCCTCAAAAATAGTCTTGACTGCTACAATTCGTAAAGATAAGTAGAACAACTCACCGCTCGAAGAAAATCTGCAGTCTCCCAAAAAGGTTGGTTCCAGGGGCCAGGGGGAGATCAGCAGACTGGGAGAGAAATTAGGTTCCGAGGAGAGTCTCAAACCGAGGGTGAAGGCACAGATCTCAGCACAAGCGAGCAGCCCCAACCCGCAGTACGGGCTTTTCCTTGGGGCAGTTGTGATCCTGCACAGCAGGAGGACACAGCCCTGGTTAGCCTCCAATCTGCACAGTGGGGAGCTCGGCTTGGGGCCATAGAGCTTTTCCAGGGCCGATTTGCATCAGGCAGAGACGTGGGCAGAGTTTGTGGCTGTCTGCCTTCTGCAGTCAGCTGCTAATACTCACAGTCCCACAAGAGGCTCTGGCCTGGGGCGGTGACACTTTCACCACTTAGTCTCTAGCCCAGGGCAATCAATAATCCACTCAGCCCGACTAAGCAGTTTGATAGCTCGGCCAGTGCTGAATCCACTTCCCTGTTGGGGAAGGGAAACTCTCACCCAGAGCACTCCCATACCTCGGAGCCGGAAATCGGTTTACATCTTTCCCTGCTCTGCAGAGGAAGCTGGTAACCCCCTTGCCTAGGAGACCTACCCTAAAGGCTTTAAAACATGAATAAAAAGATGAAAATAACAATCTACAGCTTCTATGCAGAAAAAGAGCAGGCCAGCAAACCTGAAGAGACCTCAAACAGCAAAAATGCATCAGACTGTCCTCCTTTACATAATGCTTCTCATAGAAGAGACCATTAAAAGTCTCAAAAGAGAGTTAGAAGATAAATGGGGAAAGGAAAGAGAAGCCTTACAAGAGAGCAACAACTTCCTGAAATAGAATTGAAAAAGTTAAAAATTCCCAGGAAGTGCAGGAAACAAAATTGGTGAATTGAAAAATAAAAAAATCTCTAGGAAAGTAAGAATTGTGAATTGAAAAATAAAGAATTACTAAAAGTAGGATTTGTGAATTGAAAAGACAAAGAACTGCAAGAAAGTAGGATCCGTGAATTGAAAAGACAAAGAACACAAGAAAGTAGGATCTGTGAATTGAAAAGAAAATAATTCACAAAAAAAAAAAAAATTAGTGAAATGGAAAAAAAATTCCACAGACCAAAACAATACATTCAAAAACTCAATTGGACATATACAGAAAGAAGTAAAAAAAGCTATTGAAGAAAATAATTTTTAAAAAATTAGAACTGAACAAATTGAAACTAATGATTCATTGAGACAGCAAGAATCAGTCAAGCAAAACAAAAAAATGACAAACTGAAAAACCAGAATTTTCTACTTGTAAAAACGACAGACTTGGAAAATAGATCTAGGAGAGATAATCTGAGGATTATTGGACTTTCTGAAAACTATGATGAAAAAAGAGCCTAGATACTATTTTACAAGAAATCATCAAAGAGAACTGCCCAGATGTAATAGAATCAGAAGGTAAAATAGGCATTGAAAGAATTCATCGAACACCTTCTGAAAGAAACCCTAAAATAAAACCCCAAGGAATATTGTGGCAAAATTTCAGAACTATCAGATTAAGGAAAAAATTTTACAAGCAGCCAAAAACCATTTAAATACTGAGGTGCCACAATAAGGATCACCCAAGATCTGGCTGCCTCTACATTAAAGGAAAGAAGGGCCTGGAATATGATATCTGAAAGGCACAAGAACTTGAGATGCAGCCAAGAATAAACTACCAGCTAGTTGAGCATTTTCTTCCAGGGAAGAAGATGGAATTTAATGAAACAAATGAATTCCATTTGTTTCTGAAAAAAAACCAGAACTAAACAAAAAATTTGATCTCCAAGAATAGAACTCAAGAGATGCAGAAAAGGTAAAATAACTCTTGAGAATTGTATTTCTGTTGTGGATATACAAAAAGAATACATGTATAATTTGATTGTACTGATATAACATAAAAAGGGAAGTAGATATGGAAAAGGGATGATGGCAGAACAAGGTGGGAAGGAGGGATAAAAAGAGGGAAACCACATCCCACAAAGAGGCTAAGGAAACTTATCATATCTGAGGGAATTTAGAGAGGGAGGAACATTGTGTGAATCTTACTCTCTCAGAGTTGGCTCAAAGAAAAAATAATTGACATTTGTTTTAGAGAAAATTCTCTCGCCTCATTAAAACGGGGAGAGGAAAAGGGAAAAGAAAAAGAGTAATAAGGAAGGAAGGGGAAAGACTCAAAGGGGGAAGGAGGGATTATAAAGAGGATAAGCATCGATACAAGAGGGGTACATAAGTTTAAAAGGGGAAAGAGGGTTGGGGAGGCAAGAATAAGTAAAGCACAATCTGGGGTTATTAGGATGGCAGGAAATACAGATTTAGTAATTCTAACCGTAAATGTAAATGGGATGAACTCCCCATAAAGAGGAGGCAGATAGCAGACTGGATCAAAGTCAGAACCCTACAATATGTTTTTACAAGAAACACATTTAAGCAGGGGGATGCAATAGAGTAAAAGTAAAAGGCTGAGCAAAATCTATTATGCTTCAGGTGAAGTCAAAAAGAGGGGTAGCCATCCTTATCTCAGATCAAGCAAAAGTAAAAATTGATCTAATTAAAAAGAGATAAGGAAGGTAACTACATCCTGCTAAAGGGTAGTCATAAACAACGAAGCAATATCAATATTAAAATATATGCACCAAGTGGTATGGCACTCAACTTCCTAAAGGAGAAGTTAAGAGAGTTGCAAAGAAGAAATAGACAACAAAACTGTAATAGTAGGAGATCTCAACCTTGCACCTCAGAATTAGACAAATCAAAACCACAAAACAAATAAGAAAGAAATTAAAGAAGTAAATAGAATATTAGAAAAATTAGGTATGTTGGATCTTTGGAGAAAATTGAATGGAGATAGAAGGAATATACTTTCTTCTCAGCAGTTCATGGAACCTATTCAAAAATTGACCATATATTAGGACATAAAGACCTCAAAATTAAATGCAAGAAAGCAGAAATAGTAAATGCTTTCTTTTCAGATCATGATGCAATAAAAACTACATTCAACAAAAAGTTAGGGGGAAATAGACCAAAAAGTAATTGGAACTAAACAATCTCATCTTAAAGAATGATTGGGTGAAGCAGCAAATTATAGATACAATTAATAATTTCACTCAAGATAATGACAATGATGAGACATCATACCAAAATTTGTGGGATGCAGCCAAAGCGGTAATAAGAGGGAATTTTATATCCTTAGAGGCTTACTTGAATAAAACAGAGAAAGAAAAGATTAATGAATTGGGCTTGCAACTAAAAAAACTAAAAAAAGACCAAATTAAAAACCCCCAATCAAATACTAAATTGGAAATTCTAAAATTAAAAGGAGAAATTAAAAATATTGAAAGTAAAAAAACTATTGAACTAATTAATAAAACTAAGAGTTGGTTCTATGAAAAAGCCAATAAAATAGATAAGCTCTTTGGTAAATCTGATTAGAAAAAGGAGGAGGAAAATGAAATTAGTAGTCTTAAAAATGAAAAGGAGAACTTTCCAACAATGAAGAGGAAATTAGAGAAATAATAAGGAGTTATTTTGCTCAACTTTATGCCAATAAATTTGATAACCTAAGTGAAATGGATGACTACCTCCAAAAATATAGACTTCCCAGAATAACAGAGGAAGAAGTAAATTGCTTGAATAGTCCCATTTCAGAAAAAGAAATAGAACAGGCAATTAAACAACTCCCTAAGAAAAAATCCCCAGGACCAGGTGGATTTACATGTGAATTTTACCAACCATTTAAAAGAACAATTGGCCCCAATGCTATATAAATTATTTGATAAATAGGAATGAAGGAGTCCT
Organism: Sarcophilus harrisii; assembly: GCF_902635505.1. NCBI lineage: Eukaryota > Metazoa > Chordata > Mammalia > Dasyuromorphia > Dasyuridae > Sarcophilus > Sarcophilus harrisii. The sequence continues at coordinate 200,978,373 of NC_045429.1, forward strand.
ACCAAATTCCTTCTATGACACAGACATGGTACTGATACCTAAACCAGGTAGTGAAAACAGAGAAAGAAAAAATTATTAGACCAATCTCCCTAATCGAATATTGATGCTAAAATCTTAAATAAGATATTAGCAAAAAGACTACAGAAAATCATCTCCAAGATAATACACTATGATCAAGTAGGATTTATACCAGGAAATGCAGGGCTGGTTCAATATTAGGAAAACTATCAATATATATTGCATGTTAATAACCAAATTAACAAAACCATATGATCATCTCAATAGATGCAGAAAAGCATTTGATAAAATCCAACATCCATTCCTATTAAAAACACTTGAGAGTATAGGAATAAATGGACTTGTCCTTAAAATAATCAGCAGCATCTATTTAAACCATCAGTAAGCATCATATGTAATGGAGACAAACTCGCAACCATTCCCAATAAGATCTGAGTGAAACAAGGTTGCCCACTATCACCGTTACTATTTAATATTGTATTAGAAATGCTAGCTATAGCAATAAGAGCTGAGAAAGAGATTAAAGGAATAAGAATAGGAATGAGGAAGCCAAATTATCACTCTTTGCCGATGACATGATGGTATACTTAGAGAATCCAGAGATTCTGCTAAAAAGTTATTAGAAATAATCCACAACTTTAGCAAAGTTGTTGGTTATAAAATAAAACCCTACATAAGTCATCGGACATTCTTATATATCACTAACAAAATCCAACAGTCAGAGTTACAAAGAGAAATTCCATTTAAAGTAACTACTGATAATATAAAAATATTTAGGAATCTATCTGCCAAGGGAAAATCAGAAACTTTATGAGCAAAATTACAGACCACTTTTCACACAAATTAAGTCTGATCTAACCAATTGAAAATATTAAATGCTCTTGGATAGGGCAGAGCAAATATAATAAAGATGACAATATTACCTAAACTAATCTATTTATTTAGCGCTATACCAATCAGACTTCCACAAAAACTATTTTAATGACCTAGAAAAATAAAACAAAGTTGATATGGAAAACAAAAGGTCAAGAATTTCAAGGGAATTAATGAAAAAAATCAAATGAAGGTGGTATTAGCTTACCAAGATCTAAAATTATATTATAGAGCAGCAGTTACCAAAACTATTTGGTATTGGCTAAGGAATAGATTAGTTGATCAGTGGAATAGATTGGATTCAAGGGATAAAACAGTCAACAAATATAGCAACCTAGTCTTTGACAAACCCAAAGATCACAGCTTTTGGGATAAGAACTTACTGTTTGATAAAATTGCTGGGAAAATTGGAAACTAATATGGCAGAAACTAGGCATTGATCCATACTTAATGCGTACACCAAGATAAGGTCAAAATGGTTCAAGACCTAGGCATAAAGAATGAAATTATTAATAAATTAGAGGAACATAGGATAGTTTACCCTCAGACCTTTGAAGGGAAGGTCTTTATGACCAAAGCAGAACTAGAGATCATTACTGATCACAAAATAGAAAATTTCTGATTATACCAAACTGAAAAGTTTTGTACAAACAAAACTAATGCAGACAAGATTAGAAGGAAGCAATAAACTGGGAAAATATTTTTACAGTCAAAGGTTCTGATAAAGGCTCTCATTTCCAAAATATATAGAGAATTAACTCTAATTTATAAAAAATCAAGCCATTCATCCAATTGAAAAATGGTCAAAGGATATGAACAGACAATTCTCAGATGAAGAAATTGAAACTATTTCTAGTCATATGAAAAGATGCTCCAAGTCATTATTAATCAGAGAAATGCAAATTAAGACAACTCTAAGATACTACTACACACCTGTGCCAGATTGGCTAAGATGACAGGAAAAATATTATGATTGTTGGAGGGATGTAGGAAAACTGGGACATTGATTCATTGTTGGTGGAGTTGTGAACGAATCCAACTATTTTGGAGAGTAGTTTGAACTATGCTCAAAAAGTTATCAAACTGTGCATACCTTTGATCCAGCAGTGTTACTACTGGGATTATATCCCAAAGAGATTATAAAGAAGGGAAAGGGACCATGTGCAGAATGTTTGTGCATGCCCTTTTGTAGTGGCTAGAAACTGGAAACTGAATGGATGTCCATCAGTTGAGAATGGCTGAATAAATTGTGGTATATGAAAATTATGGAATATTACTGTTCTGCAAGAAATGACAACAGGATGATTTCTGAAGTGCCTGGAGACTTACACGAACTGATGCTGAGTGAAATGAGCAGGACCAGGAGATCATTAATACTTCAACAATGAATACTAGATGATGACCAGTTCTGATGGATCAGGCCATCCTCAGCAATGAATCAACCAAATCATTTCTAATGGAGCAGTAATGAACTGAACTAGCTATACCCAGAAAAAAGAACTCTGGGAGATGACTAAAACCATTACATTGAATTCTAATCCCTATATTTATCACACCTGCATTTTGATTTCTTCACAAGTAATTGTACAATAATTCAGAGTCTGATTCTTTTTGTAAAAGCAAAATAATGTTTTGGTCATGTATACTATTGTGTATCTAAGTTATATTTTAACTATATTTAACATTATGTCAATACCCTGCCATTTCTGGGGAGGGGGGTAAGATGGTGAAAATTGGAACAAGAGGTTTGGAAATTGTTAATGCTGTAAAGTTACCCATGTATATATCCTGTAAATAAAAGGCTATTAAATTAAAAAAAAAAAAAAAAAACAAAAGGAGTACCACATACTGATATACCTTCTTGATATATAATATTATACAATCCCTATATAATGCAACCATTATACAATAATCCTCATCCTTTTAACCTATCCATTTTCTTTTGAATAATGTATGCTCATCCATACCATTATTACAGTGTAGTATTCTATCCCACTGACACTTTTGTTGTTTTTTGAATATTTTTAAAAATTAAAACTTAAGGTATCAAATTTTATATGAATGATAGAAGGATGTTGTTCAGTTGCTTCATTCATTTCTGACTTCCTGACCATATTTGGCAAAGTTAGTAAAATGGTTTGCCATTTCCTTCTCCAGTTTATTTTATACCTGAATAATTAAGGTAAAGAGAATTATGTGACTTACCCAAGCTCAAAGACCTAATAAGTATCTGAGGCCAGATTTGAACTTGGGAAGATGAATCTTTCTTACTTCAAGCCCAGAACTCTAAGTACTGTACCAGTTGGAACAAGCCAGATTCTTAGCTGTCAAACTTGTTGTCTCCCAGGTAGTATCCCAGCTCCAAATACCAAATGTTAAATCTTCTCAGTGACTGAACTTTGTACCTAAATTCATTGTAAATATGAATATGTGTTTTCTACTGCAATAGATCTTTGCTAACTGTGAGGAGAGTGAAACATTGAAAAAATCTCTTATCTAACTTTACAGCCTTCTTCAAGAAAGAAAGATGAAAAGCAAAAAAAAAAAAAAAAAAAAAAAAAAGTCAGGTTCTTCCATATTTGACTAACTTCTAGCCTGGCCCTACAACTCACTCCAAGTACAGTTTGAATTTCAACTTTTAAGTTCTGAATTCCTGCCACTGACCACTCACAAACAGTGAGTGGTTGGAGAAAAGAGTGGTGTGGCAGACCAAATATCGTTGCAAATCCTTAGTCCAGTTTCCTGACCCATTTACTTGGAAATGGGAGATTCAAAATCTCATACTAAAATTTGCCAAGTGTTCATTTAAAATGTTAATGCCTTTATAAAGTAAAATTTGGCCTACTTAAAATATGAAAGGCATGCACCATTGCATCTCATTTTTTCTGTGACCTTTGCATTATGGTCTGTAATCTTGCGAAGTATAGAGGGATCCCCCAACTATATAAGAATATAATATAATAGAATTGTCATCTTTAATGACGGATTCTTATACCCAATCTTCCTTTTATTTCCCCAGAATCCCATATTCAAAATAATGAGTATAGAGCTAATGCCTCATTTTGTCTCAAATGGTACCAAAATAGTCAAAGCAAAGATTATTTCTTGTTTTCTTTCTGTCTTTGAGTAGCCCTTCTCTTAATACGGGATTAGAACTTATTTAAGAAATTAATTTATAAATGATGTGAAGAAAGAGAGGTAAGAAGGCTGGAAAAGAATTTCTGCTCACATTATAACAATGTGACCACTGGCAAGTTGCTTACATTTTCCAATCATTAGTAGTCTTATATCTAAAAGAGAGATACATATACTTCCCCTATCTATCTTACAAGGTTGTTGTGAGGGCAGTGTTTTACATACATTGGTGCACTATAGAAATACTACTTCTTACTATTATTATTCTAAGGCCCTTAAACCAGGGTCACAACAGAGATGAATCATATATTTATGTTTAAGATCAGTCTTACTTCATCAATAATGGTATCAATAACTGTATGGTACTAAAACACTTCCAGCCCAAATTCTTGACTCACTAATTTTCCACAAGACCTCAAATTTCAACCAAAAATTACCTCTTTCAAATCAAAGAACAATTTTGTGTACTTTTGGATCCACATCCAAAAGTATACCAGAGTCTACTCAACCTAAACCTTCTCATCTGTTTTGCTACTTCTCTTCTCAACAGAAATAATAATCCTCTAGACGTGACTTCCAAATTCTTTATGCCCAAAGGGTTAACCATAAGGTCATATATTTAGAGATGAAAGTCATTGAATTCAATATCTTTATTTTACATAAGGAAAATGAGGCTCAGTGAAGATAGGTGACTCATTCAGGGTCACAGAGCAAGTATCTGAGGCCAGATGTTAGCTCATGTAGTTTTTTGTCCAAGTCCAATAATCTCTTCTGTGGCATGGGTTGATATGTGGTTAAGTGAGTAGAAAGTCATCTCTGCACATTTTAGCTAGTCTGTCAAAAACCATGTTTCACATATCACTTTAATACATTTTACATTGTGAGACAGGAACATGGAAGGCAAGTTAGGTTTTAATTTATTTAAATAATTCAGCCAAGAAGAGATGATTGGCTGAAGTAAAATGAAATAATTGTTCATTTTATTGATATATTGCTTGACTTCTAAATGGGTAGAGGAAAGGAGCAATGAGAGAGAATAACTGGAATTCAAATTTTAAATGAATATTAAAAAATAAATATTTTTCAAAAAGAAATTCCAAAATATTATATGATAGAGTATTTATTTTCTGAACTATTAGATTAGTTGTAGAGATACATGATGTAGTTGATGTAAAGATGGCTTTTGAATCAGGAAGATATGGTTTCAATTCTGCTATCTGAAATGTATCAACAGAACAAATGATTTACCTGTTTAGTGCTCTGGGCCACCTGCTTAGCCTATAAATTACAGAGAAGATGCTAACCTGCACTGGGAGAGATAGTTTCCTAATCCAGAAAGTTCCCTCTGTAAATGAAATTATACATGCAATTGCTGTCCCTAGATTACTGCACACAGTAGAATATTTTTTACCAGTGGTCTCAGCTGTGTCATAGACAGAAAGAACATCACCTCTGAGATCCATAACACAATGTCTCTGTGTTCCCCAGAGCATATTTTTTTTGGCTACCAGAATATAGTTCTTTGATTGTTCTTTCACAAGTAATGCCATTTTATGGGGTTCATCTATCATAAAACAATTTATAGTGTCTTTCCAAACCAGACTACCTTGCAAACCATGTATTTATGTTTCTTTTATCTCAGCCAGAATAGTTCAGGTAGTACCGTATCCCCAAGGTCCTGTTCTTTTGCTTCTTTCTTTTTAAAGAAAAGTACATTTAGGTCATGTACTGAAAAGAGAACTAAGCTTAGAAGTCTAGAAGAAGTAGAAAAAACTTGCTTGGCAAGCAAACTTTCTCAAGATATAAAAAGTTTTTTCAAACTTAAAAGTATAATGCTTGAAATCTGAAATTAATGAAAAGCATGAATGTAAAATTTTTAAAAAGGAGCATAAAGAAACATAATAAAAGGATTTCTTAAATATATGGGGTACTATATCTAAATTGTTCATTGAAAGCCTTTTAATTAAAAGAATAATTTAATAAAATGAAAATATATATTATAACTGCACTTATGAAACTGATTTTCCCTTGTGCTGAACTTGAATATAAATACATTACCAAACACATTCTCTGGAGATATTTAGTTTTAAATTCTAGACTATGGTAAAAATGACTCACTGAGTGTTTTAGTGTGCAGGTGTCATATATTCTATGAGAATATCAAGAATAGTTTCCTATAATATCTGTATAGATGGGTCTGGCTCTTGTAAAAAAAAAAAATACCATCAGTTTACTTGGCTAAGGTAAAAACTACTCCATATAAAAAGCCCGGAAGTCTCCTTCTGCTGATACATGATAGCGCATAAAGGAAGTATGTTAGAGACACTGTGGAGCTTGTGCAGACATTCTTTAACTGGTTACAATAACTGGCTCTTTGAATCACTGTGGAGCATCCTACAAGGCTTGTCAGTCTCAGTGACTTTCAATTTTCCTTTCTTTACTCTTTGAAGATTCTAGTGACTCTTTTATTTATAACTCTCTTGTGAGACTATACAGTGACTTCCAGGTCAGTTATCAAAAAGATGGAAGACTTGACATCTCCAATACTCAACTCTCCAAAGCTAAGCAAAATAAGAGTTATGTATGTGGCAATAAATAACAATGGGAATAATGCACAAAGGGAACAATTGCAGCTTCATCCAAGGTCTAAGAGAACAAGAATGATAAGAATGTCACAACCAGATGGACTAATATTAGAAAAGGTTAAGACTCCCTAATGCCTAACATGCTCACTCAGCAACCCTCTCTCCAAAAGCACTGATGTTCTACTAGAATGGCATATGCTTGTGTTCTGTGTTTCATGGAGCAATTCCCTAGCTGTTGTTAAAAAAGAACACATCCCTGTTCAGAAGAAATTCAATATTAATACTTCAATATTGGCTTTAATTCCATGAGGGTTACAGAGTTAAAAAATAAATAAACAAGTGTTAACACCATGAATCAAAGAATAATAGTCTGGAATAATAGTGAATATGTTAAAAGAAAAATAATTAAATAGTATGAGGAAAAGATATCTTATTTTTAGAAAAACAAGGTAGAAAATGAAAAATATCAAAATAAATCGAAAGGGAGGGAAGGAAGAAAATTTTTATTGGCTACTTAACTGAGAGAACTAAATAACAAAATGAAGAAAATAAAGTGTGGAGGGAAAGAAAGAAGAGTAAACAAAGAAAGAAAGATAGAGAGAAAGATAAACAGGATTAAGGAAGGAAAGAAGGAAGGGAGGGGGCAGGAGGGAAGAAGGAAGAAAAGTAAAATAAACTTTAATGATAGTGAAATGTAGGTTTAAAAAAGGAGGAGAAAGGACCAAAGATGAACACTGGTGTTGTGTGTGAGCAGATTTGATTTAAATTAAACTTATCAAAATGTTTGAAGAGGTAAAATGCAACCTTTAAAGATGAAGAGGACAAAATATCCTAATTTAAGAACTATAGAGATAAATTGTAATGGGCTGAGGCTTGAGCTGCTGTGCTGAGGTCCCAAGCACATGAGGCTAAATAGTAATTGGACTATATTAATATATATGCTTGGATAAAGAATGGCCCCTGCCCACTCTCTGTGCAAGTCCTGATGTGTTGTATAGAAAATGACGAGTTTGGTGGGTGGAGGCAGAGGGGCAGGAAGAGAGGGGCAGAGAGAGACTGCTGGCTGGGTTCTGGTCTGGTGGCTTCTGGTCTAGCTGGCTTCTTACCTCCAATTCCCTTTTACCTCTGATCTTTCTTCACGTCTACTGAGAATAAAGATTGAAGATTTTCCCTTAATCTGAATTCCTGACTCCGGCTGATTTTAAAATACGTGGTCATCACAATAAATGGAAGACAATATAATTTCAACTTGTATAACTTTACATGTAAATGAATTAAGTGATCCAACAATTTTAAATGGATATATTGAATAAGAAATGCACACTATATTACTTACCAAAAAAAAAAAAACTTAACTACAAAGTAAAACCATGATAGAATTTTTTTTAAATTCTGAAATCATTTATTTTGAATCACAAAAACAAAAAAAAAATGCTATCATGTCTTGAGATACAGTAAAAACAAATCAGGAATACATGCAAGGATATGAGAATATCTATCATGTTACTATCCAAGCTAGTTAGTATAGAGAGTTCATGGAATTTCAATGATACTTAAGGATAATTTATTTGGTACTAAAAAAAAAAATCACCTTGCTATTTTGAAGTGCTGATATTTGTGTAAATATTGTTTAGTTACAAATTTTAAATCCACTCTAGCTAATGCTTATAAGGGCCTGCAAAGAGTTTAGGCTTAAGAGAGCCCCAAAGTCCAAAGGTATGGGATACTCTTTTCATTGGTGATTAATGTCCTGAGCCCATATGGAGGGAAGGGGTAGAATTGGAAAAAGAAAGAAGAGAAATTCAGTCTCTTCAGACTCTTCAGGCTCTTTTAGTTTCCAAGATGGATAAAATCAACCCCACTTAAGGTTGCCTTGGGGGGAGGAGGATTGGGAAAAAGACAATGCAAGGAGCTATTAATTACATCATTTCCCTATACCCAGTTTCTTCATTGGAATTTTTAGGGAATTTCTCCTTCAAATGATAGCTGAGACTCAACTTCATGCTTGAGCTGAGTAACCTTGCTCCCAAATAGAAGTGTCTTTCTTTCACTCTGTATTATCTAGTATATATTTTCCTCTGCATAGCCTCTTCGATTTTTTTTTTTTTGCTATCAATATATAAATGAATATGTTTCCAAAAAAGTAAAACAAAATAGTAATAGTATATCAGGATCAAATGAGATCTTGTACATAAAATGATTTGTAAATCTTAAAACACTATATATAACATTATTGTTCAGAGAAAGGGAAATTAAGACAACTCTGAGATACAACTACACACCTCTCAGATTGGCTAAGATGACAGTAAAAGATAATGATGAATGTTGGAAGGGATGTGGGAAACCTGGGACACTGATACATTGTTGGTGGAACAGTGAATGGATGCAACCATTTTGGAGAGCAATTTGAAACTAGTCTCAAAAAGTTATCAAACTGTGCATCCCTTTGGATGCAGCAGTGTTTCTACTGGGGTTATATCCCAAAGAGATATTAAAAAAGGGAGAGGGACCTGTATGTGCAAAAATGTTTGTGACAGCCCCATTCATAGTGCCTAGAAACTGGAAATTGAATGGATGCCATCAGTTGGAGAATGGCTGAATAAATTGTGGTATATAAATGTTATGGAATATTATTGTTCTGTAAGAAATGACCATTAGGATGAATGCAGAGAAGCTTGAAGAAACTTACATGAACTGATATTAAGTGAAATGAGCAAAACTAGGAGATCATTATATTCAACAACAATATTATGTGAAGATCAATTCTGATGAAAGTGGCTATCGTCAACAATGAGAGGATCCAAATCAGTTCCAATTGATCAGTGATGAACAGAACCAGCTACATCCAATAAAAGAACAGTGGGAAATGAGTGTGGACCACAACATACCATTTCCACTCTTTCTGTTGTTGTTTGCCTGCATTTTTGTTTTTCTTCCCAGATTATTTTTACCTTCTTTCTAAATCCTATTTTTCTTTTGCAACAAGATAATTGTATAAATATTTGTGTATATATATATATATATATCATATTTAATATATACTTTAACATGTTTAACATGTATGGGACTGCTGCCATCTAGGGGAGGAGGTGGAGGGAAGGAGGGGAAAAGTTGGAATAGAAGTTTTTGCTAGGGTCAATATTGAAAAATTACCCATACATATGTATTGTCAATACAAATCTATAATAAAAATACTATATATATATATATATATATATATATTGATATTATAATAATCATTGTGATGATTAATTAGCCCTCAAGGGTGCTAGGGGGAACACTTAAAAGGAGCTATTTGTCAATGAAGAATTATTTGAGCAGTAATCAAACAGTAAAAACAAATATAATCTTGTAAATTCATAAGAAACTATGTTTCTACTGTTTGGTTCTTCTGGATGTTAGATGTAACATTTTAATCAAATAGTTGCTTTCTGGAAGGAAGCTAAACAGTCTCTGATGGATGTTCCTCTGCTGAACAAAGTGTCCCCCTGCTTGCTGCCAAGCACAGCCTTACTGATTATATAACTTGGGTAGTTTCTCTTTGTTTTTATGAACAATACAGGGTCAGCCATATTTTTTTAATTCAATTCTAGGGTTTTTTATTGTTCTTTTTAAAAAATAGTCACCCTTTTCTCAACTCTGTCTTGAGGGAGCAAAACTACTTCTTGTTTCTTTTTTTTTTTTTCCTTTACACAATGGCTCATCTTTCTCTTTCCTTTCAGATTTTGGGGTAGGAGGTATTTCTATTTGTAGCAGGAGGTTTTTTTCCTTCTTTTTTTTCTAGCTGATGCCATTAGGCTTAATCTTTTTTTTTGTATTTAACTTCCTGATCATTGGATTTAGATTTCTATTGGTATATTCACTGTATGATGAGTACATGTTTTTTCTTGATTATCAGACATTTCCAATTGTTTTTCTCTCTTCATGATCTAATTTTCTTAGCAAATTTCATAATGTGGTTTTCCATTTCTTATTCCATGTGCTCATTGTATAAAATATGAAACTGAGGCACACAAGATTAAGGGATTTGGTTGGTGTGAGTCACATAGCTAATAATTGTCTGAAGCCAGATTTGAATTTAGGAAGATGAGTCTTCCAGACTCCAGGACTAATAGCACTCTCTCCATTGCTGTAGCTGCCCTTCTGTGTGTATATATATATATATATATATATATATATATATATATATACACACACTCATCTTAATCTTAGAAACCTAGACTATAACTATTTACCTACTACATAGAGTGACTACATATATACACTAGTCATTCAACTGTTAGGAGTAGGGGTGGGTAGGTTTCACTTTCTCAGTTTTTTAATTCTGGAAATTTTTTCCCCAGATAGATGAAAATGGCAGGGAAGTGTCATAAGGGGAGTTAGGGAAGGAAGATGTTCAGAGAGGAAACTAAACCCAAGAGGGTCATTTTTTTTCTTTCAACCATAATCCAGGCCTTTCATATATAGATTTAGCCTACCAACCACTGAGGGTCTCTCTGTTCTTCCTTATATCTGACTAATTTAAAATGGATTTGTAATTTATGCCCTTTAGGGCAGTTAGATAGTAAATTGAATAAAACTAGTGCTGGAAATAAGAATACCTGATTTCAAATCTGGCCTCAGACACACCTACAAGCTTTATAAATCTGGAAATATCTGTCACATAACCCTGTTTGTCTCAGGTCCCTCATCTGTAAAATGAGTTGGATAAGGAAACAGCAAACTACCTCGGTATCTTTGACAAGAAAAAACTAGAAAGTGTCACAAAAAGTCAGGCAACATTGAAATGACTAAACAACAACAAACTTAAGATCTTTGACTATCATTCTGTGGTGGTTGCTTTCTAAATAGTACAATCAAAAAATAAATATTAGAATCATTTTCCCAAAGGATTAAAATAGAAAATAGTATAGAATTCTTCAATTTTTATCATTTAACATAGGTCTATTTTTTCTCCTGAGAGAAAATCTGTTGCCATTATAACAGTGATTATTATATTTTAATTATTATAAGAGTAACTTTCTCAGTGTTTGTTACTATCCTTAATGGGGTTCAAGAGAATTTAGTCTCACTGATTAGTTTCTGCTCCTGTAAATAAAGATTACTTAATTTTAAGGTTCTTTGCATTGCAATTACATTTGATTCGATAATAAAGTACATTTTACAAAAGAATATTTACTTCAAAGGTATAAGAAGAACAAATTCTCTCCTAACCAAAAAAAAAAAAAAAAACAAAACAAGAAGAAGAAGAAAGAAAGAAAAGGAAAGGAAAAAAAAAAAGAGGTGGACGCTATAATCCTCAACACTCCCTCCTCTTGCACCAGATTAGTTACTGGGAAAAGAAAATGGATTAGATTCTTATTTTAAATTAATTCAGATATAGTGCTGTCCTTCTTAGCCCAAAGAAACCTGTCTATTTTTGAGTCCTAGCAATCTAACTTCTCAGTTTCCTTTGCTGAGCTGATAGCAAATCTAATCTGAAATCTTGCTGCCAAGGACAACATGGCTCAAACCTAGGTACAGTACTCCACTCCCTGATTCTTATTGAAAATGGCAAACTACACTAACCAAAATTCTAAGTCCAGTCGTTGAGGCCACAGGATTTAAGGGGTAAGTGGACAGAGAAAATCTACCCACCTTCTACTTAGGTAAGTGCATGATGTCCAAGATTTAAGTGAATATGAGCCTCAAAATACTGAACACCAGAGATCAAGACTGCACACAGTTTGATAGCTTTAAAAATGAACTGGTATCATACATACCCAAAAGAAAAGATTGCTCTCATCCATGTGACAGAGAAACATAGAATATCTTTTCTTAAAAGCTGGTCTCTCCATTTTAAATTATATAAGCATAAAGACTGTTCTTTTATGCTACTTTATAAAAATTGGGCCACAATGATAATTTTATTTTAAATACATTGCACTTACAAAGTATATTCAAGATGTAAAGAGCATACTTCTCAAAATGTTGATCTTGATCTTTTGTACTCCTGTCCAAAATTTGCAACCTATGTTAAAGTCCATTCTTTAATGATATTCTATAAATAAATCACATCATTGAGTTTCATTTATTTTTGCAAGCATGTATCAAACTCATCTTGAATACAATAATTATTAAACATTGTTGAAACTAGATATAGTCATTGCCTTAATGAAATTTACTTTCTATTAAGTAATGCTAGATATTTAGTGTCAGCATAAATACAAGCTCTACATAATGCTTTAGGAAAATTTATTCAGATGATTAGTAATTACAAATATCTAATATTTCTCACACAACTATCTACCTTCTGTATCAATATTTCCAGGGAAGGGGACCTTATTATTTCATAAGGCAGAACATTCTATTACTAGATATCTCAATATTAAACATCTTTTTTTTAAATAAATTAAATTAAGCTGATATCTTCTTTTTTGTAATGTTTGCCAGTTGACCTTTGATCTTCCTTTTGGGCAGTCAAGATGAATACACCTATGCACACATCTATGTAACAAGAACCACTAAATGCTGTTTACAAGCTAAATACGGTTCATTCCTTTATGTGTTACATAAGACATAAATTCTGAGTCCCCCTCACAATCTTTCAATGTAATCTATTCCCTAGTAATAAGAAATGCTAAATAGTAAAAGGTTAAGTGTTTCAAGAAGGACCAAAGGCAAAAATAATCTTTGGCTTTGTGTCATATTTTTCTATAAGATTCTATTAACCCCATTCTCACCCCCCACACTCACACAAAATGTCAAGATTTAATGATAACTTTAAATAAATGCATATTAGTACACTAGCTTTTGTCACAAATATATCAATGATTATGTTTAATATTATATAAACTACAAGTTTTTTGAAACTCTTTGAGAAGCTTTATAAAATTAAGCAGTTAGACTTTTCAATTTTTTTAATTTAAAAAATTTCCAAAATGTTGCATAATTTCATTTTTAAATTTCTTATCTGAAAACAGATATTTTAAATAGATATATATTTAATTATAAAATTTAATAAATCCAAAATGTATTAATTATATACCTGGAAATTATCATGACATATCATTGCCTAGAACATAACATAAAATGTATGCGTATCCAGACAAAAGAACATTAATTAACTTATATAATAATTAATTAATAATAGTCTGATTATAAAATAAGATAAAATCTGATAATAAATAAGAATTATTCTCCTAATTTAATTTGATGAACTGGCAAAGTACAATCCCACCAAAGCTTTCTTTTATAAAAAAATCAAAGTTTTATTTGCCTTAAATTGTATACATGTGTCTTTTGTTCAGTTTCAAATAATCTCATCCTCAACATTTTTATGATAGAATGTTAACATTCAGGAAAAACAAACTCTTTGTGGGGGGAAAATAAGTTTTCAATTATTAAAAAAATCATAAAACTGAATGTGTAAAATATAAATGACTTGTTGTTAAAGCAGAATCTTGAGATGTTTGAAATATGTCCTTGAGAATTTCCCAGTTTTTCCCCTCAGTCTTGAAGTCTTATGAGGAAAATATTCATGGAACCATAAAGACCAATAAACCAGATATAAAGTTTATAATTTTTATTTATGTTTTTCTTTTTTAAAAATCTAATTTTTCCATTGAATTTGTTCCCATTTTAAACCATTATGCCTACCCTAAAATGATTTAATTATGCCTCATATGGATATTTGAATTCAATAATTCTATAAGTGAGTGTATGTTCTATTGTATTTTTTTCCCATTGTGAATGTCTTTATATGTCATTTCCCATTGTCCCCATTTTTCAGAGGCATTAGATGCCATCAACATGACAGTAATGGTAATGGTTTTTTTTAAATAATTCAACTTATCACATGAATGGTGGCTCTAATTAACAACAAAAACAATCATAACTTTATGTTGCTACATTTTTGAATTTGGGTATAAATCAAAGCTGAAATTTCTAGTTATTTCTTTTTCCTTTCCTTTTTTTTAAAGTTATTTCTAATGTGCAAATTTTTCATTGATCTGCACTGAATTTGCACTGAGTCCTTGAATCATGCACTGGCATGATACTCTACTGCCAGGACAGAAAGTACAATGCAATTAAACAAATGTAAATGCTTTCTTCTATTATTTACCCCCAAATTCAAAGGATCCCTGAAGTTATATAATAGAAGCAAATATTAATGGTTTTTGATGAACTAACAAATGTGAAACAAGTTATTCATTGAATCCAGATCAGATAAACATAGAATTACACAATTCAGCAATGATATAACCTGAATGGTCCACAGAAAGGTACTTGTCAAAATGGAGTGTAAATTGACTATCAGTTATTTTATATAATGTTTCTTCTTCTTGTTCTTCTTCTTCTTCTTGTTCTTCTTCTTCTTGTTCTTCTTTTTCTTCTTTTTCTTCTTCTTCTTCTTCTTTTTCTTCTTTTTCTTCTTCTTTTTCTTCTTCTTCTTCTTTTGCTGCAGCTTCTCACTGAAGCAAACAGTATTCTGATATAATGTGAATAGTGTCACAGTAGCAACTTGTTGCCATTTTTTCGAACTGAACAAAAATTGAGGATTTTTTTTTCTTGTAACAAAACTCAAGACCTTGGAGAGTTGTAATTTCTTTTGTGGGTACTATGCTGATATCTTCAAAGATCTCAGTCTATAAAGAAAACTTGATGTGCACTTTTACACCCCTCACAGATACATAACAGTTCAAAGAAGGAAAAAAAAAAGGTCACTATATAGTTTGGCTATTTGTTTTATTAAAAGGATAAGAAGTGTATGTTTTTATCTCATAATGAGATCTTCAGATTTCCCCTACAAATTGCAAAAAGAAATATAGCTCAACAACATAAATTTCAAGATAAATTACATATGAATTCCAAACTTAAAGGGAATAGACAAGATTCTTATGTTCAATGATTATCTGTTATTAAATATATATATATATATATATATCTGTTTTGCACATTAACTATACTAAAGAAATTATCAAGAATAACTATTTACAACTGGGGTGTGGAGTCAAGATGGCAGAGACTAGGCAGGTCTTTATTTGAGATCTTCCTGACATTCTTCAGATCAACACCAGATCAAGCTTCTGAAATGTTTTCTGTTTTTAGTTACAGAACCCACAAATATTTGGAGGGTAACAAATTTCCACTAGAAGACACTTTGGAAAAACTTCAGAAAAGGTCTGTTTCAATTGGGCAAGGGGGAGGCAGAGAGGTAGCTGAGCACAGGTGCAGTGCAGGGACCCATAGCACTGTGGTGTCCACTCACCAGAGAACCTACTGGGAAGCTCTAAGCCGAAATACAGCAGTACTGGCAACTCTGTCCTGGGTCAGTGGATCAGCAGATTAGCTGTGAAACATGCAATGCAAATACAAAAGACAAATAGTGAGCCTCTGAATCCCCAGATAAAGGGGTGCCTGCAACATCCAAACAAGATAGGAAGTCAGCAACACTAACCCAGGGCAGCCTAAAGCCACCATCACCTGTTGAGGAAGCTTGGGACAATTTCCCTTTTGCACTAAAAGCAGAACTCAATCTTTTAAATAAAATATCAAAAAGGCAAAAAGAACTCTGACCATAGAGAGATTTTATGGAGACAGAGAACAGATCTCAAGCCTCAAGGATCCTAAAAAGAAATCATCTCTAGATGAAGCCACAAAGGATGGTATGAGTTGGTCCCCATCTCACAAGTCTCTCTTGGAAGAATGCAAAAATGATCTTAAAAGAGAATTAGAAAAAAAACAGGGATAGGAAATGAAAACTTTGCAAGAGAGTTTGGAAAGGGAAACACAGAAATTATCTGAAGAAAACTTTTTAAAAATAGATTTAGTGAAACAAAAAATATATATATACTTCCCTAAAAAATAGGGAAAAGCAGATAGCTCTTTAAAAATAGATTTGAGGACAAACTAGGTGGAACAGTGAATAGAACACCAGGTCTGAAGTCAGTAGGACCTGAGTTCAAATCTGGTCTCATACACTTAATACTTCCTAGCTATGCGACCCTGGGCGAATCACTTAACCTTAATTGCCTCTCCAAAAAAAAAAAAATAGATTTGATGAAATAGAAAAAGCATATAACTCCTTACAAAATAGTCATGCGAAAGAAACCAGTTTATTGACAGAATTTGTGAAATGAAAAAAAATATTCCAATGAACAAAACCCCTCACTTAAAAGTTCATTTGGCTAAATGCAAAAGGATATTTAAAAAGCTAATTGAAGAAAATAACTCACTAAAATTTAGAATTAAATAAATGGAAGTGAATGCCTTAATAAGATTTCAAGAATCAGTCAAACAAGACCAAAAAAAAAAAAATGAACAAAGGAAAGAAATGTAAAATGTCTCATTTAAAAAAAAAAAAAAGAGTGACCCAGAAAACAGATCTAGGAGAGACAATCAAAGAATCATTGGACTTCTGGAAAACTATGATGGAAAAAAGGGGAAACACATCATCTTTCAGGAAATCATCAAGGAAAACTGCTCTGATGCCCTAAAACCAGAGGGTAAATTAGCCACTGATAAAATTCACCAATCACTCTTGAAAGAGGCCATAAAATGAAAACTCTAAAGAACATCATAGCTAAATTTCAGAATTATTATATCAAGGAGGAAATATTGCAAGCAGACAGAAGCATATAATTCAAACATCAAGAAGTCACAATCAGGATTACCCAGTACCTAGCAGCTTTCATTTTAAAGAATCAAAGGACCTGAAATCTGATATTCTGAAAGGCAAAGGAACGTGGATTGCAGCCAAGAATCAACTACCCAGCAAAAATGAGCATTGGCTTTGAGGAAAAAACATGGACATTCAATGAAACAGATGAATTTATTTCTGATGAAAAGGCCAGAGCTGAGTAGAAAATTTGATCTTCAAATACAGAACTCAAGAGAAGGATAAAAAGATAAAAGATGAAAAAAAAATAAGTTCTTTAAAAAGCTTATATCTCTAGATGGGAAGATGATATGTTTATCTCCTGAGATTTGTATCTCCATGTTATGGGTATGGTTAGAGGGTGCTGTTATAATTTGATTTTATTGTGATTATATGAAAAAATAAACTAGAGGGGGGCAGACCCAAGATGGTGGACATGACATACATTTCTCTCTGATCTTCTTTATAACCTTCACTATAATTATGAAATCCAGCCTCTGAATTAGCTCTGATGGGCAGAACCCACAAATATTGTGAGTGCAACAAATTATCAGCAGAAAAGAATTTCAAAGACCACCAAAAAAGGTTTGTTTCAAGTGGAACCGTGAAGGAGGCAGCCAGGGAAACCAGTACAAATGCCAGTGCAGACAGCTCAGAGAGCCAGGGCAGAGAATTTATGGGAGTAACCAGACCAGAAAAGAACTTTGTCAATCAGAAATGGGAGAGAGGCAGCAAAGCACAAGCAAATGCCAGCGCAGGCAGAGCAGGGTCTCAGGTCAGAACAGTCTCAGTATGGTGGAGCGATTTCTGTGGGGTAGAAAGTTTGTGGGAGGAAACAGACCAGAGAAGGTTTGCTTCAATCAGAAGCAAGAGAGAGAGATAAAGAGGCCTAGACAGCTGACCACAAATGCCATCACAGACAGCTCAGAGTCTGGGAGCAGCAGTGCAGTCTCAGGGTGCCTAAGCAGAGTCCTACCACAAACACCAGAGCAGACAACACAGAACCCTAGGGCATTGCTAGGACTCCATATGGCAGATCCAGCACCAGGAGTGCATCAGCACTGACCCAGCAGCTGCTGTCAGTTGGAAAACTTCTCCCATTCTAAAGGCAGACCTTAACCTAATTTTTTTTTTTTAATGAGCAAAAATGTAATGACGACTCTAACAATTGATAGATAGCTTGTACAGCGAAAAAGAAGAACAGATTTCAAACCCTGACGAGACTAAAGGCAGATTATCTCCAGATGAAATTCCAAGGAGTGAAACAACCTGGTCCCCATCACACAAGGTTCTCCTAGAAGAACTTATAAAAGATCTTAAAAGAGAGCTAGAGGGAAAATGGGGAAAAGAAATGAAATACTTGCAAGAGAGTCCAGAAAAGCCAACATGAAATAGACATAGTGAAATGGAAAAAACAAAAAATTCATTAAAAGATAGATTTGGTAAACTGGAAAAAGAAAGCAACTCCCAGAAAAACAGAATTTGTGACACAGAAAAAGAAAATAAATTCTTAAAAAACAAAATTTGTGAAATGGAAAAAGAAAATACCACCTAAAAAACAGAATTTGCGAAATGGAAAAAAATTCTATAGAACAAAACAAGTCATTCAAAAATCTAATTGGACAAATACAAAAAGAAGTAAAAAAAAAAAAAAAAAGTAAAGGAAGAAAATAACACAATAAAATTCAGAATTGACCAAATGGAACTCAATAAGGCAACAAGAATCAGTCAAGCAAACCCCCCCCCAAAAAAATGTAAAATTACTAATTGGGAAACAACTAACATGGAAAATAGATCTAGGAGAGACAATTTAAGGATTATTAGACTCCCTAAAATACATGATGAAAAACAGAGCCTAGACACTATTTTTCAGGAAATCATCGAAGAGAACTGCTCAGAAGTCATAGAAACAGAAGGTAAAATAGACATTGAAAGAATTCATCAGTCACCTACAGAAAGAGATCCAAAAATTAAAACTCCAAGAAATATTGTGGCTAAATTCCAGAACAATCAGCCAAGGGAAAAATACTTACAAGCAGCCAGAAAAAAACAATTCAAATACTGAGGAGCCACACTAAAAATCACTCAGGATGTAGTAGCTTCCACATTAAAGAATCAAAGGGCCTGGAATCTGATATTCCAAAAGGCAAAGGAACTTGGTATGCAGCCAAGAATAACTTACCAGCCAAAATGAGCATATTCTTCCAGAGAAGAAGATGGACATTCATCGAAATAGGTGAATTCCATATATTTCTGATGAAAAAAACAAAACAAAACAAAACAAAAAAAGAGCTAAACAAAAAGGTTGACCTCCAAATATAGGCCTCAAGAGAAGCATAAAAAGATAAAAACAACTCTTGAGAACTGTATTTCTGTTATGGGTATACATAAAAAGCACATTTATAATCTGGTTTACTGTTATAATATAAAAAAGGATCCAGAGATACAAAGAAAATTTTACAAGAAAAAGGGAAAAGTGGAGGTAAAAAGAGGGAAACTACATCTCAAAAAGAGGCAAAGGAAACCTATTCTATCTGAGGGAAAGAAAGGAGGAGCATGATCATAGTGTGAATCTTACTCTCATCAGAATTGACTTAAAGAGAAAATATTAGACATATTTGGTTTACAGAGAAACTATTACCACCTAATTGAAAAGTGGGAGGGGAAAAGCAAAAAGGGAAGGGGTAGGATAAATAGAAAAGAAGACAGAAATTGAAAGGGAAAGATTTAAGAAAAGGGGAAGGATTCTAAGGAGGAGGGAGGGATCCTAAAGAGGGAGAGCTGTGTGAGGCAAGTGGTGCTAATAAATTTAATACTGGCCAGGAGGGTAAGGGGAAAAGGAAAGAGAAAAGCATAAGCTGTAGTTAACAAGATGGCAGGAAATACAGAAGTAGTAATTTTAACCATAAATGTGAATGGGGTAAACTCCCCCATGAAGCAGAGGTGAATAGCAGACTGGATTAAAAGCCAGAATCCTATAATATGTTGTTTACAGGAAGCACACTTGAAGCAGGCTGATGCATACAGAGTAAAGGTAAAAGGGTGGAGCAGAATCTACTATGCTTCAGATGAAATCAAAAAAGCAGAGGTAGCCACCCTTATCTCAGACCAAGCAAAAGTAAAAACTAATCTAATTAAAAGAGATAAGCAAGGGCACTATATCTTGGTAAAGGGCAGCATAGATAATGAAGCAATATCAATACTAAACATATATGCACCAAGTGGTATAGCATCAAAATTACTAAAGGAGAAGTTAAGAGAACTGCAAGAAGAAATGGACAGCAAAATTATAATACTGGGAGATCTCAACCTTACACTCTCAGAACTAGATAAATCAAACTACAAAATAAATAAGAAAGAAGTTAAAGAGGTAAATAGAACACTAGAAAAGTTAGGTATGATAGATGCTTGGAGAAAACTAAATGGAGACAGAAAAGAGTATACTTTCTTCTTGGCAGTCCATGGAACCTAGAAAAATTGACCATATATTAGGACATAAAATCCTCAAATTCAAATGCAGAAAGGCAGAAATAGTAAATGCATCATTTTCAGATAATGATGCAATAAAAATTACATTCATTAAAGAGCCAGGGGAAAATAGACTAAAATGTAATTGGAAATTAAATAATCTCATCCTAAAGAACGAATGGGTGAAACAGTAAATCTTAGACATAATTAATAATTTCACCCAAGAGAATGACAATAATGAGAAGACATACCAAACTGTGTGGGATGCCGACAAAGTGATAATAAAGGGAAATTGTATATTTTTAGAGGCGTACTTGCCTAAAATAGAGAAAGAAAAATCAATGGATTGGGCTTGCAACTAAAAAAGCTAGAAAAAGAGCAAATAAAAAAACCCCAATCAAACAGTAAACTTGAAATTCTAAAAATAAAAGGAGTGATTAATAAAATTGCAATTAAAAATTATTGAATTAGAAAATAAAACTAAGAGTTGGTTCTATGAAAAAACTAACAAAATAGATAAACTCTTGGTAAATTTGATTAGGAAAAGGAAAGAGGAAAATCAAATTGTTAGTCTTAAAAAGGCAAAGAGAGAACTTTCCGCTAAAAAAGAGGAAATTAGAACAATAATTAGGAATTACTTTACCCAAATTTATGCCAATAAATTTGATAACTTAGATGAAATGGAGGAATGCCTTCAAAAATATATGTTTTCAAGATTAACAAAGGAAGAAGTAAGCTGGTTAAATAGTCCCATTTTAGAAAAATAAATAGAACAAGCTATTAACCAACTCCCTACAAAAAATCTCCAGGACCAGATGGGTTTACATGTGAATTCTACCAAACATTTAAAGAACAATTAACTCCAATGCTATATAAACTATTTGAAAAAATGGGGAATGAAGGAATCCTACCAAATTCCTTTTATGACATAGACATAGTACTGATACCGAAACCAGGTAGAATGAAAACAGAAAAAGAAAATTATAGACCAGTCTCCCTAATGAACATTGATGCAAAAATCTTAAATAAAATATTAGGAAAAAGATTACAAATAATCATCCCCAGGATAATACATCATGACCAAGTAGGATTTGTATAAGGAATGCAGGGCTGGTTCAATATTAGGGAAACTATTAACCTAATTGACTATAGCAATAATCAAATTAACAAAAACCATATGATCATCTCAATGGATGCAGAAAAAGCATTTGATAAAAGTCAACACCCAATCCTATTAAAAACACTAGAGAGTAGAGGAATAAATGGATCTTTCCTTAAAATAGTCAGTAGCATCCATCAGTAAGCATCATATATAATGGTGATAAACTGAAACCATTGCCAATAAAATCAATAGTGAAACAAGGTTGCCCATTATCACCATTACTATTCAATTTTCTATTAGAAATGCTAGTTTCAGCAATAAGACATGAAAAAGAGATTAAAGGAATTAGAATAGGTAATGAAGAAACCAAATTATCACTCTTTGTAGATGATATGATGGTATACAAAGAGAACCCCAGGAAAAGTTATTAGAAACAATCCACAAGTTTAACAGCTGTGTGATACAAAATAAATCCACATAAATAATCAGCATTTTTATACATCACTAACAAAATCCAACAGCAAGAGATACAAAGAGAAATTCCATTTAAAATAACTGTCAATACTATAAAATATTTGGGAATCTATCTGCCAAAGGAAAGTCAGGAACAATATGAGCAAACTACAAAACACTTTCCGCACAAATAAAGTCAGATCTAAACAATTAGAAAAATATTAAGTGCTCTTGGATAGGTCAAGCAAATATAATAAAGAGGACAATACTTCCTAAACTAATCTATTTCTGTAGTGCCATACCAATCAGACTCCCAAGAAACTATTTTAATGACCTAAAAAATAACAACAAGATTCATCTGGAAGAACAAAAGGTCAAGAATTTTAAGGAAATTAATGAAAAAAAAATCAACTGGAAGAACAAAAGGTCAAGAATTTTAAGGAAATTAATGAAAAAAAAAAATCAAATGAAGGTGGCCTAGCTATACCTGATCTAAAACTATATTATAAAGCAACAGTCACCAAAACAATTTGGTATTGGCTTAGAAGTAGCCTAGTTGATGACTAAAATACGTTAGCTTCACAGGACAAAATAGTCAATAACTATAGCAATCCAATGTTTGACAAACTCAAAAACCCCAACTTTTTTGATAAGAATGCACTATTTGAAAAAACACTGCTAGGAAAATTGGAAATTAGTATGGCAGAAACTAGGCATTGACTCACACTTAATACCAAATACTAAGATAAGATCAAAATGTTTTCATGATTTAGGCATAAAGAATGAGATTATAAATAAGTTAGAAGGACATAGGATAGTTTACCTTTCAGACATGTGGAGGAGGAAGGAATTTGTGACCAAAGAAGAACTATAGATCATTATTGATCACAAAATAGAAATTTTGATCAGATCAAGTTAAAAAGCTTTTATACAAACAAAACTAATGCAGACAAGATTAAAAAGTAAGCAATAAACTGGGAAAACATCTTTAGAGTTAAATTTTCTGATAAAAGTCTTATTTCCAAAATATGTATAGAATTGACACAAATTTATAACATATCAAGTCATTCTCCACTTGATAAATGGTCAAAGAATATGAAGAGACAATTTTCAGATGATGAAATTGAAACTATTTCTACCCATAACAAAAAGTGTTCCAAATCATTATTGATCAGACAAATGCAAATTAAGACAACTCTGTGATACCACTACACACCTGTCAGATTGGCTAAGATCTCAGGAAAAAGATAGTGACAAATGTTTAAGGGAATGTGGGGAAACTGGGAAAGTGATGCATTGTTGGTGGAGTTGTGAACGGATCCAACCATTCTGGAGAGCAATTTGGAACTATGCTCAAAAAGTTGTGAAACTGTGTTTACCCTTTGATCCAGCAGTATTACTACTGGGCTTATATCCCAAAGAGATATTAAAGAAGGGAATGGGATGTGTATGTGCAAAAATGTTTGTGGCAGTCCTTTTTGTTGTGGCTAGAAACTGGAATGGCTGAGTAAATTGTGATATATGAATGTTATGGAATATTATTGTTCTGTATGAAAGGACCAACAGGATAAATATAGAGAGGCTTGGAGAGATTTACATGAACTGATGCTAAGTAAAATGAGCAGAACCAGGAAATCATTATAAACTTCAACAACAGTACTATATGAGGATCAATTCTGATGGAAGTGGCTCTTTTTCGAAATGAGAGGAACCAAGAAGTTCCAATTGATTAGTAGTTAACAGAATCAGCTACACCCAACAAAAGAACACTGGGAAATTAGTGTGAACCACAACATAGCATTTACACTTTCTCTGTTATTGTTTGCTAACATTTTTGGTTTTTTTTGGTGTGTGTGTATGTGTGTCTGTGAGTAGCAACTGCATAAATATATTGTATTTGTATTGTATACATATATTTTATTTAACATATACTTTAACATATTTAATATGCATGGGACTACCTGCCATCGAGTGGAGGGGATGAAGAGAAGGAGGAGAAAAGTTGGAATAGAAGTTTTTGCCAGTGTCAGTGTTGAAAAATTACCCATGCATATGTTTTGTCAATAAAAAGGTATAATAAAAAATGAAAAAAGTAAACTAGAGAAAAAAAGTGGATTCTACTGGAAGAAGAGGAAAATGGACATAAAATGGGGCAAATTACATCATAAAGAAACAAACAAACAACAACAAAAAGACCTATTGCAATTGAGGGAAAGAAGAGAGGAAGATGAGCATTGTGTGAATCTTATTCTTATCATATTTGGCTCAGAGAGAGAACATCAGACGTATTTAGTTTTACAGAGAAGATTGTCTCACCCTGGAGAAATAGGAGGGAAAAGGGGGAAAAAAAGAGGGAGGCTACAGAAGGAAGAACAGAAGTAGAAAAGGAAAAGCATAAGAAAGGAGGATGGGCTGTAAAAGGTGAGGACTATTTGAGGGAGGGAGTAGTCTGAAACAAAATACTGGGGAGGAGGGAAAAGGAGAAAGGAATAAGAAAATAATGGGGAAAACAAGGTGGCAGGAAATAGAGTTAGTCATTTTAACTGTGAATGTGCATTGGAATTAAGACTCCCATAAAATGGAAACAAATAGCAGAATGGATTAAGAGTCAGAATCCTACTATGTGTTATTCATAAGAAAGATATTTAAAGCAGAGTGATACATTCAGAGTAAATGTAAGTCTGAAGCAGAATCTATTATGTTTCAGCTAAACTTAAATAAAAACAGTGGTAGCGATCCTGATCACAGATCAAGCAAAGCAAAATAGATCCAATCAAGAGATAAGGAAGGAAACTATATCTTGCCAAAGGGTACTATAGATAATGAAATAATAACAACAGTAAACATCCATGCACCAATGATATAGCATTCAAATTCCTAGAAGAGATATTAAGAAAGCTGCAGAAAGAATTAGAGAGCAAAACTATACTAGTGGGGAATTTCTAACTTGCTCTCTCAGAACTAGATAAATCAAATCACAAAATAAATATGAAAGAAATTATGGAGTTAAATAGAATTCTAGAAGAGCTAGGTGTGATAGACCTTTGGAGAAAATTGAATGGATACAGAAAGAAATATATTTTTCTCAGCAGTATCTGGAAACTATACAAATATTGACCAAGTATTAGGGCATAACAACTTCAAAATCAATGCAGAAAGGCATCCTCATCCTGTCTGACAAAAACTGATGGGGAAATTTGAAATTAGTATGACAGATAGTAAGCATTGACCCACAGTTAACATCCTATACCAAGATGAGGTCAAAATGGGTTCATGATTTAGACATAAAGAATGACATTATAAGTACAAAATGAATGTTAAAAATTATTAATGCATATATTTTAGCAATAAAAAGTTTTAATTAAAAAAGAATATTAACAAGCAGGAATTGTTTAATCCAGTAAATGTTCAGATTCTTAAATAACATTCCCTCCTTTAATCCAACACACTAATTTTATTTCAAAAGAAAACAGAGTGGTCTGAATAGAAAAATAAATGTGTTTTGAGGATTACATGAAAATTATTGAGTATATTGAGTATACATTAGTCCTCCGACTTTGGGAGAAAAAAGAATGAGATTCAAGTGTTTTCTCTGGGAAATATGAACCACAAACAACTTGCAAACACTATAAATTACAAAATGACTTACCAAATTACATTGTGAAGAACCTTTACACAAGAAATCTTTACACATACATGAAATTTTCAGTCTGACAAAATAAATTTATTTTGACAAAATAAAACCAAAAATAAAAAGCTTTGTCCAAAAAAGCAATTATAATTTTACTACAATTAATTGTAATTTTATTTTTCCAAAGAAACTTTAAAATTAGCATATTTGTAGAAGTTACCTTAAGTATACAAAGTGAGGAATGTAAATAAATATTTTGAAATTGTGTGGCAAGATTTTTCCCCCAACATTAATTGTCCAAGGTGACAGATCACTAGGGCATTGTGGATTTTTTGTGTCTATACACATCCCCTAACTATAATAAGGATATCAGTGTAATATTAAATAGATCAGTTGTACTATGACTTTTGATAATTTTTCAATTATATTGTTTTTAGCCTTTAAAGCATCTTTCATATACATATCATTATGATGTTTTTATTAAAGCATTTCATTTACAAAATATATGCATGGATAATTTTTTCAACATTGACCCTTGCAAAACCTTATGTTCCATTTTTTCCCCTTCTTCCCCCCAACTACTGCCCTACATGGCAGGTAGTCCAATATATGTTAAATATGTTAAATCCAATATATGTATACATATTTATAGTTATCTTGTTGAACAAGAAAAAGAAAGAACAAACTAAGAAAGAAAACAAAATGCAAGTAAACAACAACAGAAAGAATAAGAATGTTATGTTGTTATCAACACTCAGTTCCCATGGTCCTCTCCTGATTGCAGATAGCTCTCTTCACCAATAGACAATTACAACTGGTTTGCATCATTTCATTGTTGAAGAGAGTATCCATCAGAATTGATCATTGTATAGTCTTGTTGATGTGTATAATGATTTCCAGGTTCTGCTCATTTCACTTAGCATCAGTTCATGAAAGTCTCTCCAGATCTCTCTGAAATAATCTTGCTGATTGTTTCTTACAGAACAATAATATTCCATAACATTCATATACAATAATTTATTCAGCCATTCTTCAATTGATGGGCATGTATTCAGGTTCCAGTTTCTTGCCACTACAAAAAGGGCTGCCACAAACATTTTAATACGTGTGGTTTCCTTTCCCTCATTTACGATTTCTTGGGGATATAGGCCCAATAAAGACACTACTCCTTCAAAGGGTTTACACAGTTTGATAACTTTTTGAGCATAGTTCCAAATTACTCTCCAGAGTGGTTGGATCTGTTGTTGTTCTATCAACAATGTATAAGTGTCCCAATTTTCACATCCCCTCCAACTTTTGTCATTATCTTTTCTTGTCCTCTTAGTTAATCTGTGAGGTATGTAGTGGTGTCTTGGAGTTGTCTTAATTTACATTTCTCCAATCAATAGTTATTTGGAGCACCTTTTCATATGACTACAAATAGTTTCAATTTCTTCATCTGAAAATTGTCTGTTCATATTTTTTGACCATTTATCAATTAGAAAATGGCTTGAATTCTTATAAATTTGAGTCCATTCTCTACATATTTTAGAAATGAGGCCTTTATCAGAACCTGTCAACATAAAAGTGTTTTCCCAATTTATTGCTTCCCTTCTAATCTTGTCTACATTAGTTTTGTTTGTACAAAAACTTTTTAACTTAATATAATCAAAATCATCTATTTTTGTGATCAATAATGATCTCCAGTTATTCTTTGGTCAAAAATTCCTCCCTCCTCCACAGAGCTGAGAGGGAAACTATCCTATGTTGTTCTAATGTGTTTATAATATCATTGTTTATGTCTAGATCATGAACTCATTTTGACCTTATTTTGGAAGATGATGTTATGTGTGGGTCAATGACTAGTTTCTGCCATACTAGTTTCCAATTTCCCTAGCAGTTTTTGTCAAATAGTTAATTCTTATCACACAAAAAAAATGGGTTCTTTGGGTTTCTCAAATACTAGATTACTATATTCATTGACTATTTTGTTCTGTGAATGCATCCTATTCCACTGATCAACTATTCTATTTCTTAGCCATCAAAACTTAGGTTTTGATGACTGCTACTTTATAATATAATTTTAGATTTGATACAGCAAGGCCACCTTCATTTGCTTTTTTTTTTCCATTAATTCAGTGGAAATTCTTGACCTTTTGTTCTTCCAGATGAATTTTGTTGTTATTTTTTTCTAGGTCAAGGAAGTAGTTTCCTGGAAGTTTGATTGATATAGCACTAAATAAATAGATTCATTTAGGTAGTATTATCATCTTTATTATATTTGCTCAACCTGTTTAAGAGCACTTGCTATTTTTCCAATTGTTTACATCTGACTTTATTGGTGTGGAAAGTGTTTTATAGTTTTGCTCATATAGTTCCTGACTTTCCTTTGGCAGATAAGATTCCCAAATATTTTGTAATATCAACAGTTATTTTAAGTGGAATTTCTCTTTGTATCTCTTGCTGTTGGACTTTGTTAGTGATGAATGTGTATTTATTTTGTATTCTGCAAGTTTGCTAAAATTGTGGATTTTTCTAATAGTTTTTTTAGTTGATTCTCTAGGGTTCTCTAAATACACCATCATATCATCTGCAAGGAATGATAATTTGGTTTCCTCATTACCTATTCTAATTCCTTTAATCTCTTTTTCTTTTCTTATCGGCAAAGCTAGCATTTCTAATACAATATTGAATACTAATGGTGATAGTGGACTGTCTTGTTTCACCCCTGATCTTATTGGGAATGGTTCCAGTTTATTGCCTTTACATATGATACTTGCTGATAGTTTTAAATTGGCACTACTTACTGTTTTAAGGAAAAGTCAATTGATTCCTATACTCTTCAATGTTTTTAATAGGAATGGATGGTGTATTTTATCAAATGCTTTTTCTGCATCCATTGAGATAATCAAAAATCATATTTTTGTTAATTTGGTTATTGATATAGTCAATTAATATCATTATGATTTAATGAATGAAATTTTATTTGTATTCTAATGCATATAGTTTGGCATCTAGAACTGCTAGGCTTCCTTATTTTTTAACATTTTATTTTTGGTGATTCACTTTATCTTCTTGGCTTTTTGGTCTTCCTGCTGAATTTAATTCTTATTCCTTCTAACTTCATAACATTTCTTTCTAGTATGACTGAATAAGTAAATTAACTTAGGTACAATTATCATTATTATTATATGATTTATCCTAAACATGTGCAATTAATATTATTTGATCCATGTAGATCTATTTTTATTTGTGTATTTTGTAATTATGTTCATATATCCCCAAGTCTCTCTTCATAAATAAATTCCCATTTATTGTATGCTATCTGCAGTTATTTTAAATGAAATTTCTCTTTTTATTTCTTCTGCTGTTTTCTTTCTTTTGGTAGAATGTAGAATTGCTGATGATTGTTGGTTTCTTTTACATCTTGCAACCTTGCTGAAATTTTTACTTATCTCAGTTTTTAGTTAATTCTCTAGGATTCTCTAATTATAGAATTATATCATCTATAAAAAGTGATAGTTCTGTTTCCTTACTGCCTATTTTTATTCATTCAATTTCTTTTTTTTTTTTTGCCTTATTGCTACAGCTAGCATTTCTTGAAAACATTCTATATCATTAAATAGCCTTTTTGTTTTATCCTGAAGTACTGTACTCAGTTTTGCTGGAAGAGTTATTCTTGGTTATAATCCCAGCTCTTTTGCCTTCCAGTAATCTAAAAGCCTCTGCTCCTTTATAATGATAATTGCTAAATCTTGTGTGATACTGATCATGACTGCTAAGGAATTAGAACAGTTTCTTCTAGGATGATAGATAGATGATATTTTGTATTTTACCCAAAGACTATGGAATTTGGTTATAATATTCCTGGGAATTTACATTTTGGGATGTACTTCTGATGGCTAGCAGTGATTTAAAAAAAAATTGTGCTCAGGTTCTAGGTGATCAGGACAGCTTTTTTTTTTTTTTTTTTTTTTTAAAGAAAATTATTTGTTTGTTTATTTTAACATACAGTGTTTCATGAATCATGTTGGGAGAGAAAAATCAGAGCAAAAGTTAAAATCACAAGACAGATAAAAAGGACAAAAAAAAAAAAAAAGTGAACATACCATGTGTTGATTTACATTCTGACCCCCTAGTTCTTTTTTCTGAATGCAGATGGCATTTTTTGTCCAAAATCTACTCGGATTGTTTTGGATCTCGGTACTGAGAAGAAACAAGTTTTTCAGAGTTGATCATCTTACATTCTTGCTCTTATTGTATACGATGTATTTCTGGTTCTGCTTGTTTCACTCAGCATCAATGCATGTAAATCTTTTCAGGCCTTTCTATAGTTAGCTTGTTCATCATTTTTTATAGAATAATATTCTATTATTGCCATATACCACATTCTACCTTTCCCCAATTGATGAGCCCCTACTTATTTTCCTTTTTTGTTTTGTTTTGGTTTTTTGCTACCACAAAAAGAGCTATTGTGGGGATACAGACCCAGTAATGGCAGTGCTGGGTCAAAAAGCATGCACGATTTTATAGCCCTTTGGGCATAGTTCCAGATTTCTCTACAGAATGGTTGGATCATTTTAGGACACCACCAATAACGCATTAGAGTTCCAGTTTTCCCACATCCCCTCTAACATTTATCGTTATCTTTTTCTGTCATCTTAGCCTGATCTGAAAGATGGAATGTGTTATCTCAGAATTGTTTTAATTTATATTTATTTAATCAATAGTAATTTAGAATTTTTTCATATGACTGTAGATGGTTTTTATTTCATCTTTTGAAAATTATATGTTCATATCCTTTTACCATTTGTCAATTGGGGAATGACTTATAATTTATAAATTTGACACAGTTCTTTATAAATTATTGAAATTTGGCCTTTATCAAAAATAATGGCTATAATGATTTTTCCCCACTTTGTACTTCCCTTCTAATCTTGTTTCTGTTGGGTGTGATTGTGCAAAATCTTTTTTAGTTTAATGTAATCAAATTTGCCTATTGTCCTTTCATAATGCTCTATAGTTCTTTTTTGGTCATAAATTCCTCCTTTTTCCAAAGTCTTTATACCCAAATCATGTATCCATTTTGACATTATTTGGTATGGGGAGAACAGTTTTCTTTCATAATTTCTTGAAATATGATGTCAAGATTCTTTTGTTGATCATTCTTTTGTTCATTACTTGCTTTCAAGTAATTTAACTATTAAGTTTATTTACTCTCTGCGCTATTTTCCAATTCATTTTTTTCTCTAAGATATTGCATATTTAAATTTCTTTTAATTTTGTTTCAATCTTTTGACTTTGTATTATTGTTTATTGATATCTTGTGGAGACATTAGCTTCCACCTGCCCAATTCTATTTTTTTTTCCTAAGGGGTTAAGTGACTTGCTCAGGGTCACACAGCTAGGAAGTGTTAAGTGTTGAGACCAGATTAGAACTCAGGGCCTCCTGACTTCAGGGCTGGTGTTTTATCCACTGTGCCACCTAGCTGTCTCCTAATTCTATTTATTAAGGAATTATTTTCTTCAGTAAGAATTTGTACTCCTTTTTTTTCATTTTGCCAATTTTATTTTTAAGATATTATTTGCTTCAGTACTTTTTTTTTGCTTCTTTTACCAGTTGTTAATTTCTTCTTCATAATTTCTTTTCTTTTTAACTAATTTACCTTCTATCAATTTTATTTTATTTGAAAATTACTTCTTAGTTCTTCTCAGAATCCTTGTTGGATTTGTGTCCAATTTTCTTTGAGGTTAAGCTTGTATCTCTTTTAACTTCATTTTTCCCCCTGAGTTTCTGTTCTGATGTTTTCTGTTACCATAATAGTCTTTTCTTATGATCAGGTGCTTTTTATTGATGTTGTTTGTTCATTTGTCCATGACATTTCTTGTTGTAGAACTTTATTTTGAATTTCTTCCTGGTGTCAAGGCAAGGAATATCTCAGCATCAAACTTCAGGCCTTTATTGCACTGCTGTTTTTAGACCGTTTGGGTGGGGGGAGGGAGGGATTGGAAGATTTTATTGCTTTCAAGATGGTATGAACCGGGGGGATATGTTCACTGCTTTCTTGGTCTGTACTCTGGTCCTTACCCAGAATGGATCTTTTAACCACTTGGAATTGTTACTGATATTGTTCCTCAAATGCCTGACCTCTTGGGGCAAGAAGTAATGATGCCCTTCAGGATTTACAGTCCCTTGACATAAAGTTCTCCTTTCTACTCTTGAACTATGAACCAAAAGTGGGTATAGGCAATGGAGTTACGAAAACATAACTGGTTTTGCAGCAAGTGCAAGCAGAGTCCTCGTAATTGACCACTTCTCAGGTCCCCTTACTTTTTTCAAGATGCTGCTGTTTCTTTTTCAACTACTTAGTCCTACAGCTAATATTTATCCACATGGCTTTCAGGTCTGTTTTTACCACTATGTCATAGATATTTCTTTTAAAATTGTTTTCTTTGACTGTAAGAATGTCTCATTTTAGTGTTGAATTTGAGAGGATAATATGAAGTAGAAAATCTACTTTCTTTGAGTACCTAAATACATTATACTACCTTTCAGTGACCCTAAGGGACACCTAGAATGATGCTTTTCCCAGAACTGATTTCCTTTTTCTCTCTTTTTATTATTGGTAACTGAAAGCAATCATGGCAATGGTGGAAATCTGAAGTAATGCTGATACTTTGGAAGATCAGAAAACATAATAACGAAGGGAAATGGCAGAAGATGTAGCAGTTACACTTATGCCTTCCTGATGAATTTATTTTCCTCACCTTAACAATTAGATGATTTAGAAGGAAAAAAGGAACATGTAACTAAATGTTAGGAAAAAGGTTCCTGCTGCAGAAGAGCACAAAGCTGAAAAACAATGTGCCTATGGAAGCCATAGAAATTTCATAGCATGGCAATTTGCAATTCAGTTGGCTTGAACCATTTGGGGTCTACAATTATATGATCACTCCCAAAATAATGTCCCTGGGCAGAATGAAAAACAAATCTGATCCTGACTTCCCTTACACCGAATAGTATAATAATTTTCAGCTGGATTATAAAATCAGACCTAAGAAAATGAACTCTAAAAATTAAGAAGAAAATGGAATGGCATATTTATTTCAGTTGTAGAAGGCAATACAATTTTTATCTATCAATAACCAGAAAAAAATATTTAGAAGACAGTTACAATTCAGGGGGAAAAGTGTATGCCAAAAAAAGCCACTATAATTTAATGAGGAAAAAAAATAACATAATATTCTGATCTTTTGTCATTCCTGTCATTCTGAATTTCATTTTGAAGTGTTATCTTAAAGTTATTTGGAGGGAAATGTTGGGAGAGTTCAACTGAATTCTTTCTCCTATCATATTGGCCTCCACCCCCTTAATTTGTTAGGACTACTTTAAAAACCATTAAGAATACTTGGTAGTAAAACTACAACCAGGGATGTGTAGGAGTCAGTTTGATCTTGGTTATAAGAATGGATTATTAGATTTCCAATGTGAGCATTTACTTCACAGAAATTAGCAAATGGTAGTTTGATTTATTATTTTGTTGTACATATAAACTTAAAAAGTGATGGAGACTTTGCAGATTATATTTAAAATCGTGTCATTGGCATTTTGATTTGTTTGTTTGTTTCTGGGAAGGCAAGTTTAAACATTTGTCAGCATATCACTGGCTACAAGTTTTCTATTATATTTAAATACATACATATGTACATACACACACACACACACATACACACACACACACACACACACACACATATATATATATATATATATATACTTTATCCTAAATAACCCACCACTAAACAATATATAGTTATCAACTACTAATATATTATTAGATGATAGAGAAGTGAATAATTCCATAGACTATCTTATTTTAGAAATTGTGTTAATAAAATAATTATGCTAAATAAAAGTAAACTTTGATTTATGGTCCTTAAGGCACATAATACTTGCACATGAGCATTGTGCAAAATTTAAAAATAAAAAGGAATAAAAATGCTACGAATTCTGACAAAATATAAAATGGCTGATTTAATTCTATTAGGTTAAAGGGGGAAAATCCCACTTCATCAATGTGAAGATTTTTTTTTTTTTTTTTTTTTTAATTTTCAATAAGTCAGCTTACTTCAAGCTTTACTGTCATGGATTTTAATCTTCCTGGAAATTCATGGTAAAGGATTTCTGAGACAGATTTCTTCTCTACAAAATTACAAAATATGTAAAAATAAAGACAGAAATTGCTATCTTGTATTCCAAGATATCTATCAAAAGTTATCTAGAATTATTGTTACTTAACCACTCTAATATATAAAAAGAAACATGATGTACAAGAAAATAGAGAACCAAGATAAAATTGATGCTGCTGATAGCATTTTCAAAGAAATTTTGTGTTTATTTATATATATATATGTATATATATAGATATATATAGATGCTCTACAATAATAGGGAAGTGTAGTATATATTGCATAATCTCAAATCTAATCTAGCATGGCATTTTACAAGCCAGTTGTCTCAAACCATTTAACCTCTATGGTTAAGTGATAACTCCCCAGTCTGGTCTCTATTAGATTATCTGATTGTATATAAATAAGCAAGTCTATATAATCAAGCATTGTAGCCAAAACTAATAAGCAGCAATCTCATTTTTCCTAATCAAGTCTTAAAACAGTCCCTTATAGAGTAAGACAATATATTTTATAATTCTGTTTTCAAACACAAATAGACAAATTTGTAAGTGTCCATCCTTAGATGAAAACTCACTAAGCAAAGGCTATTAGAGAAGAGATACAATTTTAATCTACTGATAATTAGGTGAACAATACTCATTGAAAAATAAGTTTCACAATACACAAATATTTGGAGATTATTTAATATCATAAACTTTTGAATATCAGCATTGAAAAGGCTGAATGGGGAATTTCTTCCAACCCTTACTTAAGCAGGAATGAATTATAACTGGTGTTTAAATGTCACATAAAAGTTTGCAAAGGGGGGTGGAGGCAAGATGGCGGAGAAGGCACACGTCACTTTCTAAGCTCTTCTCTTACCCTCTTTATCAATATTATATCGAGCCTCAAAAATAGTCTTGACTACTACAATTCATAAAGATTAGAAGTATAACAACTCACCAGCTAAAGAAAATCTGCAGTCTCACCAAAAAAGGTTTGTCTTAGGGCTGGGGGGGAGATCAGCACAAGCAAGGAGAGAAGGAAGGCTCCAAGCAGAGCCCCAAACCAGAAGTGAGAGCACAGATCACAGCTGAAGCTCCCAGCCCCAACCCACAGTACAGTGCTTTTCCTTGGGGCAGTTGCAAACTCGCACGGCAGGAGGGCACAGCCCAGGTTAGCCTCTAATCTACACAGTGGGGAGCTCAGATTGGGGCAACAGAGCTTTCGCAGGGCCGATTTGCATCAGGCAGAGACATACTGACAGAGACTTGCAGGCAGACTTCCGGTAGAGCCAGGCTATCTGCTGGTCAGCTGCTAATACCCACAGCCCCATAAGGGGCTCGTGGCCTGAGGCAGTAACACTTTCACCACTTAGTCTCTAGCCTTACAGCACCAATACATCTCAACTGGGCACTTCAATAGCTCGGCCAGTGCTGAATCCACCTCCGGCTGGGGAAAGGGAAAACTCTCATTCAGAGCACTCCCATACCTTGGAGCCAGAAGCCGGTTTACATCTCTCCCTGTTCTACAAAGGAAGCTTGTAACCCCCTTGCCTAGGAGGCATACCCTAAAGGCTTTAAAAAAAATGAATAAAAAAATGAAAAGAACAATGGACAGCTTCTATACAGAAAAAGAGCAAGTCTGTAAACCTGAAGAGACTAATAGCAAACAGGCACCAGATAATACCCCAAAGAGGAATGTCACCTGTCCCCTTTTACATGATGTTCTCATAGAAGAACCAAAAAGTCCAAAAAACTTAGAAGAAAATGGGAAAAAAAAGAGAAGTTTACAAGAGAGCAAAACTTCCTGAAATATGAATTGAAAAGAAAAAATTCCCAGAAGTGAGGGAAACAAATTTGAATTGAAAGTAAAAAAACTTGGAGAATAAGAATTATGAATTGAAAGTAAAAAAAAATTCTGAAAGTAAGATTTATGAATTGAAAAGGCAAAGAACCCAAGAAAGTAGGATCCGAATTGGAAAAGAAAATAATTCATTAAAAAAAAAAAAACTTAGTGAAATGGGAAAAAAATTCCAAGGAAAACAATTCATTTAAAAACTCAATTGACATATACAGAAAGAAGTAAAAAAGTAAAAAATGATTCTTTAAAAAATCAGAACTGAACAAAAAAAAACTAATGCTTCATTGAGAAAAAAGAATCAGTACAAAACCAAAAAAAACGGAAAAACCACGAATTATCTACTTCAAAAAAACAGACTTAGAAAATAGATCTAGGAGAGAAATCTGAGGATTATTGGACTTCCTGAAAATTAGATGAAAAAGAGCCTAGATACTTTATTTTACAAGAAAAATCGAGAACTGCCCAGATGAATAGAATAAGAAGAAAAATAGGATTGAAAGAATTCATCAAAACCTGAAAAGAAAAAAAAAAACCCCAAGGAATATTGTGGCAAAATTTTAAACCTCGATTAAGGAAAAAAAATTTTACAAGGGAAAAACAATTTAAATGGGTGGCACAATAAAGATCACCCAAGATTTTGGCTCCAATTGGATCGAAGGGCCTGGAATTGATATTCCGAAAGGAAAAGAACTTGGGATAGCCAAGAATAAACTACCCAGCTAAGCGAGCATTTTATTTCAGGGGAAGATGGATTTAATGAAACAAAAATTCCATTTTTTCTAAGGAAAACCAGAACTAAACAAAAAAATTTATTCCAACCAAGGAAAAGATGCAGAAAAGGAAAAGAACTTTGAGAATTTATTTCGGGATATACAAAAAGACAAATATAATTTGATTTTATGATATAACAAAAAAGGGAAGTAATATGGAAAAAGGATATCAGAAAAAGGAGGAATAAAAAGAGAGAAACCACATCCCCAAAGAGGCAAAGGAAACTTATCATATCTGAGGGAATTTAAGAGGGGAGGAAATTGTGTGAATCACCACAGAGTTGGCTCAAAGAGAAAATAATCGACATATTTGCTGAAAACAAAATTCTCTCTAACCTCATTAAAAAAGGGGTAGAGGAAAAGGGAAAAGAAAAAGAGTAAAGGGAAGAAAGGGGAAAAGATTCAAAGTAGGGGAGGGAGGGATTCTAAAGAGGGGAGCATCAAATGGGGTACATAAATTTTAAAAGGAGAAAGAGGGTTGGGGGGCAAGAAAAGTAAAGCATAATCTGGGAATATTGGATGGCAGGAAAACAGAATTAGAATTTAACCGAAATGTGAACGGGATGAACCTCCCAAAAGAGGAGGCAGATGGCAGATGGACGTCAGAACTCTCAATATGTTGTTTGAAACACATTTAAAGCAGGAGAACATACAGAGAAAGGTAAAAAGACTGGACAAAATCTATTATGCTTCAGATCAAAAAGAGGTAGCATTCATCTAAATCAACAAAACCAAAACTTGATCTTTAAAAGAGAAAAAGGAACACATCCTGCTAAAGGGCAGCATAAACAACAAAGCAATATCAATATTAAAAATATATGCACAAGTGGAGGCATCCAACTTCCTAAAGGAGAAGTTAAAGAGTTAAGAAGAAATAGACAACAAAACTGAATAGTGGGAGATCTCAACCTTTGAATTTCCTAGAATTAGAACAAATCAAACCACAAAACAAATAAGAAAGAAATTAAAGATAAATAGAATATTAGAAAATTAGGATAAGATTTTGAGAAAATTGAATGGAAAGGAAAGGAATATATTTCTCCCAGGTTTGGGAATCTATTCAAAAATTGACCATATAGTAGGACAAAAAACCTCAAAATTAAATGCAAAAGGAAAATAAGCTTTTCAGATCAGATGCAATAAAACCATTCAAAAAAAAAGTTAGGGGTAAAAAAAAAGTAATTGGGAAAAAACAACTTTATCTTAAAGAATGATTGGGTGAAACAGAAAATTATAGATACAAAATAATTTCACCAAGATAATGACAACGATGAGATGTCAACCAAAATTTGGATGAAAGTAAAAATAAGAGGAAATATTATATCCTTAGAGGCTTATTTGAATAAACTGAGAAAGAAAAGATTAATGAATTTTGCAATAAAAACAAAAAAAAAACAAATTAAAACTCCCAATCAAATACTAAAGAAATTTGAAATTAAAAGGAGAAATTAATAATTTGAAAGTAAAAACCTATTGAACAATTAATAAAAACTAAAAGTTGGTTCTAGAAAAAGCCAATAAAAATATAAGCCTTTTGGTAAATCTGATTAGAAAAGGGGGAGGAAAATGAAAAGTAGTTTAAAATGAAAAGGGAGAACTTTCCACCAATGAAGAGGAAATTGAGAAATAATAAGGAGTTATTTTGCCCAACTTTATGCCAAAAATTTGATAACCTAAGGAAATGGATGATCCTCCAAAAAATAAGACTTAGAAACAGAGGAGGAAGTAATGTTAATAGTCCATTTGAATAAGAAAAGAAAATTATTAATTAACTCCCAAGAAAAATCCCCAGGACCAGATGGATTTACATGTGAATTCCCACCAAACATTTAAAGAAATATTGGCCCCAGTGGTATATAAATTATTTGATAAAATAGGGAATGAAGGAGTCCACCAAACCTTTTTGCCACAGACATGGTAATTGATACCTAAACCAGGAGGTTGAAAAAGAGAAAGAAAATTTCCAATTTCCAATGAAATTGATAAAACTTAAAAAGATATTACCAAAAGATCAGAAAAACATGCCCAGGATAATACACTATGATCAAGTGAATTTAACCAGGAATGCAGGTTGGTCTAATATTAGAAAATATCAAATATAATTGGCCATATTCATAACCAAATTAACAAAACCATATGATCATCCAAAGATGCAGAAAAATCATTTGACAAAATCCAACATCCATTCTTATTAAAAAACACTTGAGAGATAGGAATAAATGGATTTTTCCTTGAAATAAAACAGCATTATTTAAAACCATCAAGCATCATATGGGGGACAAACTGCAACCATTCCAATAAATTGGAAAAAGGTGCCCACTATCACCATTACTATGTAATATTGATTAGAAATGCTAGCTTTTGGCAATAAGAGCTGAGAAAGAGATTAAAGGAATAAGAATAGGCAATGAGGAAACCAAATTATCACTTGCTGATGATATGATGGTACTTTTAGAGAACCCCAGAGATTCTACTAAAAGAAGAAATAATCCACAACTTTAGCAAAGTTGCTAGTTATAAAATAAACCCAATAAGTCATCAGCATTTTATATATCACTAAAAAACAACAGTCAGAGTTACAAAGAGAAATTCCATTTAAAGTAACTATGATAATAAAAATATTTGAACCATCGCCAAGGGAAAATCAGAAAATGAACAAAATTACAGACCATTTTCAGACAAATTGTCTGATCTAAAATTGGGAAAAATATTAAATTTTTTGGATAGGGCAAGAAATATAATAAAGATGACAATATTACCTAAATGAATCTATTTATGTAGTGCTATAAAAACGACCCAAAAACTATTTTAATGACCTAGAAAAAATAACAACAAGATTCATATAGAAAACAAAAGGTCAAGAATTTCAAGGGAATTAATGAAAAAAATCAAATGAAGGTGGTTAATAGATCAAAATTATATTATAGAGCAGCAGTTACCAAATACATTTGGTATTTTAAGGAATAGATTAGTTAACAGTGGAAATTAGGTTCAAGGGACAAAACAGTCAACAAAATAGCAACCTAGTTTTGAAAACCCAAAGGCCCCAGCTTTTGGGATAAGAACTTTGTTTGACAAAAATTGCTAAAAATTGGAACAAATGGCAGAAACTAGGCATTGATTCACACTTAATACTGACACCAAGGTAAGGCAAAATGGGTTCAGACCTAGGATAAAGAATGAAATTATTAATAAATTGGAGGAACACAGGATAGTTTACCCCTCAGACCCGTGGAAGAGGAAGGAATTTAACCAAGAAGAACTAGAGATCATTACTGATCCCAAAAAGAAAATTTCGATTTAAACTGAAAAGTTTTGTACAAACAAAACAATGCAAAAATTAGAAGGGAAGAAAAATAAATATTTTTAAGTCAAAGGTTCGATAAAGGCCCTTTCTAAAAAATATAGAGTATTAACCTAATTTATAAAACGCCATTCTCCAATTGAAAATGGTCAGGATATGAAAGAAATTTCAATAAAAATTAAACATTTCTGTCATATGAAAAGATGTCCCAGTCAAATTAATACAGAAATGCAAATTAAGACAACTCTAAGATACACCACACCCAGACAAGATGACAGGAAAAATAATGATGATTGTTGAGGATGAGGAAAACTGGGACACTAAACATTGTTGGTGGAGTTGTGAATGAACCAAATTCTGGAGCAGTTTGGAAATTAAAAAAGTTATCAAACTTGATACCCTTTGATCCAGAAGTGTTATACTCTTATATTCCAAAGAGACTAAAAGAAGGAAAGGGACCTGTATGGACGAATGGTAGCCCCTTTTGAGGGAAAAAAAATATGGAGCCCACCATTTGAGAATGGCTGAATAAATTTGGTATATGAATATTATGGAATACTATTTTTCGTGAAAAGACCAACAGGAAGATTTGGGGCCTGAGAGACTTAATGAACTGATGCTGAGTAAACAAGCAGGCAAGAGATCATTATATACTCCAAAATTACTATATATAATACCCATGGATTTGGCCATTTTCGCAATGGGTCAACCAAATCAGTTCCAATGGGAGAATAACAACCAGCTATACCACAAAAAGAACTTGAAATGTAAGGAATTAATTTTAATTCAATCCCCATATTTTTACCTGCAATTTGATTTCCTTCAGTTTGAAATATTTGAATCTATTTTTTGTGCAAAAACGGTTTGGTATTATACTTTATTTGGTATCTAATTTTTATTTTAATATATTTAATACTACTGGTCATTTTAAACGGGAGGGGGAGAAAGAAAAAAGAACAAGAGATTTTAAATTGAATGTGTAAAGATAACCAAATAACCTGTAAATAAAAAGGCTATAAACAAAATAAAAAAAAAAAAAAAAAAAAAAAAAAAAAAAAAAAAAAAAAAAGACCAAAGAAATTTATCATGGTGACAGGAAAGACCAAAATGAAAACTCACAAGAAGGTTACAAAATCAAAACAGCTACTTCCAAAACCTAAAAAAAAAAAAAAATAAAAATGCATAAATTGCTCTTGTGCCCTAAAACAATTCCAGAAGAAGCTCAAAATTTATTTTAAAAATCAACTAAAACACTAAAGGACAAATTAGCAAAGGAAATGAGAATGAGGCAAGAAAATCATGAAAAAGAAATCAACAGTTTGGTAAAGAAGACTCAAAAAATACTGAGGAATATAATTTAAAAACAGAATAAGACAAATAAAAGATAAACAAAAATTCAGTGAAAAGAATAATACCTTAAAAAGCAGAATTAGCCAAATTAACAAAAAAGATATTTAAGAAATGTACTGAATATAACTTCTTAGGATGTGCAATTGGTCAAATACAAAACAAACTACTAAAGCTCACTGATGAAAATAATTCATTAAAAATCAAAATTGAGCAAGTCGAAAGCAATGACTCCTTGACACATCAAGAAGCAATAAGACAATTTTTCCATATTCATTTTTTAAATAACGTTTTATTGACAGAACATATGCCTGGGTAATTTTTTACAACATTATCCCTTGCACTCACCTCTGCTCCGACTTTTCCCTTCCCTCCCTCCACCCTCTCTCCTAGATGGCAAGCAGTCTTATACATGTAAAACACATTTTTAAAAAGGAAACAAATAGAAGAAAAGAGAAAATATATGATCAGAAAACCAACTGATCTGGAAATTAGATCCAGTAGAAATCATTTTAAAATACATGAATAAATTTGAAAGCCACATTAAAAAAAAACATAAATTTCATCTTTCAAAAATTTATTAAAGAAAATTGCTCTCATATTCTAGAACCAGAGTGTCAAATAGAAATTCAAACAACTTACCAATCACCTCTTGGAAGAAATTCCAAAATGAAAACTGTGAGAGTATCATAACCAAATTTCAGAACTCCCAGATCAAAGAATAAATATTGCAAGTAGTCAGGGAAAAATACTTTAAATGTCATGGAATCACAGTCAGGATATCATAAAATTTAGCTGCTTCTACATTAAAGATTGGAAGGCTTGGAATATAATTGGCAGAGAGTATAAAGAATTAGAATCACCTAACCAACAAAAATGAGCATAATTCTTTAAAGTACAATAAATTGATATTGAATAAAACAGACAACTTTGAAGCATTATTAATGATAGACAAGAAGTAAATAGAAAATTTGACCTTAAATTTAAAAAAAAGCATGAAAAAGTAAACCAGAAAGAAAATTCATAAGGAATTTAATAAGATGCAACTCCTTCCTTACATTTTCATTTGGAAAAATCATACTTCTAACTCATAAGAATTTTTGCATTATTAGGACAATTAGTGATATTTATGGACAGAGGACTTGGATATGAGTTGAATATGATAAAATAATCTCTAAAAAGTAAAATTAATTGAAAAAAGGAAGAATGTAAAAAGGAGAGGGAAAAGTTGGATGGCATAGAATGTTCTCACATTAGAAAGGTATAAAAGAATATTTATAGAACAGAAAAGGATAGATGAAATTAGAGAGACTTGAAATTCATTCTCATCATAATTAACTCAAAAATAGAATTATATATATATATAAAACTCATCAGAAATAGAAATTCATTTTATCCCACAGGTGAGCAGGAGAAGAAGGGGATGAGAGAAATGGGGTACTGAAGGACAGACTGGAAGAGGTTAGAAGCAAGATACTTTATTTCCAGACAATGTTCATTCCTCTTCCTCCTTTACCTTTATTGTAGCAGGTCTTTTGTCTCTCTTCAAGTGATATAATTTGTCTCATTTCACCTCCTTTTTCCTCTTTTCCTACTACAATCATTTTTACCCCTTATTTTTTTTTTATATCATCACATCAGAGTCCATTCATAACCACACTTTTCATCCATGTGATAGCCCCCACTTAGCTGCCCCAGCAAATGAGTCTCAGTGATTAAAATTCTTTCACTGCTTTTCCCAGATATCATCTGAGCTGAGCTGAGCACCCTTTTCACCTTAATGAGATCGACTTTTCAGGAAATCCTTCCAGTCTATCTTGAGCAAGAGAATGGTTTTATTCCATCAGATACTGTTCAGAGGTTTGGTTTTATGTAGTTTTTGAGGGAAACTGGGAAAACTCAAGCAGCTCACTTTCTTTACTCTACTATCTTTGTAACAAAAACTTTTGAGTATAGACAAGTTGAAAGAAGAGAGATTAGGATAAAAAGGGGGCAATAAAAGAGAGGAAAATAATATTCAGTTGTAAAAGATTTACAGCAATTATGTCTGATAAAGACCTAATTTCTCAGATAGAGGAATGAGTCAAATTTATGAAGATAAGAACCATTCCCTAAATGATAAATGATCAAAGGATATGAACAGGCAGTTTTCGGGCATAGTAATCAATATTATTTATACTTATATGAAAATGTCTCTAAAACACAGTTAATTAGAGAAATATAAATTAAAACAATTCTAAGGTACCACTCCTCACCTGTTAATATGACAGAAAACTGAAATGACAAATGTTGAAGATGTGGGGAAATGTAGACATTAATACAGTTAAAGTGGAATTTTGAAATGATTCAGCCATTCTGAAGAGCAATTTAGAATTATGCACAGAGTGCCATAAAACCATGCATACCCTCTGACTACTATTAGGTCTATATCCCAAAGAAATTAAAGGAAAGAAAAGGAAAAGGAACTATATGTACAAAAATATTTATAGCAACTCTTAAATCATGTCAAAAAATTGAAAGCTGATGAGATATCTATAAATTGAGGAATGGCTAACCAAATTATACCATATGATTATATAGAATTCTAGTGTGCTATTAAACAAAATTATGAGCATTGTGCCCTCAAAAAACCTGGAAAAGCTTAATGAATTGATGCAAAGTACAGTGAACAGAACCAAGAGAAAGTTGGACAAAATAAAGCATGATTATCAACTGTGAATGACTTATCTATTCTTAGCAATACAGCATCTCCAAACAATTCCTGAAAGCCTTAGGACAAAACATTTTTTTAAAATGCCATCCATCTCCAGAGGAAAAAAACTAATGGATTCTGAATGCAGATAGAAGCATGTTTTTAAAACTTGCTTTTTCTTTTTTATGAGGGGAGGGAGGTCTTTTTTCTTTTATTACATGACTAAAATGGTAAATGATTTTTGCCTAACTTCACATATATAGCCTGTATCAAAGTGATTGATTTTTTAGTGAGGAAGAAAGGGTGAAAGGTGGAGTAAATTTGTTACTCAAAATTTTAATACAAATATTAAAAATTTGGTTTTACATGTAATTAAGAAAATGTAACTATTTTAAACTTGTGGATTTACAAAAATTGTAAGATTAAGAAACATTTTTTTATAAAGTAATGAATGCATTAGACTTTTAATTTTCAAACTTAATGGTTTTCATAAATAGAGGTTGAATGAAATTAGTCCCCCTCCAAGTTATTGTATATTTCCACTTTTATATTCTTAATCACCTGGAGCATCTAGAAAGTAAATGACTTACCCTTAGTTACATAGTCGCTGTTAGTCAGAAGCAAAAGGTGAACTCAGATTTTTCTGGTCCCAAACTCAGAAATCTATAAATTATGAGATCTCTTGTATAAATTTTACAATCTTCTCCCCCCCCCCGAATTAAAATGTCATATGCTGTATATATATGTATACACACACACACACACACATAAATTCATC
Organism: Sarcophilus harrisii; assembly: GCF_902635505.1. NCBI lineage: Eukaryota > Metazoa > Chordata > Mammalia > Dasyuromorphia > Dasyuridae > Sarcophilus > Sarcophilus harrisii. The sequence goes on from NC_045429.1 coordinate 201,023,182, forward strand.
TAGATTATAAACTCCATGAGAAAAAAGTTTTGTCTTATTCAATTAAAAAAACCTTTGCCTGGCACTTCATACATTGCTAGGCAAATGATAGACAATAAATTAGTGAATGTAATATGAAAGCCAAATGAAGGTGAAATAAAGAACATTTAGTTCTTTAAGCACACCATTCTGTAGAAATAATATTGTTGCTAATTCATTCTAAAAAAGAAAGATATTTTTATCTTCATTTTAAAATATTTTGAAAAACATTGTTAAATTCTAATACACTTTAATAATCTTTTTTTTCACTCCTGTCTTGCACACAGCTTGGTGACCATTTTTCATTATGTACATTACTTTTCTTAGAGGCATAAAAAATTAATCTGAATAGTAATGATTATTTTCCTTTTTTCTGATAATAGATATATAAATTCAGAAAAATCTTTTAAATTGGTGAATAAATAGCAACCACATCTGTTACCAGAATTAAGTTGACAAATCAGTGATAGTCATCCTACAGGGTAAAAAACAGAGCTTTCAAAAGCTAAGCTATATCCACTTGTTTGAGCAATAGATGGAGGGAAAAGAATTAATAGTGTTTTAGAAAGAACACTGACACTAGATTCAGACGTCTTGGTTTTAAATTTCCCTAATACTTACTATATGCACTGATTTGTGATTAGTTCTTTAATAGTTGTTACTATCTACATAGTACAAAGGATTACAAAGATTATTTTATTTTATAAATATAAATTTTATTTATAAATATTTATTTTATATTCATAAGTATTTTATATTACAAATGATATTTTATTTTATCATCATGACACCCTGAAAGGTAGGTGTTATAATTATCATTTTACAAATGAATAAACTGATAAAACACAAAAATTCAATGACTTGCTCAGGGTCATACATCTTATAAATGGCTGAGGCTATATTTGTCCTGAAATTTTCTTAACTACAGGTAAAGCATACTATTTACTGTACCATCTAACTGTCTTAATATTTTTTACCTTCCAGTTCTAGATCTATGATCCTATCTTGATTTTTGCTACCTAGAAGTACTTTCCAATTCTATTATTCTCAATGGTTCTATAGGTACTAGTGATTTTGGAAAACTTTTTCAATAGGTTCATAAAAAATGTATATGGTGAAAAATCAACTAATTGTATGTCTTTAGTTCTATCTACATAACCTAAAGTCTAGCTTCCATTACTGGGCTTTTCAGAATTATTCTGTTGTTGTTGTTGTTGTTGTTGTTGTCATTGTTGCTGTTGTATTTTATTGTTTAATTAATTTATTTATTTTTAATGCACATTGCTCTTTGAGTAATGTTGGGAGAGAAATATCAGAACAAAAAGGAAAAGGGTATGGGAGAGAAAAAAAACAGAAAAAAATAAACAAATTACCATAGCATGTGTTGATTTACATTCAATCTCCATAATTCTTTTTTTCTGGATGTAAATGGCATTTTCTACCCACAATCTACTGGGATTGCCTAGATCACTGAATCACTGAGAAGAACCAAGTCTTTCATAGTTGATCATTGCACATTCTTCCTGTTATTGTGTACAATATATTCCTGGTTCTGCTTGTTTCACTGAGTGTCAGTTCGTGTGAATCTTTCTAGGCCTTTCTAAAATCATCTTGTTCATCATTTTTTATAGAATAATAATATTCCATTACCTTCATATATTATAAGTTATTCAGTCATTCCTGAAATGATGGACATCTACTCATTTTCAAACTCTTTGCTACCACATAAAGTCTCTATTTTTGAGATTTCTATATATTTTTTTAAAGTTAACTTCCTAACTTCAAAATATACAGTCACATAGAAAATATTGCATGAGATGTGAAGAGGTTATAGCATATGCAAATGGAAAATTCATAGGAAAAATGTCAGCAGACAAATATTATCAGAGAAACAAAAAAAGATAGGTCATATGGTCACATATGAAGAATTACCTATACATCTTATCTCTCCATGAAATGTTATGGAAATGAGAGGAAGGCCACCAGCATATTTAATTGTCTCTTGTAAAGGATTTCTAGGAAAACAGAGATGAAATGCACCAGATTATGAAAAAGGGCAATTGTGTAGTATACCATTCAGGGACTGCCTCATATCAATCATTTCAGAGCTCCTTCATATAACATTTTAAATGAAATCAATTTTTAACAAAAGTTTAAATACTAGTACAACACTAATAGTAAATCACAAACAAAAAAACAAACAACACATTTTGAAGTGTGGAGAATGGAGAAAAACATTGAAAACATTTTTCTCATTATATTACTACAAATTTTGGTTCATGTGTTCATGTGGGAAGACAGTATTCAGATGAAACTGTAATTTTAAAAAGAGCAAAAAGAAAATCTAAGAATATAAATTAAACTGTGCTAGTCATGCACCACATTTTTAGTTTCCCAAGTTAAGACAGTTAAAAACAACAACAAAACATCCTGTAATGCTTATTTTTGTTTAAAATGTCACAGATTCCATAGAAAATAGCTCAAGAATCTGAAAAGCTCTTGCTGGCTAAAGGCCCCATACTGGAATGCAATGGAATTTTGTTGCACTCCAGTTGAGATTGCCTACAGCATGAGAACCTGAGTGCCTCATTTCTTCTTGTTATTTTTCAGAGTTCCTGATTAGTCACTTTGGTAAGTCAATTCTGAATGTTTCTGTGAAATGGAATGTGGGAGGCTTTGCTTTCCTCTAGATATATACTGGCTAGCTGATTCTTTCTCTGCAGGTTTCCATCACTCTAACTTTTCTGAGTCAAACAGAGGAAAATGATCAGCTTTCTTTTATTCTGAGAATCCTAGGTCCTTTGAAGTGAGATTTTGAACATTATAACTTTATATAGGTAGGAAACTATATATGACATTTTGAGGGATCTCTAAGTGCCCAATTTACAATGCTAAAATTTCTGCCATTGTTATCAATTTTTTATTAGATACTTGTTATAACATTATGATAAAATATTTAAATAATATTTTTGTTTCTGATTTTTTCTTGATCCATTCTTTTCTATTAAAGCTTTTTTATTTTCAAAACACATACATGTATAATTTTTTGACATTAACTCTTGCAAAACCTTGTGTTACAAATTTTCCCCTCCTTCCCCCCAACTCCTCCCCTAGATGGCAGGTAATCCAATATATGTTATGCATGTTAAAATATGTTAAATCCAATATATGTAAACATGTTTATACAATTATCTTGCTACACAAGAAAGATCAAATCAAAAGGGAAAAAATTAATAAGACAAAGTGAAAGCAACCAACAACCAAAATAATGAAAATGCTATATTTTGATCCACACTCAGTTCCTACAGTTATCTCTCTACTTATTGATGGCTCTTTTCATCACAAGAGCATTGGAAAAAGTCTCAATCATCTCATTGTTGAAAAGAGTCACATTCATCAGAATTAATCATTGTATAATATTGCTGTTGCTGTGTACAATGATCTCCTGGTTCTGCTCATTTCACTTCGCATCAGTTCATGTAAGTCTCTCCAAGCCTCTCTGAAATCATGCTGTTAATCATTTCTTATAGAACAATACTACAAAAAAATACTTTTTTTGCACATGTGGGTCACTTTCCTTCTTTTAACATCTCTTTGGGATATAAGGCCAGTAGAAACACTGCTGGATCAAAGGGTATGCACAGTTTAATAAACCTTTGAGCATAGTTCCAAATTGCTCTCCAGAATCGTTGGATCGCTTCACACTTCTACCAACAATGTCTGTGTCCCAGTTTTCTCAAATACCCTCCAACATTGAATAATACTTCTTAACATTTATATCTCACTTTAAAGTTTGAAACTTTTTCATTTCTCTTTCATCATTTATCCTAAATGATAATATGACTCAGAGATCCAGTTATATTATACTCCCATTCAAAATAATCAAAGACTTCCTAGCAATCAAAGGATAATAGACAAAGTCCTTAATCTATCTTTTAAGGGTCTCTATAGTTTTGCTTCAACTTAACTTTCTAATTTTGATCCTATACCTTTTATATAGTGTATGTGTGTGTGCATTTATGTGTGTATATAGGTAAATGCATGTATGTACACATGTAGATACATGTAGGTACATATGTTTATATGTATATATATATATATATATGTGTATGAAATTCATAATGTTCATGGAATTCCAGGTTAAGTACCTATTTTAAGCTGTTAGCACGTAATTAGTATGCTAACACCAACAATAAGTGATGAGGCCTATAAGAAAAGGAATTAGATTAGTTGTAATAAGATGTTTAAAGATTAACTCTTCTAATTGCTAACCATGTAATCTTATGCAAGTCTATTAAACTCACCATATCTTACTTTCTAATATGTAGAATGACAAAATATTCTAAATGAGATCTAAAGTGTTTACGTTCTATATTTAAGTTTCCATAATATTAGACTGTCAATTTGCCAATTTGGAAAGAAAAGATGGGACTCTGAAACATAAAGGTATATAATATTAGTCTTGGGATAATGGAGAAGGAAAAGAAAACCCAAATATAAGATTTTTCACAAATAAGATATATATTTAATGAACAATACTGAAGCCCTGGATACTTAGAAATAGTAATTCCTAAAGAGGAAAAGAAAGCAATAATAGGAAAATCCCTAAAGACATTTTATATTGGATAGGTATCAAGGATAGCCTACAACATTTCTGAGACAGATTTGAAACAGATTAAAGTATAATTGAAAATATGTAACAGAATTGTAAATCAAGTCCCAAAGTCCAATGGAGATCAAAGTCCTTCACCTAAATAAGAAATAGGATGGAGTTGATGACAATTAGAAGGCATTTCTTCTCTCTTTATAATTTCTTTAATCTTTATAATTTCAAGAAAATCTTTGGGCTCTCTTGTCACTTTGGGTGCTGTACAGTGGAAACCAGAGTGTCAGGGTATGATCTATAACTCCACAATCAGTGTAAAAAATACATTTAATATAAACAGCAAAAGAAGATTCAGTAATTCTATGGGAAAATCTTCACATGACCTTATGACATACCTAGTAGTACATCTTCTTTGCTTTGATGTCACCAAAGGGTGGAACCAGGACTCAGTCCACTGCCAGGAATTGATCTCATGAGTAAATTCCTCCAATAAATCAAATAAATCCTAATAACATGTATTAGTTTCCATTCTGGTGTATACTACCCTTCTTTTTCCAATATGTCAATACTTTTCTGTTACAGTGTTGAATAGTTTGTATCCTTTCAGGTACTTCTAACTTCTAGTTCAGAGAGAAAGAAAATGAATAATATCAATACAACTTCAGGTTGCTAAAAGGAAAATAAAATTCTGGGTAAAGTCACCATGAGAGGAACTCATATTCTCTATTCTGTTCTTGTACCCTCATCTTGCTACAATAGAAATTTAGGGGAATTTCTCCCAAGGTAAGATAGGGGACGCCTTTAATTGACCTCTTCCCTCACTTCCCACGAGAGAACTCCTTCATTCTCTATTTTCTGGCATACATTTTCTGCATATACTTTCCTGATTTCTCTTTTGTTATTAATATAGATAAATGACTTTCTTTGTTACTTACTATGTATGTTCTTGGCATTTTGTGAGAAAGGAGTCAATGATTAGATTCTATTTTTGTCATTAATGAATAGCAATCAAAATTTAAAGTGATCATGAAAAGTATTTCCTGGATCTAAAAATTTTAAGGAACTTAGTAAGTATATAATAGCTTGGTACCACCTTTTTCAAGGACAGCAAAATAGTCAAACTTCTGGTTCATTCACCTACTAACCCTTCTAGAGAATGTAATGTCTTCCTTGGAGAAGAGACTAGAAATGTCTATTATACCTCCATTCTAGCCATATAACACCTATAAGTGATAGCATCTTCATAAAATAATATTTTTAAAATAAATAACATTAATATGCAGTATTCTAAGAATTCAATAAGTAACATTATTTATAGGTTAGTGGTCCCTGTTTCTATTTGAATTTGAAACAACTGGTCTACTGTTATGATGTTGCCAAGAACCATCTCTGATTATCTGGGTCACCAATTTTTGGTGTGGCCTTAGAGAGTTTATTATTCCTAATAAAAATATTAAAGAGTTCTTTGTCATCTTAACTAAGAATTTCAAAATTTAATCTGGCAAGCTGCAATGCTACTAATTTTAGTGGAAATATTTGCTTAAATGATTCCTCAAGCCTTAACGAAAAAAATATTTAAAATCTATGGAGAACAGATGGAAAAGAATAAACATGGCAGAGCAAGAAATGTAATTTCCAAGGTTTTAAAGGGATGTTGAAAAATAAATAATAAAAAATAACACTTAAGCTCTGTAATAAAAATGACTTTAATTATCTATTAGCAAGAAGCATTACTGTTAGCAAGAAGCTGTGATAGTTTGAAGTTATTAAATTTATATCTAGGTTGTTGTGTCTGGACTAGCTCTCTGGAGGATCTCTATAACTAGCCTGAGTCCTTGGTCTTAGAAGAGGAGTGATGAGGTGAGACTCATGTGGATGATCAAACATAGAATCCATTTATTCCAAATTTTCCCAGCCCCATATACCCTAATACTCTAACATAATCAAAGCAACACTATTCATGCACTAACTACATACTGTGCATGGGGGACCACATAAACAACTTGCTATTGTATGTAAATGACTCTTTCTCCCTTGGTATCACTGTGCTTCAAATACAACACAAGTTGTCACCACCTTCTGACTGCTCAGGAAGGCTCAGAGCCCTTAGGGGAGATGGGGAGCAGAACCAGACATTGTTAGTACGTTCCCTCTGGGCCGAAGGGTCTTTTATCTTGCAGAGTTCCCCCCACCATCTGTGGTCCTCTACATCTCTCTCTTTCTTTTGTTTTAATTGAAACAGGTATTTATTAGTGGTTAAATCCATCAGCATGGGAAAAACCACACAAGCAAGTCATAATGTAACAAACAATGTGAATAAAATGTATCCTATAAAAGACTTCTATGAGTCCCAGAAGGAAGGTATAGAAAATAACTATCAATTTACAACCACACATACACCTCCTTCAACAGCCAAGATATAGTCCAAAGCCTATCTATTGTCCATAACATCATGTCCAATGATTCCTGCAGGTTTGAAGTCCTGCATCAGATTCATTAACAATATTTTTTGTCATGGTAATGTTCATGAGTCAATTGCCATAAACATAGGGTTAACTGCCATGCTCTTTCAGCAGTGGGTACAGTCAGAGATGGAACCATCCATTGTTTCTTGGGTCTTCTCCTTCATTTCAAGGGTCTTCTCTTTTTCTGTTTTTCTCCAATAAACAAAGTGGATACAGCAATTTGGCACTCATAGGTTTCCTTCACCATCTGTAGAGACACAAGCAAACTCTTTGCCCTAAGTGGTTAGTCTATCTGGCTCCTTCCATTCACCATTCTCTGGATCTTTCCACATTACCTGGCAATTATCTAAAAATATTGGAGCTGCTCTTACTGGACATTGCCCTTTTGGTGGTTTATAAAACTTGTCTGCCAGAGCCATTGCATCTTCATCAAAAATCAAAAAAAAAAAAAAATATATATATATATATATTTTTTTGTATATATATATACATAGTATAACGAGTTAAGTTTAGTAGCTCTCTAGGGTTACCTGTGGCTTCCCCTTTCTTTTGTTTTTGGAGGAGTATCTTGATGTCTCTATTCCTCTTCTATTATTGTTAGTTTTTGAGGATTGAAGGGTATGCCAGTGGTGTGTGAAATCTGATACTGTGTACAAAATGTGTGAAATGTTTAGAAGTATATGCAAGTCCATTATCTGTTTTTATTGCTTGTGGCACACCCATAATTGCAAAAGCCTGTGTAAGGAATTCAGTGACCACTCTAGCTGCCTCTTTTGCTGCTGTTACTGCAAAAATAAATCCTGAAAATGTTTTGACTACAACATGGATAAAAGAGAGACGACCAAAAGATTTATAATGAGTCACATCCATTTGCCAAATTTCACTGGGTCTCAAATCATAAGGGTTTTTCCCTGGAGGGAACATAGAAGTGTGGAAAGGAAGGCAAACTGTAAGAGCTTTTACTATGCTCCTAGCTTCCTCTTTTGTTATCCCAAACTGCAGACATAAAGCTCATGCAGCCTGATAATATTTTGAATGAGATTCTTGGGATGCCTGAACTAGAGGAGTGTTAGCTAACATGGTAAGAAAGTGATCTGCCTTTGAGTTTCCATCAAAAAACAGGAATTAGAAGGCTTGTATGAGAATAGACATGCAAGATATAATAATCATCTGGACATTTTCTCACCTGCTCTTAAAGTTCCTTAAAAAGCTGATAGATGTTAGAGGCTATAACTTTTATTTGGATTATGTCAATTCTTTGTACCACACCTAATGAATGGACCAAATCAGATATTATATTTACACCCCCTGGATAATAAGTAAGAGCTAACATAATTGCATATAACTCATTCTGTTGAGTAGACTGAAAAGAAGTTCTGACTACTCTTTTTTATAGCTAAGTCAGGAGAATATATAGCACAAATATTATGTTTGGATCCATCTGTAAAAATGGTTTGGTCCTTGAAGAGGAATCTTAGAAATCTTTTCTTCAAAAACCTATGAGGAGCAGCTAGGGGGTGCAGTGGGTAGAGCACCAGACCTGAAGTCAGGAGGACCTGAGTTCAAATCTGACCCCAGACACTTAACACTTCATAGCTGTGTGACCTTGGGCAAGTCACTTAACTCCAATTGCCACAAAAAAAAAAAAATCTAGGGTGAATTATGTAATAGCCAGGTTATGTTTAAGGGAGACCCATGTATAAAATTTGAAGCTATGGCAAATAAAAGTTGCTATTCTGGCATGGTTTCACAGCATACATTAATTTATGCATTGGTATGAAAGGTGTATATCTTGTCAGGTCTTATCCCAGATAAGAGTATTTCTTGCTTAAAGGCTTTAAATAAGGTTCTAGCCACAAGCACTGGGTAAGGAATAAGGCTTTGATCTGGTTGTACTTGGAGGATCACCCACTCTATCACACTGTCTCTTTGATGAAGAACTGATGTAGGTGTTTCTTTTGTAGCAAAAACTGGTATTTTCAAGGGTTTTTTAGTGACATTCAGCCATATTGGATAAAGGCAGTTCAACCTCTCTCAGAGTATTTTGGGCTTATTTGATAACCTGGTGTAGTGAGATTAAGCAGTGTCTCCCCTTAAAATGTCATACAATGGTTATAATTGATAAGTAGTTAAGCCTAACACTGGACATATCCATTGAATATCTCCTATCAATTTCTAAAAGTGATTTAAGGTATTCAACTTCTCTGTTCTTTTTTCATTATACCTTTTTATTTACAAGATATATGCATGGGTAATTTTTCAGCACTGACTCTTGCAAAACCTACTGTTCCAACTTTTCCCCTCCTTCCTCCCACCCCCTCCCGTAGATGACAGGTAGAGCACTACATGTTAAATATGTTTAAGTATAACATGTATTAGTCATCCTGCCATCTAGGGAATGGGGTGAGGGGAAGGAGGGGAAAAATTGGAACAAAAGGTTTGGCAATTGTCAGTGCTGTAAAATTACCCATGCATATAACCTGTAAATAAAAAGCAATTAAAAACTAAAACTAAATAAATAAATAAATAAAAATTAAAAATAAATAAATTTAAATTAAAAATAAATAAATAAATATGTTAAAGTATATGTTAAATGCAATATATGTATATCTATTCATACAGTTATCTTGCTGCACAAGAAAAATCGAATTTAGAAATAAGGTTAAAAAAAAATCTTTGAAGGAAAACAAAAATGGAAGCAGACAATAACAGAAGGAGTAGAAATGCTATGTTGTACTCCACACTCATTTCCCATAGTTCTATTGCTGAGTGTAGCTGGTTCTCTTCATTATTAAACAATTGGAACTGATTTGCTTAATCTCATTGTTGAAGAGAGCCATGTCCATCAGAACTGATCATCATATAGTATTGTTGTTGAAGTGTCTAATGATCTCCTGTTTCTGCTCATTTCACTCAGCATGAGTTCATGTAAGTCTCTCCAGGACTTTCTGAAATCATCCTGCTGGTCATTTCTTACAGAACAATAACATTCCATAACATTAACATCCACAATTTGTTCAGCCATTCTCCAATTGATAGGCATCCATTCAATTTCCAGTTTCTAGCCACTATAGATAGGGCTGCCACAAATATTTTTGCACATACAGGTCCCTTTCTCTTCTTTAATATTTCTTTGGGATATAAGCCCAGTAGTAACACGGCTGGAGCAAAGAGTATTCAATTTGATAACTTTTTGAGAATAGTTCCAAATTACTCTTCAGAATAGTTGGATGCATTCACAATTCCACCAACAATTTATCAATGTCCCAGTTTCCACACATCCCCTCTAATATTCATCACTATCATTTCCTGTCATCTTAGCAAATCTGAAAGGCATGTAATGGTATCTCAGAGTTGTATTAATTTGCATTTCTCTTATAAATAATGATTTGGAGCATCTTTTCATATGGCTAGAAAGTGTTTCAATTTCTTGATCTGAAAATTGTCTGTTCAGATCCTCTGACCATTTATCAGTTGGGGAATGGCTTGCTTTCTTATAAATTAGAGTTAATTCTCTATATATTTTGGATATGAGGCCTTTATCAGAACCTTTGACTGTAAAAATGTTTTCCCAGTTTAGTGCTTCCCTTCTAATCTTGTCTGCATTAGTTTTGTTTGTATAAATTTTTTTTAATTTGATATAATCAAAATCATCTATTTTGTGATCATTAATGATCTCTAGTTCTTCTTTGATCACAAATTCTTTCCTCCTTCACAGGCCTGAAAGGTAAACTATCCTATGTTCTTATAATTTATTTATAATCTTATTTTTATTCCTAGATCATGAACCCATTTTGACCTTATCTTAGTGCACAGTGTTAAGTGTGGGTCAATGCCTAGTTTCTGTCATACTAATTTCCAATTTTTCCCAGCAGATTTTGTCAAACAGTGAATTCTTATCCCAAACACTGGGGTCTTTGGGTTTGTCAAATACTAGATTGCAATAGTTATTGACTACTGAGTCCTGTGAACCTAGCCTATTCCACTGATCAATTAGTCTATTTCTTAGACAATACCAAATGGTTTTGGTGACCACTGCTTTTTAATATAATTTTAGATCCAGTACAGGTAGGCCACCTTCATTTGATTTCTTTTTTCATTAGTTCCCTTGAAATTCTTGACCTTTGGTTCTTCCAGATGAATTTTGTTGTTATTTTTTCTAGGTCATTAAAATAGATTTTTGGGAGTCTGTTTGGTATAGCACTAAATAAATAGATTAGTTTGGGTAGTATTGTCATCTTTATTATATTCACTCGACCTATCCAAGAGCACAATATTTTTCCAATTGGTTAGATCTGTCTTTATTTGTGTGGAAAGTGTTTTGTAGTTTTGCTCATATAGTTCCTGGTTTTCCCTTGGCAGATAGATTCCCAAAGATTTTATACTATCAACAATTATTTTAAATGGAATTTGGCTTTGTATCTCTAGCAACTGGGTTTTGTTAATGATATATAAGAATGCTGATGATTTTTGTGTATTTATTTTGTATTCTGCAACTTTAAAAAGTGGGGGAGGAAAAGGGAAAAGGAAAGATGTAGGCTAAATAGAAGGGAATACAGAAATAGTAAGGAAAAGGTATAAGAAAGAGGAAGGGACTCTAAGGGAGAGGGAGGGATTCTAAAGAGGGAGAGCTGGATGAGGAAAGTAGTGCTTGTAAGTTTAATACTGAGGAGGGTAGTAAGGGGGCTTACTTTCATATAACAGATAAAGAGAAGATCAATAAATTGGGCTTGCAGCTTAAAAAGCTAGAAAAAGATTAAACTAAAATCCCCAATCAAATACTAAACTTGAAATTCTAAAAATAAAAGGAGAAAATAATAAAATTGAAAATAAAAAAAACTATTGAATTAATAAATAAAACTGAGTTGGTTTTATTAAAAAAAACAATAAAAGAGATAAACTTTGGAAAATTTGATTAGTAAAAGGAAAGAGGAAAATCAAATTATTAGTCTTAAAATTGAAAAAGGAGAACTCTCCACCAATGAAAAAAAAAAATTAGAGCAATAAATAAGAGTTATTTTGCCTAACTTTATTCCAATAAATTTGACAACTTAAGTGAAATGGATGAATGCCTTCAACTCTTCTGTTCTTAAAGAAAGTTTTTATACCATAACTACTGTACTGAGGGATATACTTCATATCCTAAATATTGAAAATAAGTATGCCTTTGATTTTTTTTTCTAGAGCCATATACAAATGGTAGTTTCTTACAGTGGTCTTTTGTAGATATGCTTCTAACATTTGCTCCTCAGGTGCACATCCCCACATATCATCCAAGTAGTATAATAACATAACTTTTGGGAAAAAATTTTTGTTTTACTGGAGTAAAAGCAGCAGCCACATACATTTGTTACATGGTAGGGCTATTTTTTATTTCCCATAGCAAAACTATCCATTCAAATCTTTTATAAGGCTCAGCTATTTTAACACTGAGCACTGAAAAGGCAAATATTTTCATATCAATTTTCCATTGGGTGAGGATTAGTTCAGGGGTCCTCAAACTTTTTAAATAGGGGGCCAGTTCACTGTCCCTCAAACTGTTGGAGGGCTGTATTATAGTAAAAACAAAAACTTTGTTTTGTGGGCCTTTAAATAAAGGCACTTCATAGCCTTAGGTGAGGGGGATAAATGTCCTCAGCTGCTGCATCTGGCCTGTGGGCCATAGTTTGAGGACCCCTGGAAGGCTGGCAGGCTTTTCACAGCTACCCTGCCTAAAAAATCAAAGTGCTCAATAGTAATCCTAACTGCAGAAAATGTCCCTTTTCTTTTGCCTTGCCTCTGGACATAGGAGGGCAAAACTGTGCTGTAGGGAAAGGGACTTGTATGTGCCAAAATGTTAGTGGCAGCCCTCTTTGTAGTGGCTAGACACTGGAAAATGAATGGATGCCCATCAATTGGAGAATGGTTGGGTAAATTGTGATATATGAATGTTATGGAATATTATTGTTCTGTAAGAAATGACCAGCAGGATGAATACAGAGAGGCTTGGAAAGACTTACATGAACTGATGCTAAATGAAATGAGCAGAATCAGGAGATCATTATATACTTCAACAACAATACTGTATGAGAATGTATTCTGATGGAAGTGGATTTCTTCGACATAGAGAAGATTTTTTTTGTCAAAATTAATTTATTTTCCGTTATCTTCAAAGATTTTGGTGAGTTTACAGTATGGATGAGTACTGAAGAAGAAATTATAGACATTATGCATATTCTTCATTATATGTCAATAAGTTCTTCAGACCAGAGGGAGCTACCACGGCTTTTTTTTTTTAATTTAATAGCCTTTTATTTACAGGTTATATGTATGGGTAACTTTATAGCATTAACAATTGCCAAACCACTTGTTCCAATTTTTCACCTCTTACCCTCCCACCCCCCCCCCAGATGGCAGGATGACCAGTAGATGTTAAATATATTAAAATATAAATCAGATACACAATAAGTATACCTCACCAAACTGTTATTTTGCTGTACAAAAAGAATCAGACTCTGAAATATTGTACAATTAGCTTGTGAAGGAAATCAAAAATGCAGGTAGGCAAAAATATAGGCATTGGGAATTCAATGTAATGGTTTTTAATCATCTCCCAGAGTTCTTTCTCTGGGCGAAGCTGGTTCAGTTCATTACTGCTCCATTGGAAATGATTTGGTTGATCTCATTGCTGAGGATGGCCAGGTCCATCGGAACTGGTCATCATATAGTATTGTTGTTGAAGTATATAATGATCTCCTGGTCCTGCTCGTTTCACTCAGCATCAGTTCGTCTAAGTCTCTCCAGGCCTTTCTGAAATCATCCTGTTGCTCATTTCTTACAGAACAATAATATTCCATAATATTCATATACCACAATTTATTCAGCCATTCTCCAACTGATGGGCATCCACTCATTTTCCAGTTTCTAGCCACTACAAAGAGGGCTGCCACAAACATTTGTCCACATACAGGTCCCTTTCCCTTCTTTATGATCTCTTTGGAATATAAGCCCAGTAGTAACACTTCTGGATCAAAGGGTATGCACAGTTTGATAACTTTTTGAGCATAGTTCCAAACTGCTCTCCAGAATGGTTGGATTCATTCACAACTCCACCAACAATGTGTTAGTGTCCCAGTTTTCCTGCATCCCCTCCAACAATCATCATTATTTTTTCCTGTCATCTTAGCCAATCTGACAGGTGTGTAGTGGTATCTTAGAGTTGTCTTAATTTGCATTTCTGTGATTAATAATGACTGGGAGCATCTTTTCATATGACTAGAAATAGTTTCAATTTCTTCATCTGAGAATTGTCTGTTCAAATCCTTTGACCATTTTTCAATTGGAGAATGGCTTGATTTTTTATAAATTAGAGTTAATTCTCTATATATTTTGGAAATGAGGCCTTTAGCAGAACCTTTGACTGTAAAAATATTTTCCCAGTTTATTGATTCCCTTCTAATCTTGTCTGCATTAATTTTGTTTGTACAAAAACTTTTCAGTTTGGTATAATCGAAATTTTCTATTTTGTGATCAGTAATAATCTCTAGTTCTTCTTTGGTCATAAATTCCTTCCCCTTCCACAGGTCTGAGAGGTAAACTATCCTGTGTTCCTCTAATTTATTAATAATTTCATTCTTTATGCCTAGGTCATGAACCCATTTTGACCTTATCTTGGTGTATGGTGTATAAGTTGCTATAGTTGTTGACTGTTTTGTCCCTCGAACCTAACCTATTCCACTGATCAACTAATCTATTCCTTAGCCAATACCAAATGGTTTTGGTAACTGCTGCTCTATAATATAATTTTAGATTTGGTACAACTAAGCCACCTTCATTTGATTTTTTTTTTCATTAATTCCCTAATGAAATTCTTGACCTTTTGTTTTCCATATGAATTTTGTTGTTATTTTTTCTAGGTCATTAAAATAGTTTTTTGGGAGACTGATTGGTATAGCGCTAAATAAATAGATTCGTTTAGGTAATATTGTCATCTTTATTATATTTGCTCGCCCTATCCAAGAGCATTTAATATTTTTCCAATTGGTTAGATCAGACTTAATTTGTGTGAAAAGTGGTCTGTAATTTTGCTCATAAAGTTTCTGATTTCCCTTGGCAGATGGATTCCTAAATATTTTATATTATCAGTAGTTACTTTAAATGGAATTTCTCTTTGTAACTCTGACTGTTGGATTTTGTTAGTGATATATAAGAACGCTGATGACTTATGTGGGTTTATTTTATAACCAGCAACTTTGCTAAAGTTGTGGATTATTTCTAATAACTTTTTAGCAGAATCTCTGGGGTTCTCTAAGTATACCATCATATCATCAGCAAAGAGTGATAGCTTCTAATACCCCGCTTCTGATAAATTCTTATGGCTATATAACGAAAAAAAATGTTGCATTTAAAAATACAATTGCGTGAATATTCAACAAATTAGAGTGTTCAGAGGAAGAATGGTGGTATTCATATGATCATTTCAATTTCAGAGTTCTTACAAGAAGGAATCATAATAAAGATGAAGATTCATTTAAAAACATTGAAATGTAATGAAAGGGAAAGTGTTGTGGGTCATTTTATGGTAATAAAAATAAATAACCTTCATTTCTTTAAAGATTAGAAGTAGACCATCCCTAATTATTATTTCTGCAATATAAAAATATAGAAACTCATAAAGAGTTTCATAAAGAAACCACACATTTTTAAAATACCTATGAAAAATGTTGTATATACGGCTAGATCTCCCAAGCCTCAATATTGCTTTGGAGATGCAATTATTGCCAGCTCAAGCTTCAAAAATTTATGAAGAAAAGATGCTTTCCATGTTCCTACATTGCTATTTGATTTCTTTGAGCCAAACTTATTCCTGGTATCAGTTGATCCAGGCTAAAGTAGCTTTAATGTTAAATTAGCTGTTGTTGTTGTTGTTGTTTCATTTTTCCTGATGAATTTGGTTTGGCAAAATACTTTAAGTTTTTTGGAATCTGATGGTTTTAAATGTTAGTTCTACATGAGGTAATCCAGAGCTTCTAGAAGGTATCTACAAAACCACTGAATCTTTACCTTTAGGTTTCTGAGGAACCTTCAAGGAACAAATAACCAGTTCCCTTACTCTATCTTTTCTGGTTATGAATGTATAAAATAATGTCTTTCCTTCCTTACCTCCCTGGATAATAAAGATCCTTTTCTTTAGCCTCCCAAACTATTCCTTCCTAGGTTTTTCTTCTTTCTACCTCAACTTGTCAGGTGCCTCCCTCACCCTCCTGGAGATGTATTATATACTTAAACCTTAAATCTTTCTTGAAACATTTTCTCTATTTTAGTCTTCCTGAAGTAAATTCCCTTTGCTAAAGTTCTGGATTATTTCTAATAACTTTTTAGTAGAATCTCTGGCATAGAAAAGATCTAACACAGTTTCAATTGATCAATGATGGACAGAAGCAGCTAAACACAAATAAAGAACACTGGGAAATGAATGTAAAGTGTTTGCATTTTTGTTTTTCTTCCAGGGTTTTTTTTGGAATCTGGGTTTCTTCCAGGGTTTTTTTGGAATCTGGGTTTCTTCCAGGGTTTTTTCTGAATCCAATTCTTCCTGTGCAACATGAGAACTGTTCTGTTCTTCACAGATATATTGCATGTAGGATATGCTGTGACATATTTAACATGAATAGGACTGCTTGCCACCTGGGGGAGGGGGTGGAGGGAGGTAGGGGAAAAGTCAGAATAGAAGTGAGTGCAAGGGATAATGTTGTAAAAAACAAAAAATTACCCAGGCATGGGTTCTGTCAATAAAAAGCTATAATTATTTTAAAAAAAAGATTTCTTTGGGATATAAGTTCAGGACAAACCCTGCTGTATCAAAGGGTATGCACAGTTTGATAACTCTTTGGGCATAGTTCCAAATTGCAAAGTTATGTTTTTTAAGCATTAAAATATTTCCTTCCCTACATGGGAAGATAATATGTATAACTCAAAAGAACTATATCTTTATAAGGAGAATATATGGATATGATGTAACTTTCTTGTTATGTAAAAAAGAAACTATGAGTAGAAAAGGAGTTGTACTGGAAGAAGAGGAATGGGAAGACAAAATGGAGTAATTACATCATATGAAGAGGCAAAGAAGATCTATTACAGTTGAGGGAATGAAGGGAGGGGAACGAGCATTATTTGAACTTCAGTCTCATCAGATTTGGCTCAAATAGGCAAAATCATATATATTTAGTTTGATATAGAAATGTATCTCACTCTATTTGGAAACAGGAGTGGAAAGGAGAAAGGGGGAGACTAATGGAAGAATAGAAATATAAGAGGAAAGAAATAAGAAAAAGTAAAAGACTGAAAAGGGGAATGAAGATTGAGAAAGATGGTGGGCAGAAGCAAAACACTGGTTACCACTGAAAAGGAGAAAGGAAAAAGAAAAATATAACGAGAAAAATAGGAAGGGGGAAATACAGAGTTATTAATTTTAACTGTTAATATGAATGAGATAAACTCTCCCATAAAATAGAAACAAATAGCATACTGAATTAAAAGCCAGAATTCTACAATATGTTGTTTACAGGAAACACATTTGAAACAGAGGAATACATGCAAAATAAAGATAAAAGGCTGGAGCAGAATCTATTATGCTTCAACTGAAGGGGAAAAAAAAAAGCAGGGGTAGCAATCCTGGTCTAAGATCAAGCAAAAACAAAAAATAGATCTCATTAAAAGAGATAGGAAATAAAACTACATCTTGCTAAAGGGTATCATAGATAATGAAGTAATATCAGCAGTAAACATATATGCGGTAAGGGGAATAGAATCCAGAGTCAAGAGAAGTTAAGAGAGCTGCAAGAAGAAATACACAGCAAAACTACACTGTGGGAAATCTCAATCTCCCACTATCAGAACTAGATATATTGACCCACAGAATAAAAAAGAAAGATGGTAAGAAAGTAAATAGAATGTTTTAAAAGTTAGGTATTATAGAACTTTGGAGAAAATTGAATGGGAAAAGTATTAGTGCCTAAAAACCTCAAATTCAAATGCAGAAAGGCCAGAATAATAAATGCATCTTTTTCAGATCATAATGTAATAAAAATTACATGTAATAAAAAAACCAGGGAAAATAGACCAAAAGTTAATTGTAAACTAAATAATCTAATTCTTTTTTTTAATTTTTCTGGTATATTTATTAATTTTAAAGTACATTATTTTATGAATCATGTTGAAAGAGAAAAATCAGAGCAAAACAGAAAAAAAAACATAGAAGAGATTAAAAAGAAAACAAAAAAAAAGAAGTGAACACAGAATGTGTCGATTTATATTCAATTTTCTTAATTCTTTTTCTGGATGCAGATTGCATTTTCTGTCTAAAGTCTATTGAAATTGTTTCAGATCACCAAATCACTGAGAACCAATTCTGTCATAACTGATCATTGCACATTCTTACTGTTTTTATGTACAACATATTCCTAGCTCTGCTTTTTTCACTCAGCAAAAGTTCATGTAAATCTTTCCAGGTCTTTCTAAAATTATCTTGGTTGCAATTTTTTTTTTATAAAAAATCATATTCTATTATCTTCATATACTACATCTTATTAAGCAATTCCCCAATTGATGGACATCCACTCCTTATCCAATTATTTGTTACCACAAAAGGAGCTGCTAAAAATATTTTTGCACATGTGAATCTTTTTTTCTCTTTTATGATTTCCATGGGATACTGATCCTATAATGGCACTGCTGGCTTTAAACATATGCACAGTTTTATAGCTTTTTGGGCATAGATCCATATTGCTCTCCAGAATGGTTGCATCATTTCACAACTCCACCAACAATACATTAGTTTTCCCACATCCCATTCGATATTAATCATTATTTTTTCCTGTCCTTTAACCAAAGTTATTTTAATTTGTATTTCTTAATTAATAGTCATTTAATTTGCTGTAATCCATTTGCTAATATTGTATTTAAAATTTTTGCATCAATATTCATTAGGGAGATTGGTCTGTAATTTTCTTTCTATGTTTTGGCTCTTCCTGGTTTAGATATCAGTGCCATATTTGTGTCATAAAAGGATTTTGGTAATACTCCTTCTTTACCTGTTTTTCCACATAGTTTACATAATATTGAAATTAATCCATTTGGTCCTGAAGATTTTATTCTTAGAGAGTTCATTAATAACTTGTTTAATTTCTTTTTCTAAAATGGAAAAGTTTAAGTAATTTAATTCCTCTTCTGTTAATCTGGAAAATTTATATATTTTTTTAAATATTCATTCATTTTGGTTAAATTGTCAGACTTGCTGCTATATAGTTGAGCAAAATAGCTCCTAACTATTGCTTTAATTTCTTTTTCATTAGTGGTAAATTCATCCTTTTCATTTTTGATGCTAGGGATTTTGTTTTGCTCTTTTTCTAATGAAATCAACCAAACATTTATCTATTTTGTTCATTTTTCATACAACCAACTCAATTTATTTATTAGTTCAATGTTTTCTTAGTTTCAATTTTATTAATATCTCCTTTGAGTTTCAGAATTTCTAATTCGGTGCTTAAATGGAAGTTCTTAATCTGTTCTTTTTGTAGCTTTTTTAGTTGCATGCCCAATTCAGTGATCTCTCTTTCTCTATTTTATTTATGTAGCTAATTAGAGTTAAAAAAAATTCCATAAGAACTACTTTGAATGCATCCCATAGGTTTTGGTATGTTGTCTCATTATAGTCATTCTCTTGTTTGGAATTGTAAATAGTTTCTGTGTTTGTTGTTTGACCCACTCACTTCTGAGGGTTAAATTATTTAATTTCCAATTGGTTTTCTGATAAAGGTCTCATTTCTAGATTATATAAAGAACTGGGCCAAATTTAAAAGAATACAAGTCATTACCTAATTGATAAATGGTCAAATAATATGAACAGACAATTTTTGAGTTGTGAAATTAAAGCCATTTATAGTTACATAAAATTTGCTCTAAAATCACTATTGATTAGACAAATGCAAACTTTAAACAACTCTGAGATACGATCTCACACCTCTCAGATTGGCTAAAATAACTGCAAAAGATAAATAAATGTTGGAGGCAATGTGAAAAAATGGGAACACTTATCCATTCTTGGTAGAGTTGTGAAATGTGAAATGATCCAACCATTCTAGAGAGCAATCTGGAACTATGCCCAAAGGCATATAAACCTATGCATACCCTTTGACAGAGCACTGCCATTATTGGGTCTGTATCCCAAGGAAATCATAAAGGAGGGAAAAGGATCCACATATACAAAAATATTTGTAGGAGCTCTTTTTGTGGTAGCAAAAAATTGGAAAGGGAGGGAATGCCCATCAATTGGGGAATGGATAAACAAGTTATGGTCATGAAGGTAATGGAATATTATTATTCTATAACAGGTAATAAACAAGTTGATTATAGAAAGGCCTGGAAAGAATTATATCAATTTATGTTGAATGAAACAAGCAATACCAGAAATAGATTGTATACAATAACAGCAAGAATGTGTGATGATCAACTATGAAAGACTTGCTTCTTCTCAGTAGTTCAATGATCCAAAGCAGTCTAATAGGCTTTGGACAGAAAATGTGACCTGCATCCTGAAAAAGAACTAAGGAGAATGAATATATATCAGCACATACTATATTCACTTCTTTTATCTTTCTTTTTTAATCTCTCCTATTGTTTTTCCCTTTTGCTTGAATTTTTCTCTCCCAATAGAAATGTCACCTTTAGCAAATAGATAAGAAAAAAAATGAAGGAATTATAATAGGTAATGAGAAAACAAAATTATCACTCTGCAAATAAATTGGAATACTTAAGAGAATCCTAGAAAATCAACCAAAAAATTACTAGAAACAATTAACAATTTCAGCATTGCAGGATATAAAGTATAACCACACAAATCATTGGCATTTCTCTATGTGATCATCCAAGTCCAACAGCAAGAGATACAATGAAAAATTCAATTTAAAGTAAGTATATAATAGAAAAATTTGGAGTCTCCCTGTCAAAACAAAATCAGGAACTTCATGAACAGAATTACAAAACACTTTCTTCACAAATAAAATCGGATCTAAATAATTGGAGAAATATCAAATGTTTGTGAGTAGGCCAAGATAATAATTTTTAAAAATGATAATTCTATCTAAGTTAATCTACAATTATTCAATGTCATACCAAACTGCCAAAAATTACTTTATATATCTGGGAAAAAATAACAATGAAATTTGTCTGCTAGAACAAATGATCAAGAATTTCAAGGAAAATAATGAAAAAATGTAAATGAAGGTGGCCTAGCTGTACTAGATCTAAAACAATATTATAAAACAGCAGTCATCAAAACCATTTGGTACTAGCTGAGAAAAAATAATAGTTGATTAGTGGAATAGATTAGGTAGATTCACAAGACCCAATAGTCAATGACTATAGTAATCTAGTGGTTGATAAAAACAGAGACCTAAGCTTCTGGGATAAGAACTCACTATTTGACAAAAATTACCAGGAAAATCGAAAAATAGTTGGCAGAAACTAGGCACTTACCAATACCTTATACCCTATACCAAGAAAAGGTTGAAATGAATTGATGATTTTGGCATAAAGGGTGATATTATAAGCAACTTAGGACAAGAAAGAATAGTTTACATCTCAGATCTATAGAAAAGGAAGGAATGTATGACCAAAGAACTAGAGAACATTATGAAATGCAAAATGGATGTTTTTTGATATACTACATTAATTTTTTGTGCATGTGCAAACCAAACAAATGAAGCCAAGATTAGAAGCGAAGTAGAAAATTGAGGGTAAGGGGTTAAATGTTCAACCAGAGGTTCTGACTAAGACTTCATTTATAAAATATAGAGAGAACTAACACAAATTTATAATAATACAAGATATTCTCCAATTGATAAATAATCAAATGATATAAACAGACAATTTTCAGATGAAGAAATTAAAACCATTTCTATATATATGAAAAGATGCTCTAAATCACTATTAAACAGAGAAATGCAGATTAAAACAACACTGAAGTACTACTACATACCTCTCAGATTGTCTAAGATGACAGGAAAAGATAATGATGAATGTTAGAGGTGATGTGAGAAAACTGGGACACTAATAAATTGTTGATGGACTTATGAACTGATCCAACCATTTTTGTCAGCACTTTGGAACTATGCCCAAAGAGTCTTAAAATGTGCATAAATTTTGATCCAGCAGTGTCTCTACTGGGTCTGCATAACAAAGATATAAAAAAGGGAAAAGGACCCACACATGCAAAAATGTTTGTGGTAGCCCTTTTTGTAATAGCAAGGAACTGGAAATTGAATGAATGCCCATTAGTTGGAGAATGCCTGAATAAGTTATGGTTTATGAATGTTATGGAATATTATTGTTCTATAATAAATGATCAGCCGGGTGATTTTAGGAAAGACTGTAGAGATTTACATGAACTGATGCGATATGAAATGAGTAGAAGCAAGAGAACATTATATTCCTCAACAACAAGATTATGTGATGATCAACTCTGATGAACTTGGCTTTTTTTTTTTTTTTTTTTTTGACCATGAGGTGATTCAGGACAATTTTAGTGGACTTGGGGGGGAGAAAGCCATCTGCATCCAGGAAGAATAGTGTTGGGACTGGATGTGGATAAGAGCGTAGTATTTTCACCGTTTTCGTTGTTTGCTTTTTTTTTTTTCTTTCCCTTTTTTCCCCTCTTTGTTGTGATTTGTTATGTATACAGGAATTGCACAAATTTGACATATGTTGGATTGTTTGCTGTCTGATACTGGAGGTGGGAGAGAAAGGGGAGAAAGATTGGGAATACAGGATTTTGTGGGGATATGTAGTGGTAACTATTTTTGCATATATTTTAAAGTTAGGGGCTATTATTTCAAAAAAGAAAAGAAATTCACAGAATCTAAATATATCACTTTATGTGATCATTTACTTCTCCAGAATAAAAAGTATTTTTATATTATATATTTGAGAAAACTTATGTAGCATAATAGAGAGTTGGTCTACTTTAAAAGACGAGTTCACTTTCTACTGTGACAGACACTGTGTGTGTGAGCCTGGGCAAGTGACTTTACCCCTTACTGCATCAGAGAAATCTTTAAGACTTTAATAACATACGAATTGCTGATCTTCAGTTGTTGAGGGACCTTTTACACTGGAAGAATCCTTTATTGCTTAAATATATGTCCATACCCTCTCACATTAAGGAACATTCTCCCCAGCATCATCCCTCAGAAAAAGAATATGAAATCTTCCTCCAATGATTCAGTTTTGAGTCCAATTTAACCTTATACTAGGCAAAAGCTGTGTTGATTTCTTTTATGTCTGTATCTGTAATTCCTAATACATTACTTTCATCTAATAGGTGCTTAATAAATTTGCTGAATAAGTTTTAGAAAATATTTAAATAATAACATAAATCATAACTTAGTCATTTATATATTTCTTAGGGATCCATAACTACTTTCCTAACAACAACTCTGTGATTTAAACATTTATTAAGGTTTTATTATGGACAAAGTACATGCTTTAAATCTAACAAATAGCTCATAGAAAACTAATCTTATTTATCTTTTAGCTTTAAAAATAGGTGGAGTAAGACACCATTTCACTTCTGTGATGCCAGCAATTCTGAGAAGGTTCCATTCACTCTAAATAACCTACTCCATCAAATGGCTAAAGATTAAGATGCCATATTCAGAAGTACCTTTCAGTTGACTTTTAAAATGAAAGTACTCCAGGGAGATATAACACATTAATTCAATTCAATTTAAAACCTTTATAAGATTGCAACAGTGTGTGTAAGGCACTCTAGTAGGCCCTGGAAAGACAAAGATCAAAATAAAATAATCTTTGCTCAGTTGGATTTTTGTTTCTGGTTAGATGAGGTTGTAGTTACAATTAATTTATGATTAGAGCTGTAATGCTAGAAGAGACTATAGATGTGATTTCCTCCCATCCTTTCATTTTATAAAGAAATTGATTGAGTGTCTTAACCTAAAAATCATATAAATGGTCACTAGGAAATGCTAGATTTGAATTTGGGGCTCAGACTCCAGAGTCCAGGCTCTATTCTTTCTATAATATTCTTCATGTATAAGCTCAAAAATAAAAGACAAATAAGAATTGTTTAAAGGTCTAATATAGGAAGTGATATTTGACCTGTGCATTGAATAAAGTTAGGGATTCAACAAAGTAGAATTGAGTAGGGATTGAGCAAATACCAAATTCAGGGCACTGGGTGTTCAAAAACAGAAAATGCCATGTTATATAAGGAGGAATGAAAAGGACAGTTTAACTGAAATGGAGAGTACATAAAGTAATATAACATGAAGTAAAGCAAGATAGATCCACTAACTTCACACCCCTACAAACACAAATCATTTTTGGATAAATCACTTTCTTGTCATACTTTCCTTACTTTATTATAGCTTGTTGTTCAGACACATCCAACTCTTGGTAACCCCATTTGGGTTTTTCTTGGCAAAGATACTGGTGTGATTTGCCATTTCCTTCTCCAGCTCAGTTAACAGATGAGGAAACTGGCTTAAGTGACTTTCCAGGATTACACAGCTAGCAAGTGTCTAAGGCTGGATTTTATCTCAAGAGCATGACTCTAGACACATTGTATCCAATGAATTATCTATCTGCCTTCTCATTTTGCACTTATGCACATGTTTTAACCCAGGCTAAAACGTCATATTTATCACCATTAAACAAGGCTTAGAAAATTTAATTAATAAATGCTTGCTAATTAAATTTCACCTTATAAAAGTTGTCTCATTGTTCTTGCCTATAAAATCTCATTGAATTCTTTGTCTGTTAAACAGTATGTGGCTATCCCTCTCAGCTTTTTTTCATGAGAGAATATGGTAGGCATACTCTTTATGCCTTGTTCCAAGTTATTGTGACAAAATTTTAAACACTATATTGTAGAATCAAGCACTGATCTTTAAGGAACTCCAGACTTTGACAATAAGCCAGTAGTAGCTATCATTGGGGTCTGCTCATTTACAATTTAATAATTAGAGTGTTTCAGAAGCTTTCCAAAGAGTAACTTTTTGTAAGAGAAAGACTGAGAGAAGGTCAAGAGAGAGGAATGTGGATGGAAATGTAAAAAAGCAGAAGAGCCACTGATGCAGAATTTAAGTTTTATTAATTTTAAAATTTTGCCTGGGTTTTGCTTTACATGCTTCATTCTTTGTATTGGTGGTATTGGCTTTTTCATGACTTTATCCCATTACCATTAATATCTAAATAAATTTATCATTCTCCTAGCTGCATAATAAAAATGCATCTTCCTAAACACTTATCTCATGGGAATTCCATGAAAATTAATTCTAAAACATATCAAAAACAAATGCCCAAATAAAAAACTAAATACATGGAAAGAGAAATGCAAAAGAGATAATCTGATCTTGACCAGAAATGTATAAAATATCTGAATACTATTACATATTTTTTGGAACTCAAATTAGCATCAAAATGGCAAGTCATGGTAGAAAACATATGACATAATTAGCCTAAGGATACAGAGATAGATAGTATTCCCATTATAATTCTGGAGTCTACTTTTGTAATTAGAGCTACTGCTTTGCTATTGTTGTTCTGTCATTTCATTTGTATCTGACTCTCCATGAACTCATTTAGTTTTTCTGCTTGTTTGCTTGCTTTTCTGCAAAGATGCTGGATTGGTTTGCTATTACATACTCCAGCTCATTTTACAAATGAGGAAACTGAAGCAAATAGGATTAAGTGACTTGTTCAAGGTCACATTGTTACCAAATGTATGAGACAAGATTTGAATTTATGAGGATGTCTTCTTGATTTCAGACGTTGCACTCTATCCACTGTACAATATATCTGCCCTGGAAATATAGCACTAAATATCAATACATGGTGCTACAGACAGAATGTAACATAACTTGAAATACTTAATCAAAAAGATAAAGAATATGTCTTAAGGGGCCCCTAGGTGGCACAATGGAGAGCGCACCAGCCCTAAAATCAGGAGGACCTAAGTTCAAATCTAGCCTCAGACACTTAACACTTCCTACCTGTGTGACCCTAGGCAAGTCACTTAATCCCATTTGCCTCATCAAAAAATTAAACAAATAAATAAATCACATATATATATACACAATTTTATATAACATTAACTTGCACAGAACTATCCTCATTGGTGGAGACTGATTATCCAATGCTCTGTGTCTGTATGAATAGTGGAGTTGGGGAGAACTTGAGGAAACAGAGATTCTGAACAACTGTTTTTCAGATTTAAGAAAAGTTCTGTAATACACAGTTAGAAATTTTCCTCAAATATCCTAATAGAAACACACTAGGAAGAATTTGGAATATAAAGTAGATAGTATCTTGATTATTCCCCATATCCAACTTGCTACACTAGTAACTTTAGTGAATTTCTTTCTGAATGAGTTCCAGAGATTTCTCTCTCAGTTGAACTAAAATATTTTACTCTCAAAGAGAGAGGTCATACTTTATTTATATTATCTGACATCAATTACATTCTCTCTCTCTCTCTCTCTCTCTCTCTCTCTCTTTCTCTGTCTCTCTCTCTCTCTCTTTCTCTGTCTCTCTCTCTCTCTCTCTTTCTCTCTCTCTCTCTCTGAGTGTCACTATTTTTTTCTGTCTCTCCTCTCAATATATATATAGATATGGATATAGATATAGATATAGGTATGTGTATTTATTTCCTATATGTATTCATTGTGAAACTGGTATTTGATGGGAAGGCTGTCAAATCTTGGATGGAGAGCTTCAAGACATTCCTTTCCCATTAAAGGATAATAATAAGAAATACAAATTTAACGTAAAAATATTTCTCCTAAAAATAAAAAATAACTTAAAAATATTACTAATAATATTTGGGGCAGCTATATGGCGCAGTGAATAGAGTGTCAAGTGTGAATCCAAGAAGAATCAGCTTCCTGAATTCAAATCTGGTGTCAGACACATTAACTGTGACCCTAGACAATTAATTTAATCCTGTTTCCCTCAGTTTCCTCAAGTGTAAAACGAGCTGGCAAAGGAAATGCCAAATCACTCTAATGTCTTTGCCAAGAAAACTTCAGATAGTGTCATAAAGACTCAAACATGACTGAAAAAAATGGACTGAAGAACAACAGCATTTAGGAGGTTAGATAGGCATAATTTTAGCTTGGAACCTTTTTTCTAAGCAGAGGTAACTGACTTTTCCCTGGCCCTGAAAGGACAGGCTGAGATTATTTTAGAGACAGTCTCCATTCCTTCAAAGTATCTCATCAATGCATTTGTTTTCCTACTAGATAGTTTGGCCTGAATCATAGGATGATCCTTCTAGAGCAACAAGGGTCTAAAGGAGTATTCTCAAACTCAAAGTGTCTAAAATTGAACTTATTATCATTTTTGTTTCTTAACTAGTATTTTGTTTTTCTAATTACATGTAAAGACAGGTTTTAACATTCATTTTTAAAAACCGAGTTCTAAATGTTTTCTCCCTATAATATTAAACAATTTATGCATGTGCAATAATGTAAAGCATTTCCATATTAGTCATGCTGTGAGAGAAGAAACAGACCAAAAGGAAAACAAAACACTAAAAATATCAAGAAAGTAAAAATAGTATGCTTTGATCTGCATTCAAACCCCATACTTTTTTCTCTGTATGTGAATAGCATTTTCCATCATATGTCTTTTGGAATTGTCTTGGATCATGACATTGCTGAGAAAAGCTAAGTATTACACCTATTTATTGCACAATGTTGCTGTTACTATGTTCAATGTTCTCCTGGTTCTGCCCACTTCACTCAGCATCAATTCATATAAGTATTCCCAACTTTTTCTTAAATATGCCTTCTCATCATTTCTTATAGCACAATAGTATCCCCTTACATTGATATACCACAATTTGTTCAGTTATTACCCAATTGATGGGCATCCCATAAATTTCCAATTCTTTGCCACCACAGAAAGAGCTGCTATAAATATTTTCATATATTTAATTCTTTTCCTTTTTTAATTATCTCTTTGGAATATAGATTTAGTAATGGTATTACTATCAAATATAAAAAAAAAATCAAAGCATATGGACAGTTTGATTGTCCTTTTGGAATAGTTTCAAATTCCTCTTCAGAATAGCTGGATTGTTCACAACTCCAACAACAATGCATGAGAAGAACTCATTATCATTTAAGTTTTCCTTTATCCCTAACTAATTTCTATTAATTTACCACAATAATCCCAATTACCCAACTTTGAAACCAAGTCATTATCCTCAACTCTTAATAGTCAATTCCATGTCTAATAAATGACCATTTCTTTTTAATTTCACATTCTCTATATCTCTCTTTCCACCCCCTTCTCTCTGTCTATACTACAATTATTCCATGCCTAGGCCATTATCAGTTCTTGTTTAGACTGTAGCAATACCCTTATTATTAGTCTCTATACCCAGTCTTTTCTTTCTCCATTCCTTCCTCTACAAAATGACCAAATTAATATTCTTAAAACACAGTTCTAATTATGTCATTTCCATTCTCAAGAAGATTCAATAACTTCCATTACCTTTTTAAAATTCTAACTCTTCTGCTTAGGATTTAAAGTCAATACATTTGTTCCTATCTTTCCTTTTCAGATTAATGAAACCTCATTTAGTCTGTGCTCTATAACTCTAACCAAACTGGCTTTGTTGTTCCCCAAATACAACATTCCAACCACCACCTCACTGCCTTTACATAAACCTATCTTTAACCTCACAATAGTCTAGGAAAAACCTTAAAATTGTAAAGTACAGGGAAGCTGCCAACTCACATTGGTAGAGGGATATTTCTTCCCTAGAGACTTCCTCAAGACCAAAATCGGGTCTACCCTCTATCACAAAAATATTTTAACAGATTTCTTTTAAGGATCAGACCTTAAACCAAAACCAATATTATTCTAATTGACAAGCAATAGATCCTAGACCAAGCCCCATTTGGTCGTTGTTTGGGTCCTGATTGAGTAAAATTAAAAGTAAATAGCAGTTATTTCTGCTTTAGACAGAAACCCTGAGGGTCTTCCTCTATCAGATTCATTCATTAATTCATACATTCATTCATTCATTTAATTGTATTTTTGGACAGGGTGAAAGAGGAGATTCTTGACCTCCATTGTTACCTAGCCTTAATCATTGAATGGATTCAGGTTTAGTCAAACTGAAACCTGTTGAAAACTGCAGCTTAAAAAGGACAAGGTCTGCCATTTCATCCAGGGCCATCTCCAGTCCTCTTGATATTTATCTTACTACTAGACCCAGATGGTTTGGGAGGGTAAAGTGAGATGGTGACCTTTCACAGGTCTCCCTCATTTAAATCCAATTCATTTGCATGGCATAGTCATGGCCCTCTTGGAGAATAAAGTACACACAACAACAACAATGTAGTGAATGATATATTCAAGACAATTTTTAAAACTTATACTTTATTTAAATATGCTAGTGGCATGGTATGAATACAGCATAGGGAAGGGGGTCAATCATCAGAAATACAATTGAATTGTACCACTTGTTTCTTGTTTGTGACTTTTTCTAAATAACTTAATTAGACTCTCAGATGCCTTATTTTTAAAGTGGGAGTGATGCAGTCAGAATTACTTTTACTGGATTTATTTTTAAGGATCAAATAATATGGAGGGAATAAAAGTATTTTACATGTGTTATCTATTATTATTTAGTATATATTAATGGTTTGGTGATTTCATTTGTGTGGGGAATTCCTTCTACTTACTGATACACAACAACTTAGCCCTAACATTTATTCTTAGACAGCTACCTACAATTGTCAAATTCAAATAAAAATCTGCCTAGTGGTCAACACAATAGAACAATAGAAATTAATATTATGACTATCTTAAATTCACTTTAATTTTTTTGTTGATTGCATTTCATTCTGATTACTCCACTTGGGAGAGTTTCAGATTACATGAAGTTCCAGTGACTTTGACATCTCTCCATTCTTATTCATGATCTTCCTTCAGGCCCTTATCTCCTCATGTCAGAACTATTAAAATAATCTCACTAGTCAATTTCCCTCCTCTCTACCCATACCATTGCATTCTCTATTCATTTGCCAAAGAGATTTTGATATACACAATTGTGACCAATTTACTCCCCTACTCAATAAACATGTTTGGCTTTTTATTACATCCAGAACTTTATAATAAGTTGTATTGCTTGTATGTGAAGCCATTTGAAATCTAGTCCATTCCTGTTTTCTGGTATTTTTACATATTCAAAATTCACTCACAAATGAAAATGGAGGGAAAAACAATTAGTATATCTGATTATATCACCAGTTTTGTTTTCCAATCACAATAATATATTTAGGTATATGTAATATTCAAAATTAACAATAACAGGAAGAAAATATTTCTCTTCTTTTTACTTTGAAAATGAAGACTATTTCCTAACATTGTTGAGTTTAAATACATTCTCCATATATGCAGAATTCTAATTGGCTATCTTTTAATATGATTGTGACATAATTGGTAAGAAAGTTATAATCCTCAAATATACCAAAAAGATAGGATTCCCTTGCCTCCTTCAAAGCCCCAACTTGTTGCACTGTGGAGTAACTTTTGAAGTGCTGAACAATTTCACATGCTAGACACTGTAAAGTAAGTTCACAAATCAAAAGTTCAGTTGACTTTTGATAACATAATATCTTACTTGGCCAGTAGTGATAAGATCTTCAGATTCCTTGGGAAGAGGGCACACTCTTGAGACAGTGTTTTATAGAAAGCTATTTCCTAAGTGATTGACTATGGGTAGATTTATGCACAATTTCTTAATAGCATTTATTTAAACACTTCCCTTATCTGCCAGCTAAGGCTTGTGTTGGAGAGCTTAGGTAATGGTGTCTGTAAATATTCAAGCATTTATAACATATTATATTGTATGTGCCAAGATAGGGAACCAAAAATGAACAATTAGCTTCTATAACCTTTTCTGATTTGAGGAAAGCTACACTATAAACAAAGACTCTAAATAATAACAATTAGTATCTAGCTGGCTTTATATACTTTATCTCTTATGATTCTTACATTAACACTAAGAGATGTGATATTATTTCTGCCATTTTACAAATGAGGAAAATTAGTCTTCTAGAGATTAAGTGACTTGTCCAGGCTCACAAAGCTAGAAAAATTCTGAGGTAGAGTTTGTTCATACCTTGATTTCAAACTCAGAAAACTCTCTTTACTATAACATTAGCAACTTCAAACATTATTCATTTTATAATTATTATTCAAATTAGATCAATTAATCTCTGGTAAAGTTTATAATGCTGTCTACATTTGAAAATAGTAACCTAAGTTTCTAAAAATATTCATGAAAATTAATTCCATAGTATGTTCTGTTTTATTTTATTTTTTGCTAAAATCATTGATGACAACTGATTTCAGTTTTTTCTTTATATGAGTTAAAGATGCTGACTGAATAGGTTTCAAGTGGTTTGGATTTTTTGTTTGTTTGTTTAAGGAAAATGAAAGGAAGATCATATTCCAGGCAGAATCACATGATTCAATAAGCTTTCATCAAACTGATCAGACAAAAAGGTGAGAACTGACTTGGAGAGATATTACTAGTATAATATTAAAGAAAAAAAAAGTAGGTCTGACATTTCACAGAGTGAAGCCTTCAATAAACCATATTTCCATCTTGGAATACAAATACTTATAACACAAAATTTTTTTAGAATTGAAGAAAAAAGAAATGAAAGAGGATTAAAATGGAGGAGAAAATAGTTTTGCAAATTTTTATTCAGCAAAATATTTATTTTGTTTTTGATGATTAAATTAATATGCTCTGTAATAATGTTTACTCTTTGCTTTTCTATTTTGAAGTCATTTTTTTTATTAATCTAAAACACTTGTACATAATTATTTTTTAACTTGTTCAAATGATCAATAAAATATAACAAGGTCTCTAGTGATAATATACATCACAGGAAAAAAAAAAACTAGAGGTAAATATATTTTTCTTGCATTTTACTTTTTTCCATATGGAACTGAATAGTCAACTTAAACTATTCTTATTATTTATGACTTACATGATTCCATAAAACTTGGCTGACAATTCATAAAACAGAAAACAGAAAGGATTTGTTTCTCACCACGGGCAACAAACTTTCTAAAGTTAGATGGTAACAAAATATGAGGCAATAGTAAAATGTTTAATCCTGACATTGAAAGATGAGGTCAGTGTTGGAAGACAGAATACAGAATAAAGTTATGTAAATAAAGCAGTGCTTTCTAATTCAAGAGCAACTTAATGCTAATCCAAGTGCATGGAGTAGGAGAGTCATTCAATTAGAGGGTCATTTGTTTCTGCAGAAATATAGACACTAGAGAAACACTCAAGATTTTGTGTGTGAGTGAGTGAGTGAGTGTGTGTGTGTGTGTATGTGTGTGTGGGTGTGTGTGGGTGTACATGTGAAGTAGAATATTGTGATGTTTAGCCCTGAATAATGCTTGCTTCATTTTCCTTTTCTCATTTCATATGTCATCCCTATGAATGCTAGGCATTATTTTAATTTTTTGCATATAGAGTATTTGCCCTAAAACACTGTTGTGTTATGTTATATTATTTATATTGTTTTATTATTTACAATATTATTATTGTATTAAATATTATGTACAAAACAGGCTTTGAATTCAGGTGTTCTTGCTTCCTGGTCAAGCGTATTTATTATTGCCTGTACCATTTAGCTTTCCAGTTGAATATTAATAACAAGAAAGTGATTCTATGATATTATTTTTCCCCATTAGGAAAATCTACATAGCTTACTCTTGCCTTACTAATGTACTCCCTCACCTCTGATTCAGAATTATTATTCCCTTTACTACTAAGCTAAAGTGCCATCTCCTGAAGTACCCTCAAAAACTAGTGTCTGTTTCTCCCAATTTCCTTATATGTAACCAGAGAAAAACCTATACTGTTCTTAACATAATAGCCATAATTAACTGATGATTTTTAAAATAATTTTATTTTTGATTTTAAATAATGTTATGTTTGATTTTTTTTTATTGATTGCTCTCAAATATTTGAAAATCTCTACTGCCTATTGAAATAAATTTAAGCTCATTAGCTTTTCATTCAAGTTTCTCCACAATTTGCTTTAACCTAACTATTCACATTTATCTTTTATTACACTTTTTTGGATCTTCTATATTTTAAGTAAATTCTCTTTGTTTCATCTTTTGTCTTTGTGCTTCAAGTTCTTCCTCTTCTTCTCTCTCTGATTCTCTGCTTATTTTTTTGTTGTTGTTGTTGTTGTTTTTTTCCCCAAGTCAGGAGTTCATTCTGCTAATCTTCCTTCATCTCTATCATTTCAACTCTTTTCATTTCTTTAAGACCCAGCTCTCCATAAACTTATCTGACCCATCCTATGAATTTTGTTGTCCCTATTTGTTGTCAATTTTATCTCATAGATACTGTTTCTTGCCTATACTGTTCCTTGCATTTTTCTCATTCATTCTTATATGAGAAGAGTCGCAATCCGGATTACACACTTGGCAGCTGCAACATTAAAGGACTAGGTGTCAAGGAACAAGATATTCCAGAAGGCAAAGGAGCTAGGACTACAATCAAGAATCACCTACTCCATAAAATTAAATATAATACTTCAAAAGGGAAAAGGGTCATTCAATGAAATAGAAAGATTTCAAGCTTTCATAAGAAGACTAGAACTAAATAAAAATTTTGACCTTCAATATCAAGACATGAGAGAAGCATAAACAGATAGAAAAAGGAAAGGAAACAAAAAAAAAAAATTCAATAGCACAAAATAGAGTTCACATATCTACTTGAGACTTTTAATTCTTAATAATTGTATCAATGATAGTACAGCTAGAAGGAATAGAGAGAGAGAGAGTATGGATATAAAGTGAATTATAGGGAATGGAAAAAAAATAGAAAAAGAAATATCCTGAGTGAAGAAGTAAGATAAAGATGGAATGGTGTAAATTATTTTGCATGAGGCATGAAAGACTTATTACATTGGAGAGGAAGATAGGAGGTGGTGATGAGCAGCTCTTGAACTTTATTCTCATCTGTATTGCATCAATGAGGGAATTATACACAATCAATTTACCTGACAGGGAAGTAGGAGGGAAGAAGATTAAGTAAAGTGAGGGGAGGTATAATGGGCTGAAGTTCTTGGCTGCACTGAGGTCCAAAGCACTTGAGGCTAATTAGCATTTGGACAATACTCTATTAATATATGCTTGGAGAAAGAATGGCCCCACCCACTCTCTGTGCAAGTTTGATGTGTAGTATAGGAGATTGTGCAGAGGATTTGGTGGGGGGAGTGTGAGAGCCAGAGGCACTGCTGGCCCGATTCATGTTGTGATTGCTCTCACTTCCTATTGCCATTCCCCTTCACCTCTGCAAAGAATAAAGATCAAGGATTTTCCCTTATTCTGACTCTGGTTAATTTTAATATATTCTGGGTGCTAAAAGCGGTCATCACAGGGAGGGACAGTAAGGACTGATAGAAGAGAGGGCAGATCAAGGGAGGTTAGACAGAAACAAAATGCAGGTGAAGAGAAAAAATATGAAAGGAGAAAAAGAACATATAAGAGAAAGAATTGATGGAGGGAAATGCAAAAGTAATAATAATAATAACCATGAATGTGAATGAAATGACCTCTCCCATAAAATAAACACAGAGTGGATCAAAAAACTAACATCCTACAATTTGTTGATGATTATGAGAAATACTTTTGAAGTAGACAGAGAGTAAAGGTAAGGAGCACCAGCAAAATGTATTATGTAAAGTGTGTCCCCTTTAATCTTTGTAAGGGTCCCGATGTAAATTGTGTCCCTTTTAATCTGGGAAATGGTTGGAAAGGAATCTTTGGGGGAAGGGTAATCTGGGCCTCAAACCTTCCTGGCTACCTTTATGTTCATAAGGGACAATCCCAGCTAAGTAATCTCATTCAATTGGAGATCTTGGCTTGGAGCATTATCACCACCCTCTATTGGATTAAAAATTAGTCTCTCAAAATGCTCCCCAGCTCCAGTCCAGCTCCAGGCCAGGACAAACCTGATAAAACCAAAGGCCTGTCAATCTATCTCTGCTAATTCCTAATCAGGAAAGCCTGATGAGAAGTTAGTTCTTCTCATTGTAAACCCATTTTAGCAAAATTATCCTAACAGGATTTTGCCCACTAAGAAAACTGTCTTCTTAGTGTAAATAAACCCATTCTTGCCACAAACCTTGAGCCTGTATCCATTGGGATTTGTGAATTCTTTAGCAACGCCTGAAACTGGCCCAAGAGGATTCCACTGCTATTGGGGGATCTCTCAACCCTCAATTCTCATACTTCAACACTTTAGCTGAAGTTTAAAAAGAAAAGAAAGAAAGAGTGGCATTCCTGATGTCAGAAAAAGCAAAACCAAATAGAAATTTAATTAAATGAGAGAGGGAAAGTAACTACATCTTGCTAAAAGATACCATAGACTATGAGTCCCCAATACCCCATTCTGCTTGTCTTTTTGTTTTGTATGACTTCCCCCCATCCCCACCATAGTCAGTCCTCCATGTGGGAATATATTGTTTACTGATCATTGCCTCATAGATTCTTTAGTTCCCTTCAAAAAACAACTAAAATATAAATTTTTACATAAGGCTTTCTCTGCTAAATTTCTAGGGCTTGTTCTCCTCATATGTTTGCATTCACTTTATAGGCATTTTGTATTTACTTTCATGTAAATATTATTTTTTCTCCCCAAAGAGTTTAATCTCCTTAGGATCAAGTATTATTTTCATCTTTATATACATAGTACCTAGTACACTCACTCTCTCTCTCTCTCTCTCTCTCTTTCTCTTTCTCTCTGTCTGTGTGCCTGTCTCTGTCTATCTCTTTCTCTCTCTCTCTCTTTCTCTAACACACATTATAAGTTACATGTATATATATACATATGTTTTCATCATTTTAATTTTTATATGTATACACATATGTATGTATATGTATACACATACATATAAGAGTGTGTTTGGATAGAAAGATAGATAGATAGATAGATAGATAGATAGATAGATAAAATCTTTATTCCCTCCACTATCCAGTAAGCCATCTCTTATGACAAAGAATTAATTTAAAAGGGGTCAGGGAACAGTTAAAATTTATCACCTAAATCAGACACAATAAGCAGTGTTCCACATATATAGTCTCCTACCTCCTCAAAAAAAAAAAAAAAAAAAAAAAAAAGGAGACAGGACAAATGCACTCTTAATAAATTGATAATGGGTATGAAAAAAAAAGACAGAAATGCAGAGAGAGCAACAGAGAAATACAGAGACAGAACAGCAGAGAGAATAGGATTAGAGTGTTACCTAAAAGGCAAATAAATACAGCCTAACTTGAAAATCCCTAACAAAAAATTAGGGAAACTTAAGTGATTGCTTTATGTTTATTCATTTGCATCTAGAAAGGGACAGTGTGACTAGATCTTGGTCCTGTTTCTTCCAATAACATAGTCTTGAGTTAGTAATTTAATTTCTTCCTTTCCCCAAAGTTTCCACAATAGTAAAATTAGGAGGTTAAGCTAAATGATCACTAAGCAACCTTATTAAAATTCTATGACTGAATGTTTTTCAGTGAAGTCAGCACTACCATCATCTGTGAGAGCTACAAGTGTTTGGAACTGTAGGGATTGCAAGCAAAACATCTCTGGACTAAATATGGATATCTAATTGAATTAGTTTTCAGTGATGGAAAGGTCATAAAAGTATATAATTGAAAGGCTCTAACTAATAATCACATTGTGCAAGGATAATAGCATACAGTTTGGAACCTATGTAAGATTAAGTTGTAGATAAACATAATATTTATATGTTTTTATTTTATTGATTTTTATATTACCGTCAATTCCCAATATATTTCTTTCCTTCCTTATTCAGACAACCATCCTTTAATATAATGAAATAGAAACAAAGGAAGTTTAACAATATTAATCACCATATAAACCATGTTTGGCAAGGTAAGTAGTGTTCCATAAGTGTGGATTTCCAATTCTATAAAGAAGGAAGGAGGTAGAAGTTCCTATCTATCTTTTGACCTTATTCTCTATGTATAGGTCACTTCCTCAAAATATGTTGTAGGAAGCTTATTGCTATCATGTATCTCTATTTTTGCCTTTGACTCAGTTAGAAGGATTGGAGTGCTATAAGCCTTTATACAACAAGAAAAATATAATGTTAATTCATCTTTAATGAAAGGTTATGATATCTAGAATTCAGAATTTTTTTAGGAAGATAACAACCATAAACATTATATTTTTGTTGCCAAAAACTAGAGAGACAACATGTTAGGTAGAAAAATTCTTAGGGAATAAGTAAAAATAAGCTATACAGAATATTTGCATAAAGAACTTATAAATTAAATTTAACTTTTGAACAACAAAGTTTGAGTTAGAATTTTAGCTTTGTCTAACTCTATTCTCTTATCTCATACATTACATTCCTAATTTTTTTTGAAGATAAGTCATAAGTTAGGTATCATAACATCCTCAAAAAAACTTAGATAATTAGGCAGGATTTTTTTCTCTCTCCTCAGCTAGTTCCAGAAATAACTAAAATAGCTGTGAGTCTAAGATAAATTTGTATGAAACTTGAATTTGATGAGATATGCATAGTACTGGTATGTGGTGGTGAAGACTATAATATTAACTATTAGAAAAGCAACAGATGTCATTAACCTTAAATTTAGGAGTTCTGATCTTCAGTGGCTATGCCAAATAATTGCTTCAGATTTGACATTAATATGTTAAGCATGTTGAGAATGGAGTTGGAGAGGAAAAGATCACCAACTTACCTAAGTCAGGAACAAAGTAAGTCAAAGCTTCTGTGTCGGTCTGCAGGAGGAGAGGGCCCAAGAATACTCCCTGCACTTCTACCCTGGATGATATTTCTTTAAAAATGATATTCCTAGAGCAAAATGTTGCCAGAATTCAAGGTCTATGTGAATACTCTGTGTGTGTGTGTGCATGTGCATGCGGTTGCACATACACACTTGTGGGTGTAGCTATAT